>NC_142009.1:288556750-288895499 GCF_049901735.1 Notechis scutatus
CATTTTGATACTTTTGATTTTGAGTCAGTGTTGATTCCTGGCAATTGCCTGGACAAGTCCCTTCAGTTTTCTCAACCAGATTTCAGGAGTGGTTCACTATTGCCTGTAGCACTGAAGGGAGTAGCCGGTGACATCACCATTGTCCAGGGGACATTTGAGAGGGCTCCTTTCATGTCCCTGTTAATTTTCCCACTGAAGTGGTACTTATTTATTTACTTGCATTGCATGCTTTTGGATTTGCTAAGTGGGGAGGAACTAGGGCAAATTGACGGGCACTCATTCTGTCACATGGCTCATTCCCGGGTTTTGAACTGCTGAGCTGTTGACCTCTCAATGGTCTTTTGACTCAGTGTCCTAGCCACTTGAGCCACTATGGCCGCAAGGTTCCCCTGTTCAGTCATATCCAATTCTAGGGGGAGGTGCTAATCTCTGTTTCTTAGCTGAGGGAACCAGCAATGTTGAAATACCTTTTCCATGCTCATGTGGTCAGCATGACTATATGCTGATGTGCACGGAACAATATTCTCACTGATGTGGTACTTATTTATCTACTTGCATTTGCATGCTTTCAAACTGCTAGATGGGCAGGAGGTGGAGCAAGTAATGGGAGGTCACCTTGTTACCCGGCTCTCAGATCTCAAACCTGGTCTGCCAGCTTTCCAGCTGACAAGCTCAGTGTCTTTAACCGCTGAGTCATCATGCCACTCTAAATACTCTATACATACATACATACATACATACATACATACATACATACATACATAAATGTGTGTGTGTGTGTATATATATATGTATATCTGATTACTTTTTAGGTTTGTTGAAAGGTTGGATTTCAATGTAAGCTGTTGTGTTTGTGTTGAAAAGATAGATATGATGAGCTAAAGTAGATTTTTTTTCTGACATTAAATAAGATGATTAAAGAAAAATAGTAGCCGGATGAGTAGCTTGTGAAAAAGCACCTTGATATATTTAGTATTTTATGAACACTTTTGCTGGATGCTAATCTCAAGCAATCAGTGAAATCTGTGAATGGATGGATAGAGGAGAGGCTCCTTCTGTATGTCAAGTATCTTGCTCTGTAAACTTATTGGAGTAGAATAGGTTTGAGTCTGGCCAGTGCCAAAACGGGCAACTGTTTTTCTTAGTTTTTGAAAGAAAGCATTTCACAGCACAGAAATCACATGAGAACTGGGTCAACATGATACTGTGAACAAATCATCTTACGAACATTATCTTCTCAATATTTGATTTGCAATTCTTCCTTCAGTAGCCTTACCTGAATTTTCTTTTTGATTACTTCGGAACACTCGCCTGCCATTTAACAGCAATTCACTATTGAAAAGTGCTGTAAATACGTCATTGTTTGCATATAATGGGTATTTCAAAATTGTATTATACAGTTATTGTGCTGGGTGACCTCTGCCACAGTTTATTTGCTGGATGTCACCCTTTCATTTCTGTTGCAGCCATGCTTCAGAGTAGTTTCATTTTTCTATGAAGGGCAATGAATGCACAAAGCCTTCAAACATGGAGCAGTAATTAGTCTAGGAAAGATCAAAGTGTGCTCTTCTAAATCCAGCCAATTTGCTGTGGTCGTGCAAAACCAATAGTCTTTCTTTTGCCTTGGTCTCTTATTAATTTTCGCTCTCATTTGTTGCAGTGCAGCTGCTTTCTTGTCAATCCACTGTGCAACTTTTTAAAAAATCCATTTTGAAGTCACAAATGCAATTTCAGTGGGCCTTAGGCATAATGAGTAGCTTTCTAAAGACAGCCTTTTTGAAATGGAAACTCAAAATGAAAAAATTCTTTGCATTACATATTATTTTCAAACATGGATAAATTATTACACCTGATGAAGAGAAGGCAATATACAGATTTTAATTTTGGCATCAACTCATCACACTGAATTACAACTGTACCATTCTGTTCACCACCAGCTATAGGAATCCCTCTAATGAGGTAGCTTGGGAATTTGTTTCTAACCCCACATTGCCCAAGGTTTGGCCAATCTTAATTAGCACATTTTTACATAAATATGTGCCATTAATTTCTCCTAATATATTTCTCTATGCCTATTGCTCACTAATGCGTGTTTTATGTACATTTCCCTATTTACATATTTGTATCCATAGTTTGAGTTGCAAATACATTGTTAACATTTCTTTAAAAAAGACACCAGGGGTCGCCAACCTTTTGGATCTCAGGGACCACCAAACTCATAATTTTAAACCCCATGGACCACTAATTAATTTTGACTGACAGTGGCTTGCTGACATTGGTGGGAAAGTCGGTCCCATATTCTAGAGCTGAAGTAGTTACAGGACTGGCCCTTTGGTCATCCCAGAACAGTTGTTCCTCCACCCGGGTGCGCCGGCCTGCCATGGACTGGAGGAGCTGCTCCAGGATGACCAAAGGGCCAGTCTTGTGACTACTGCAGCTCTGGAATATGGGACCGACTTTCCCACCAATATCAGCAACCCACCCCAGGGCAGATTTCCCTCCCCCACCGTTGGTCTTACTTTCCAGTTCCAGCTCGTGGCTCTATTCAAGGTAAGGTTTGCGCTTGGCCAAAGAGTGGGGGCCACTGGGTGGGCGGGCCATGCGCAGCCTTGTGTTCCCGCACAGCCTGGATTAGTTGCTTTGGGGAGAGTGCTTGGGGGGGGGGGGACATTTCTCTGCAAACCACCAAAAAATTTTCGCGGACCACCAGTCGTCCCTGGCCCACCAGTTGGCGACCACTAATCCTCACTACTACTTTTATAAACATTTTTTTCCACAGCAAAAACAATCTTTTTTTTTTGCTTTGAATACAGGTATTCCTCAACTTAAAACAGTTCATTTAGTGACTGTTCAAGTTATGACGACACTGAAAAATGTGGCTTATGATTGTTTTTCACAGTTACGACCTTAGCAGCATCTCCATGATCATGTGATCAGAATTCAGATGCTTGGTGACAGGTTCGTATTTACGACCGTCGCTGTATCCCAAGATCATGCGGTCCCTTTTTGAGACCTTCTGACAAGCAAAGTCAATGGGGAAGCCAAATTCACTTAGCAATCGGGTTAATAACTTATCAGCTATTGTGATTCACTTAACAACTGTGGCAAGAAAAGTCATAAAAGGGAGCAAAACTCACTTAATCACAGAAATTTTAGGCTCAACTGTGGTCGTAACTCAAGGATTACCTGTAAGGAAGACTGGTGAAGAACAGAATTGAAGTAAACCATCAAACTCAAAGCCAATCTAAAATTTATCTGAATATTTTTAAAAATATATTTAAAATTAAAAGGCACATACATATTATTTATACTGAGGAAGTGTTAACTGAACTGCCTTGGGCAAACCTGGGGCAAACTGAGTCACAACCTGTGCATAGGCAAAATATTAGCTTAACCAACAACACTAGATTAAACAACTGCCTCGATCTCATCTTCTGCAATAGTTTGAATTTAATTTACAGAATACAAACTAAAGAACCCTTTTCCAGCAGTGACCACAATATGATTGACTTTTGTCTCAACATATGCCCACACAAAAATCATCACAATGACGTAATCCCCAATTATAACTTTAAAAAAGGCAACCATGATCTTATAGACAACGATCTCTCATCCCTTGATTGGCAATCTCTATTCACTGGATGCAATACTATTGAAGACCATTACAACATATTTTTACTTGAAGTCAAAAGAGTCATCAAACTATATGTACCAACCACTCCCCCCCACAAAAAAAACAGATTACCCATAACAATAAGGAAACTTCAATCCAAAAAGAGATCACTCTGGCGGAAAAACAAATCTGGTCACGTTGCCAATTTCAAAAGCCGATACAAAAATTTATGCCACCAGATAAAGACTGAATGCACCAATTATCACATTAAACAAGAGGAAAACCTTCTATGCACCAATTCCACCCACGCTTTTTACAATTTTGTAAACAACAAACTAAAAGACTCAAGGTCTATCCCACCCCTGATAGGACCTAATGGTAAAGACTGCAACAACAACACCATTAAAGCCAACATCTTTAACACATTCTTCGGCTCAGTATTTGTAAACAGCAATGGATCATGCCCAGTATTTCCTATCCGAACCACAGACAACTACAATGATCTAATACATATTGATTTTACAGAAGACAATGTTGAAAAAGCACTACGCAATCTAAAACCATCTCTATCTATTGGACCGGATGGAATATGTGCCTACTTCTTAAAAAAGCTATCCACTGCCATAGCTGAACCTCTAAGCATAATCTTTGAAAAATCTTTCAGGACCAGCTCCTTGCCTAACCTATGGTCACAAGCCACAGTCATCCCCATCTTCAAAAAGGGAGACCCCAGCCTA
Organism: Notechis scutatus; assembly: GCF_049901735.1. NCBI lineage: Eukaryota > Metazoa > Chordata > Lepidosauria > Squamata > Elapidae > Notechis > Notechis scutatus. The sequence goes on from NC_142009.1 coordinate 288,561,101, forward strand.
GTTGAAAATTACAGACCAATCTCCTTATGCTGCGTCACCTGTAAAGTCATGGAATCAATTATTAACCAATCCATTATCCTCCACTTAGAGACAAACAACCTACGCTCCAATAAACAATATGGTTTCAGGAAAAAACTATCCTGTAATCTGCAACTCTTACACTGCAAAAACATATGGACTACACAACTCGATCAGAGCAAAGCAATAGATGCAATCTACATAGACTTCTGTAAAGCCTTTGATTCAGTGGTACACGACAAACTACTCCTAAAACTAAAATCTTGTGGTATCTCTGGACAACTGCATAACTGGATAGAAGCATTCCTGTCAAACAGACAACAAATGGTCAAAATTGGGAGCATCCTATCAAATTCTGTACCTGTCAATAGTGGTGTCCCCCAAGGCAGTGATCTAGGACCAATTCTCTTCATACTCTACATAAATGACCTCTGTGATCATATTAAGAGCAATTGCGTTCTTTTCGCTGATGAGGTAAAGCTGTTCAATACCACAGACAATACTGCTACCCTTCAAAAAGATCTTGACTATGTATCAGAATGGTCAAACAAATGGCAACTTCAAATCTCAACAAATAAATGCTCTGTCTTACATATTGGCAAAAAAAAAAAATCAGAAAATAAAATACAAGCTGAATAGTCAAGATCTTGTTGATGATCCAAGCTCTGTAAAGGACCTTGGAATACTCATCTCTAATGATCTAAGTGCTAGAGCCCACTGTAACTACATAGCCAAAAAGGCATTAAGAGTTGTTAACCTAATCCTACGTAGCTTTTTCTCTGGTAATATCACAATACTAACTAGAGCATACAAAACATTTGCTAGACCAATACTCAAATACAGCTCATCAGTCTGGAACTCACATTATGTATCTGATATTAGCACAGTTTAGAAAGTCCAGAAATATTTCACAAGAAGAGTTCTCCACTCCTCTACTCATTGTAGAATACCTTATGCCACCAGACTTGAAATTCTAGACCTAGAAAACCTTGAATTATGCCATCTTCGGTCTGATCTAAGTATGGTATATAAAATCATACATTGCAATGTCCTACCTGTCAATGAATACTTCAGCTTCAACCATAACAACACAAGAGCACACAATAGATACAAACTCAAGGTTAACTGCACCAAACTTGATTGCAGGAAATACGACTTCAGCAACAGAGTGGTCAATGTCTGGAATACTCTACCCGACTCTGTAGTTTCTTCCCCAAACCCCAAAAACTTTAACCTTAGACTGTCTACTGTTGACCTCACCCCTTTCCTAAGAGGTCTGTAGGGGGCGTGTATAAGCGCACCAATGTGCCTACTGTCCCTGTTGTTTCTTTTATTTTTTCTTATATGTACCCATTTCATGTATTCATAACTGTGTATATACTTATATCTATTATCTTGTAAGCAATTGACAAACCAAATCAAATAAATAAATAAATAAATATATTGTGCGAATGCAAACCCAGAAAACTCTTTGATTCTACTAATTTCTGGTGAAATTAGTTATTGAATCATTGTGCCTCATTTGACCCAACTCCCAGGTGTAGGTGGGCTTTGCATTATTTAGACACAGGACAGAAAACAATGCCATTACAATTACAATTTAGAAAACAGCACAAGGAAGATGACAGGTGAAAGGTGGAAAAATAGCTAGGCATAAATTGAGGGATGGGGGAATGCTATGATTGGAGTTATACATACCTTAACCTGGTTTGTAAATTTCTCCTAAGAGGTATTACCTATTTGTTGGAAGGCTATGTCCTGTGAAGAGGGAAAAAAATTGCACAGGGGCGGGAGAGATAAGGGGGAAGGAAGGAAACTGTGTGAGGGAAAGGTCATGTGATCTATCCTTTTCCCCCACATGTTCACTTGAACTCCATTAAGAGAGCACATAACGTGGCATCTGCTATGGTGTTTTTCGTCCTAACGGTGTTTTCTTCGCCTTTTTTTTTTTTTAAAGAAAAACTACAAGCTTTTCCAGCCAGATCCCAGATGAGTGTTTCCCTGCAGGCTGTGCGAACAGCAAGAGAAACAAATTGCCTTGGGGAGATTGAGAGAGCCAGGCAGGCTCACTGGAAAGCGAAAGAGGAAAGAATGACCTCTGTGAATGTTGCCCTGTGGTTTCTGCACTGAAGTGGCTGCATCTGGGCCACCTGTTGATGGCATGATTGGAGCATTAGCCCTTGCCTGGCCTCAGCACCATTGATAACTCTGCTTAACGTCGCCACAGGGGAGCCTTTGTTGGAAGCGGCAGTCACTTTGCCTGAGCAATGGTGTACATTGGCTCCCCCATTCAAGCCTTTTTTCCTGGACATTAGCACATTTGAATGGGCCACCAGAGAAGCCATTCAGTGAGAACATGCACCAGGGCTTCTGGGTGGCCTGGGGTTGAGCCGAAAACTCTTGTTAATGGACTGTGAGTCTCAGCCTATTGATGTACATGAACTCGGTGACCAAAGAAAAGTGAGACAAAGATGTCCAGCACAGGAACATATAGGTCACAATTGGACAAAAGCAGACTGTGACCAGCCAGAGCTGTTTGATTACCAAATGCAAAGCAGGATATCTAGGAACATGGGGTTGCTGCTGTGGAAATGATTTAAAAGCAATGTCCTTTTATGCAGCAGCATTACCTGCAGGCTCGTGAACTCCGTACTCAGGGAATCCTTTGCGATTCAACCAAGATGTAGTTGCAATTAGCTGAACAAACATCCTGTGAATTTCATTGAATGAGATGTATTCTGTCTTCCATATGGTTGTGCTAGCATGATTCCCTAAAATAATGGCTTACTGAACCAAAAATAAGCATATTTGCAAAATATAATCACAAATTTAAATTTGTTCGCATCCTGAGTGCATATAGGTGAATAAGTGATTATAAACCTAGGGTGGTCTTTTGACCTGGTGACCTTTAGATATAGCTTTCAGAATTCCTACTAGCTATGCTAGCTAGTTGGCACTTTGTGGTGTGCAATCTTGGTACAGCTTGGTGAAGTCTTAGCTTCACTTAAGAAAATAAGAGGAGCCTTATAATAGGTTAGGCCAAAACTTCAAGATTTTTGAGACAAGAAGCTTTGCTTTTTTTCTTTGCTCCCAGGCTTACGAATTCGGAGCTAATTTTATTCAGAACAAAATCTTGTTTGGCTCTCATGATTAGTAGCTATTGAAAAAATGGGATAAGGTTGCAGTATGGAGTGCCCTTCTTGCAACCAGCCACCTAGCCATGCCTCCTCAGGGAGATTCAGTTTTATTTCCCCTCTGGAAATACTTTTGTCTGCTTCTCAAGCTTGTTGATGGATGCTAATGCTATTTTGGATACTTGTGAAAAGCCACTTGAAAAGAACATTCATTGTTGCTATCTAAGCTAAAGCTGTAGGATAGACCAGGGGTCCCCAACTGCCGGTCCGCGGACCGGTACCGGGCGCGGAACAAGCCTTACCGGGCCGCTGGTTGCTGGGCGCCGCCATCTTTTTGGTAAAAGTGCTTCCGGTGAGCTTTTCCGGTAGAAAGCTCACCGAAGCATTTTCCGTGAGCTTTTTTTCGGGTAGAAAGCCATTTCTACCCGGAAAAGCTCACCGAGCGCTAGCGCCGCATCTTTTTGACGAAAAAGTGTTTCCGGTGACGCCACCGAAGCACTTTTTCACAAAAAAGATGGCGGCGCCAGTTGACGCCGGTACCGGGCGCGGTGCCCAGCTGATGCCGGAACCGGGCCGCAGCGTCGAAAAGGTTGGGGATCCCTGGGATAGACCACTAATACAGGTAGTCCTTGACTTATAACCACAACTGGGACCAGAATTTCCATTATTAAGCAAAGCAGTTGTTAAGTGAATCACAACGGATTTTATTTATTTATTTTATTTATTTATTTATTTGATTTGCCAATTGTTTACAAGATAATAAGTATAAGTGTATACATAGTTGTGAATACATGAAATGGGTACATATAAGAAAAATAAAAGAAGAATAAGAGAAACAATAGGACAGGGACGGTAGGCACGTTGGTGCGCTTATGCACGCCCCCTACAGACCTCTTAGGAAAGGGGTGAGGTCAACAGTAGACAGTCTAAGGTTAAAGTTTTTGGGGTTTGGGGAAGAAACTACAGAGTCGGGTAGAGTATTCCAGACATTGACCACTCTGTTGCTGAAGTCATATTTCCTGCAATCAAGTTTGGTGTGGTTAACATTGAGTTTGTATCTATTGTGTGCTCTTGTGTTGTTATGGTTGAAGCTGAAGTATTCATTGACAGGTAGGACATTGCAATGTATGATTTTATATACCATGCTTAAATCAGACCGAAGACGGCGTAGTTCAAGGTTTTCTAGTTCTAGAATTTCAAGTCTGGTGGCATAAGGTATTCTACGAGTAGAGGAGTGGAGAACTCTTCTTGTGAAATATTTCTGGACTTTCTCAATTGTGCTAATATCAGATATGTAATGTGGGTTCCAGACTGATGAACTGTATTCAAGTATTGGTCTAGCAAATGTTTTGTATGCTCTGGTTAGTAGTGTGATATTACCAGAGAAAAAGCTACGAGGATTAGGTTAACAACTCTTAATGCCTTTTTGGCTATGTAGTTGCAGTGGGCTCTAGCACTTAGATCATTAGAGGTGAGTATTCCAAGGTCCTTTACAGAGCTTGGGTCATCAACAAGATCTTGACTATTCAGCTTGTATTTTATTTTCTGGTTTTTTTTGCCAATATGTAAGACAGAGCATTTATTTGTTGAGATTTGAAGTTGCCATTTGTTTGACCATTCTGATACATAGTCAAGATCTTTTTGTAGGGTAGCAGTATTGTCTGTGGTATTGAACAGCTTTACATCATCAGCGAAAAGAACGCAATTGCTCTTAATATGATCACAGAGGTCATTTATGTAGAGTATGAAGAGAGTTGGTCCTAGAACACTGCCTTGGGGGACACCACTATTGACAGGTACAGAATTTGATAGGACGCTCCCAATTTTGACCATTTGTTGTCTGTTTGCCAGGAATGCTTCTATCCAGTTATTCAGTTGTCCAGTGATACCATAGGATTTTATTTTTAAGAGTAGTTTGTCGTGAACCACTGAATCGAAGGCTTTACAGAAGTCTATGTAGATTGCTGAAGTCTATTGCTTTGCCCTGGTCGAGTTGTGTCGTCCATATGTTTTTGCAGTGTAAGAGTTGCAGATTACAGGATAGTTTTTTTCTGAAACCAAATTGTTTATTGGAGAATAGGTTGTTTGTCTCTAAGTGGAGGATGATGGATTGGTTAATAATTGATTCCATGACTTTACAGGTGACGCAGCATAAGGAGATTGGTCTGTAATTTTCAACTAGGCTTGGGTCTCCCTTTTTGAAGATGGGGATGACTGTGGCTTGTGACCATAGGTTAGGCAAGGAGCTGGTCCTGAAAGATTTTTCAAAGATTATGCTTAGAGGTTTGGCTATGGCAGTGGATAGCTTTTTTAAGAAGTAGGCACATATTCCATCCGGTCCAATAGATAGAGATGGTTTTATATTGCGTAGTGCTTTTTCAACATTGTCTTCTGTAAAATCGATATGTATTAGATCATTGTTGTTATCTGTGGTACGGCTAGGAAATACTGGGCATGATCCATTGCTGTTTACAAATACTGAGCCGAAGAATGTGTTAAAGATGTTGGCTTTAATGGTGTCGTCGTTGCAGTCTTTACCATCAGGTCCTATCAAGGGTGGGATGGACCTTAGTCTTTTAGTTTGTTCTTTACAAAATTGTAAAAAGCACGGGTGGAATTGGTGCTTAGAAGGTTTTCCTCTTGTTTAATGTGATAATTGGTACATTCAGTCTTTATCTGGTGGCATAAATTTTTGTATCGGCTTTTGAAATTGGCAACGTGACCAGATTTGTTTTTCCGCCAGAGTGATCTCTTTTTGGATTGAAGTTTCCTTATTGTTATGGGTAATCTGCTTTTTTGTTTTGTTTTGGGAGTTGTTGTTGGTACATACAGTTTGATGACTCTTTTGACTTCAAGTAAAAATATGTTGTAATGGTCTTCAACAGTATTGCATCCAGTGAATAGAGATTGCCAATCAAGGGATGAGAGATCATTGTCTATAAGATCATAGTTGCCTTCTTTGAAGTTACAATTGGGGATTACATCATTGTGGTGATTTTTGTGTGGGCGTATGTTGAGACAAAAGTCAATCATATTGTGGTCACTGCTGGAAAAGGGTTCTTTAGTCTGTATTCCGTAAATTAAATTCAAACTATTGCAGAAGATGAGATCGAGGCAGTTGTTTAGTCTAGTGTTGTTGGTTACTAGTTGTTCCAGTCCCAGATTTGTAATAGCATTGTGGAAGGTTGTGTGTATGATTTCAGTTGTACATTCATTTAGGGTCCAGTCAATATGAGGTAGATTGAAATCACCAAGAAAGATAAAAGGGTATGGGCAGGATGCAGCCCATGTTAGTAATGTATTTAGCTTGTTTACATGTTCGATGTCATAATCAGGTGCTCTGTAACATAGTAAGAATCGAATTGTGATGTTTAAGGATAGTTCGCAGATGATGGTCTCAGGAAGAGCAAGCTCCTGGGTAACTTGGATATTTTTTAGATGTAAGGACTTTTTATAGAAGATAGCAACACCACCTCCTCTACGAATTTCACGATGTGATCGGTAAACATGATAGTCCCTTACTGTGGTAATGGAGTCAGGGAGAGATGCATTGAGCCATGTTTCACAGACAAATATAATGTCAAATTTAGCCATATTTAGTAGGAGGAAAAATTCAGGTATTTTATTCACGAGGCTTCTTGCATTGAGTAGTTTGCATTTAAGGCCAGTAGTAGTTGGAATTGAGGTAGTTAGGGGCGTGCATAGTTGTTAAGCGAATTCTTCAGTTAGGTGAGTCCCATGATTGTTAAGCAAATCCAGCTTCACCCTATTGACTTTGCTTGTTGGAAGCTGTCTGGGAAGTTGCACATGGTGATCACATGGTCCCAGAGCATGGTTGTAAGTTGAGGATTACTGTACTGTGGAGCATACGCTGCCTCCCTTGCATCCAAGGTCCCTCCGCAACTACATCTGATTTCTGAGAAAAGTCATATGATGAACTGCCTAGAAGACTAAAGTGAATATAAATTGGGCTGCCAGAAATTAATGATTTCTTTGGCATCTTAAATGTCACCCTCACATTTGAAAGCCTCTCCCTCCTTCTATTAGCCCCTATTACAGATATATGAAGAGGCAAAGAGAGACTCCTGGAAACGGGGGCAAATAGAGAAAAATGAGCTCACACTTTAATTTTCTTGCCTTTACCAATATATGCACACACACACATATATACATACATACACACATGGGCACACACATGGACACACACACACACGTGTGTGTGTGTGTGTGTGTGTGTGTGTGTGTATGGCATTCAGCTTTGTTCGGGTATTTTCCCACGTCATTGTAGTTGTGCTTTTAAAGTTGTAGCGACGTTTCGGCTTTAAAAGCACTTTAAAAGCACAACTACAATGACGTGGGAAAATACCTGAACAAAGCTGAATGTCATACATGTAAGTACCCGCGAAAACTTAAGAATATATATATATTCTCTTAAGTTTTCACGGGTATTTATATGTATGGTATTCAGCTTTGTTCGGTATTTTCCCACGTCATTATAGTTGTGCTTTTAAAGTTGTAGAACGTTTTGGCAGAATCTCATCTGCCATCATCAGGCTTCTGTATTGTGTTCGTCTGTGAGTCAGACTTTCACAGCCGTTTCTGTTTTAAATTTGGTGCTGGCCTACGCTTTGCCAGAATGTTTTTTTTTCTTCATCCTGATTGGTTGGGAGTCTTGGTCTGTGTTTATTGGTCTTGGAGTTTGCTGTGTTCTGCTTGATTGGTGTTTCTAATATCTTCTGTCTGTTTTGTGGCATTTTTTGTCTTGGTTGGCTGGCAACATTTTGTTCCTGTATTGGAGGCTGTATTGGAGCCAAGCTGCACTAAAAGCCTCCAATACAGGAACACAATGTTGCCAGCCAATCAAGACAAAAAAAGCCACAAAACAGACAGAAGATATTAGAAACACCAATCAAGCAGAATACAGCAAACTCCAAGACCAATAAACACAGACCAAGACTCCCAACCAATCAGGATTAAGAAAAAAACCATTCTAGGCTAGCCCCAAATTTAAAACTGAAACGGCTGTGAAAGTCTGACTCACAGACGAACACAATACAGAAGCCTGATGATGGCAGATGAGATTCTGCCAAAACGTTGCTACAACTTTAAAAGCACAACTATAATGACGTCGGAAAATACCCGAACAAAGCTGAATACCAATATATATATATACATATTTATATTTTACAGCGAAAGAATTGCATAAGAATGTACCCAGGCCTGCATATATATGAAATTATTTTTTTCCAGGATCAGAAAGACTCACTTTTCTCCAACAAATCTTTATTTTAAAGAACATATACCAGCAAATATATAGAATTACAACAATGCGCTTTTCAAATGTCAACATAAAACATATGAGGAGTCATGTGATCTGCAGACTGCAAGCTCATAGATTTGAAAGGATTGAAGTCAACTATTGAAAGCAGGAAATAAATAATGTAAATCTAGGCCGTAGTTTATCAATAGCTGAGGTGGGGGCGGGGGGGGAAGCAGATAATTTACAAAATCCAACCCAAGATACACAAAAAGCTGGACAATTTTAAGGCGATGCCTGCCTGATGAGTGACATGAAGATACAAAGGAGGATATGGCCTCCTTTTGCTGGGTGTCTGGTAATCTTATCTAAAACAAGGGTACAGCCTGTTCTACTTCCTCCACATAATTCTGCTCTCTATTTTTTTTAAAAAACAAGTTTTATTAGTTTTTAAAGACAAACAAAAACAAACAAAACATAAAAACATCCAACTTTCTTTCATAAATGTACAAACAGTGTGTCGGTTGGTTTACAAATTTTTTGTGCATCCATTTCATAGTCTCAATTACAGTTACATTGCATAATAACTCATATTATCAATCAGAAACTGAATACCCTAGTATTACTATTAATCAGTCATTTGACTATAATTTTGTTCATTGATACTTTGCGAGATAACTATAATTTACTTAGTTTATTTTATAACAATTCATATAATCATCCCCAAATTTATCCTAGAAACATTTTATAGATATAATAACAAAAGAAGAAATACATCTTTATATATTCATTATATTCTAAAATTCTAAGTATTCTATTATTATATTTTATTATCTAACCATTGATAGAAAAGGTCCCAAATTTTATAAAATTGTTTATCTTCTTGTTCTCTAATTTCAAATGTCAATCTACTTATTTCAGCACATTCCAATATTTTCTGCTCTCTATTTTGATTGCATTAGTTAATCATCCCAATAGGACTTAGGGATAACAATATCTCCACTACCAGTAGTCTTTGGCTTAGTAGCACAATTGTGAACAGAACCTCTGTAGCTAAATGATGTAGTCTAAGTGAGCGGTTCCCAAATTTAGGACCTTTCCCCCATTGACTTTGCTTCTCAGAAACCCGCTGAGAAAGTTGCAAATGGTGATCATGTGACCTTAAGATGCTGCAACTGTCATAAATACATTCTAGTTGCCATGTATTCAAATTTTGATCAGCTAATTATGGGCATACGACTGTCGTAAGTGTGAAAACTGGTCATAAGTAACTTTTTTCTGTGGCATCATAACTTCACACATTTGTTAAACAAATGGTTGTAAGTCAAGGAGTACCTATAAAACAAAAACCTCTTCCTTCCTTCCTTCCTTCCTTCCTTCCTTCCTTCCTTCCTTCCTTCCTGCCTGCCTGCCTGCCTGCCTGCCTGCCTGCCTGCCTGCCTGCCTAATACATTGTTATCTGAAGTTTCTGGGAAAGTAAAATACAAATTGTCTAAAACAGTGGTGGCTAACCTTTTTGAGCTCATGTGCTGCTAATTGCATGCCAGCACCCAGAAGGCAATGCGTGCGGGTCCCCCCCACCCCCTGCACATGCACAAGCGACTCCCTGCGCATACCGCACATCTCTGCACATGCGCAAGCGACCCCCCCTGTGCACGCCACATGACTCTGTGCATGAGAGTGACCCCCCCATGCACGCGTGCCTCTGCGCAGGCATGTGCGTCTCCTGTGCCCCCAGCCCCCTGTGCATGCACACCAGATACCTGACAATCAGCTGTCGGGCAGGTGCCATACGCGCATGCTTTGGGCGAGGGCTTGTGTGCCAGCAGTAATGGCTCTGTGTGCCACTTCCAGCATGCATGCCATAGGTTCGCCATGATGGGTCTAAAAGATAATGTTTCAGATTTACAGGAATTGAAAGCCCTCCCCAAATACAGAGGCAGATGCTGGTTGCATATATTCTGTAGTGTCTGGTGGTAACGATATGTCAGGTTGGCTTTTAACTCATAAAGAGGATAGAGTGGATATTGGCCTTTGGCCCTTGGCTTCTTCTTTTCCTAGAAATCCAACTGAATAATTTTGTTGTGTCTCCGTTTTTTGTGCACTTGTTCACTTGAGCCAGTGAGGTTCATTTGAGATGACAGTTCATTTGACCTGACTAGCTAACTCTGAGCTGTACATTGATTCTTTAACAATTCTTTTTATGGCCCATCTCTCAAATAGGACCAATAGCAAATTATCAATAGATGTAAGAATAACAATTAAAACTGTGAAGCACTATAGTAGTGGAAAAGAAAAAAAATCTTTTATGAAATGCCAAATGCTAGCCATAAACGCGCATCTTTTACTTTTAAATATTATCTCTCTTGGCAACATGTGAATGGACATTTCACATGCAAGACTTACCCCATTCCTTATTCATTGCTGACTTCTTCCTAAAGATCAGAACTTGTTTCTCTTTCATTAAACCAAATTTGCAGGCGAGGGGATAGTAAGCATAAGAATCATGGAAGATTTCTCATTCCAGCTTTGACAGCCTGAACATCTCTCATTGTTTCAAGAGGTGGCTCTTTAACTCAGTTTAAATATTTGTTTCCATAGGCCTCCTTAAGAAGTATTCCCTAGTATAAAGAGTCAGTTTTATGAAGGTTAAAAATAAAACACGCATCCAGGGTTGTTATTGTTTTTTTTACAGTTGTTGTTGTTCTAAGAAATATTCTTGCTAGCTCAGTAGTCATTTTGTTATGGTTACAATGGTGAGATGTAAACAATTTCATATACATATCTATTAAGATCTTCCCCATATGCCAAACTGTTTCTTTAATAGTGCAGACTAAAAGATCACATTTGCGGTACTTTACAGAACTCTCCATCTCTATTCTGCTGCTAGTGCTGTGTACATAAAAGAGTTAAAGTTGGACTAATGAAATTTGATTCTCTTTGGAACTTTTCATGTAATTCCTCACAGTATTGTGGAAAATTCTGTATTGATCAATAGATAGATATGTAAATGTTTGTCTATTGTTCATGTTTCTCTGTCTCCCTGCTTTTGCCTTTTTAATCAATTTTGCCAGTTAACTGTTTTTTGAAATGATTGCTGATGTTTAATAAAGACCAAGCTATAGTTTTGCTAGCTGGGCCGAATGACACTTAATGTACTGTATGCTTGCCCTAATTTGAGTATCAAAATTGCCTGGGTGTGTGATGTTTGCAAAGGAAACAGTAAATTCTCCTTCTTCTGCGTCTAGATCAAACTTCACATTGCCAGAATGAAACCATCTTCTTGGCTTTGCTGTTAACAGTAAATTATTATTATTTATTTATTTTTATTTATTTTGATTTGATTTGTCAATCGCTTACAAGATAATAGGTATAAGAATAAACATAGTTACTATGATTGCTTGGGGGAAGAATTTTGGATTGATCTAGAGAAATGGCAAAAACTGTGGTCTCAAAATTATAAAATGACAATGTCAACAGCATATAAAGAAAATTTGTATAAGATGTTTTACAGGTGGCATTTTCCCCCAACAAGAATACAAAAATGTTCAAGAACAAATCTGAAAAATGTTGGAAATGTCATCAGATACCTGGCTCATATTACCATATGTGGTGGACTTGTGCGGATGCCAAAAAATATTGTACTAAAATCCACACGTGGTTGGAAAAAATGACAAAAAAGCATATAGACTTGAAACCAGAGATATTTTTCTTGGGAATTTTACCTGAAATATATAGTAAAGAATTGAAATACCTGATTGTAAATGTATTAACAGCGGCTAGGATTGTATTTGCCAAAAACTGGAAAAATGAAAAAATACCATTACAGGAGGAAATCATTAAGAAAATATTGGAATGTGCTGAAATGAGTAGATTGACATTTGAAATCAGAGAACAAGGTGATAAACAATTTTATAAAATTTGGGATCTATTCTATCAATGGTTAGACAATAAAACATGGTAATGAAATATGTAGATTCTTAGAAAATAATAAATATATAAATATGTATTCTTTTCTTATTACATCTACAAAATGATTGTAGGATAGATTTGAGATGATAATATGAACTGTCATAAAACAAATTAAGTAAAATATGGATTATTTTGTAAAACATGAATGAATAAAAGTATAGTGAAATGATTGATTAACAATTATATTAATGTATTTAATATTTGATTGAAAATATGAGAATATATACAATGTAATTGTAATTGAAGACTACGAAATGGAAGCACAAAACAATTTGTAAACCAACTGACACACTGTATGTATATATATGGATGATGGCTTGATGTTTTTATGTTTTGTTTGTCTATGTTTGTTTTAAAACCAATAAAATTTTTTTAAAAAAAGAATAAACATAATTATGAATGAAATGGATACATATAAGAAAAATAAAAGAAACAATAGGACAGAGACGGTAGGCACATTGGTGAATTCACTGGGACATAGTTCCCATAGGAATATACTTTTATCCCATATTCCCATAGGAATATACTTTTATCTGCCCGTAATTATTGGATACGAGTTAGGCAGAAATACATTTTATAAACAAACAAATAAATCCAAACCTTTAAAAAATTGACTGTTTTCAGGTAGTGTTGATTTACAAGCAATGGTTTCTAATTTGTGACAAAAGGGAAGGTCCTGGATGGGTGGCATAGATCAAGGGAGCAGGCAGGGAAGTGGCATGGGCCAGAAAGGATACACAAGGATCCTTCCCTTCCCTTCCCATCCCATCCCATCCCATCCAGCAGATAAGTGGCTGCTGCTGGTCAGGGGAAAGAGTGAGGGATTGTGAGACAGGCTGAGAAACTATGTTCACAGGACATTGAAAATGAAGATCATGTGACTGCAGCAGCTGCCTAGCGGTGCAGCAAAATAAGTGATACTGAAAAAGCCACAACCTCCCCAAATTTCATTCCCTTGGGAATCATGGTTCCTGGATTTTGGACACATTCTGTAAGTTAGCCTATTTAATGTAGCTTAGCTTAAATATTGTTGCCCTGTGATGGATTACTTTGCCCTGTTAGAGTTGTGACAGTGAAAGTTTTAGTAATATATAGATAGACTAACAAGCAACCCCTCATCCCTGATTGGAAAAAAACAAATGCCAGTGAAGTCTCCTGTTTTTTATTCTTTGGCCCATGTCTTTTTCCCCTTTAACATTTTTCCTCTCTTCATTAGGAAACTGATATTGATAATGGCCTCAGTACATTCCAATGGTAGCTCACACTAATGATTCAGAGTTCTAATTTGAAACAAGATCAGAGATGATACCCATTGCAATCATGCACTGAAGTGAATTCTTTAGAGTGGTCCATAGTTGGCAGAAACAATCGAGGCTCAGTTGGCAAAGTCAATAAATAAAACTACCTGGGATCAAAATTATGAATGTCAGGAACACTTTACCCTGAGAGCAATAAAAATGGTACATATAAATATGTAGTAAATCAGTTGCGGTTCAGGCATAATTTTGAAAAAATGCATCTTTCTCTCTCCTCTCCTACAGCTGCCACAGCAACATGCAACCATGGTTACAGTTACTGGGAAAAATGCTTTGTTGCAAAATTGCCAGGTTTGAAAACTATAGGAGAACATAGTTTCACAACCTTATTTCTGCTGCACTCATAAGGTTTTTGATAATCAATGTTCAGCTTATGGTGAGGTGTGCCATTCCCTGGAGTTACTAATTATAGTAGTTGCTTTGAACCTTTGGTTGACTTCCCACTTAAGTATTTCTGAAAACTGCCACTTTCCCCTTTTCTCCATTTGTTCTATGCATATAAGCCATTTTGACCAGTTTAATATAGCTGAGAGTATTAAACTTGGGGAGGAGAGTGTTGAATAGTGAGGTTTCAGAAAATAGTTACAGCAATAACAATGAACCTCTACTGCCACCCAACACCCATTTTTATCAAATTGAATTACAATATGAATGGGCAAGCTTTTGTGAGCCAGACCATGTAGTAGTGTAAGCCCACAACTCAGCATCAATCTATGACTCTCTTGCAGACGTTCATCATTGGCTACCCATTCATCTCCCATACAGCCATGTATGTATACACAATATATGCATGCCCACAAGCTCCCATCAAAGGCCAAGCACTTTGCTGTATTTCTGTTGTCCTTGGCTGCTTTTCTTAGAGAAAAGAGGAAGACGCAAATAAGACATGAATAAGCAATGTTTGCATTGTGGAAGAATCAATATTTTCTACTGAAAATAGAAATGCAGCAAATCTGACTGCTGCATCAAAGCAATGAAAAGTGTTTTGAGGGAAGTATGACTGGATTCAGTGACCAAGGACAAGCAAGTCTGTAATTCTATTGTAAGCTGGCCAGAGTTGCTTTGGATAGTGAGATGGGAAGCAAATGATTTAAATAATAAAATATAAAATAAAATAACACATGCTTACACAGTCTGAAGGTGATACGGAGCCCAGGTTTAGGCATTATCCTATAGACACTGAAGCTGTTCCATATTGCAGGACACTATTTCATGTTCTCTAACAAGAAGATATCTGCTGCATTCTGAACTTTGTAATTTCATTTTAATGTATGCCAATTAGTGTACATTCAAAGTGACACTAAAGTTACTCTGTTCTGTTCTGTTCTGTTCTGTTCTATTCTATTCTATTTTATTCTATTCAACATAATTCTTCATTTACAATAGGTGTGGTGGAATCATACAGTACTGAGTCACCTATTTAAGGTGGGAAACTAGGAAAGTGCTTAAGGAGTGTAATTCATGAGGAGAAGAGGTAGTATTCAGCAGGTTCTGACCAGTTCTGGAGAAGCGGTAGCGGAAATTTTGAGTAGTTTGGAGAACCGGCAAATACCACCTCTGACTGGAGATTTTACAGTATCCTTCCCTTGCCACGCCCACCAAGCCACGCCCACAGAACTGGTAGTAAAAAAAATTGAATCCCACCACTGATGAGGAGACATTAGCCTCTCCCAATGATTTACTTAGGTGAGGACTTTCAGCTTGTTTTTCCTGCTTACCCATCTGGCATGGAGCGATTTTATCTGAAGGAGAATGATTCACCTTGAAAGACCATTAAAAATTTAACAATTCTAAAACACATGTTTGCTTTTCATCTCCAATCCCCATTCCATAGGTGTTTCCCCCCCTCCATTCTGAATGCCAATGATAATTTCTGGGGATTTTTAAATTAGTAGTTTTAACCCCAATGTTTATCCCTCTGTATTTAATATTTTTTACCTCAACCTATTTCCAATTTCTTAACGATGGAGTATAGACGCATCCTTCGAACCTTTCTGTGAGGTTCTCTGTGCTGAAACAAGTGGACAGTGAAGAAGAACTCACTTGAAAAAATGCTCCTGATTATAGCATACTCTTAAAAGCAGGAAGTTGGTCAGTAGAGGAGCTCTTCCTAGCTTCAAAGATAAGAGGCAAAGGAAGAAAAATAACCACCTCTAAGTCTTAATTTGCTCATTTCTGATTCCTAGTCAGTGTAATATGTGAATGTACGATTTTGTGTTCGGCATAGATTTCACATTTCTGTAACAAAACACATCTCCCTTCATGTCCATAATTAAGATGTCCCCCTTACATATAGGATTGTTAGCTAGATCAGACCATCCTTTGGCAACCAAACACAAAGGAATAGAAACCAATTTAGGATGGCAAAAATATTTTAGAGACCTTAGGAGACCCACTTCAGACATGTTTAATTTTCTTTCTGCATGACTAGAGATTTCTTAAGTGTCTGCTTCTGACCTAAGTGTATTTCTCATTAGATCCTACTTAGATACTGAAATAACATTTTATTATTTGGAAGACTGAAAATATGCAGCAGGAGTTTAGCGCCATTCCTTTAAAAATACTTCAGTATTTTGACATCCTGAAAAACTGAACGTGGTTCAATGAAACTGTAAAAAAAAAAACCACCCCAAACCAAGGTTGTGTTTAATTTTGAAATGTCAGGAAACCAGACAATTCATCGTTCTTCACAAAGAGGTCATATACCCTTACCTGTTTCTTTGAAATTGTAGGACACATCTATAGGGCAATAAATAAAGGAAAAAAGTAAAGGAAAAATATTTCCATGTTAGTATTCAACTTATGTAACCTTTGGCAACATATGTTATCAATGGCTCTTTGTTGATTTTTTTAAAACCGTAAGGATATACAGGGCATTGCTATAGCAACACAGTCTGTCTTCTAACACCACCAAAGAGGTTATGAATAAAAGATGGGGGTCTGAAGACAACCAAATAGAAGAAAGGAATTTCAACCTTTGTGATACCTGACATTTGCAGTTATTTTATTATAAAAAAATAAATAAAAATAAAAAATCTTAGGAGAAGTTATATCTTGATTGGAAAGTAGCACTAATTTATCTTTTTTTCTAGAGAATACATACTTCGTACAGTTGGTCTTTGAAAATGGACAATAAAGCAGCAATGTTAGATTTATTACTTTTCAATAGATTTCATCCATGTGAGCGATGCTTATTTCAAATCGTGTTGCATTTTAATTATGATACAAATAAACTAGAAATCAGAAGTGTTACTGGTTGAATTAGAATTGCTCTCAGCCAAGCTGTTTAAATCATGGTTTGTTGAATAGACCATAGTGGGTTGGCTTACACATAAAAACAGAAGAGCAGAAATTACAGAATAACTGCGTTGGAAGCAACCTTGGAGATCTTCTAGTCCAGCCTGCTGCTCAAATAGGAGATCCTATACCAGTGATGGTGAACCTATGGCACGTGTGCTACAGGTGGCATGCAGAGCCATTTGTGCAGGCACACGAGCCCCAGCCAAACTTACCTGCACTGCGCAAGGCCGTTTTCACCCGCCCGGAGGCTTGAGGTAAAGCCTCTGCAGCCTCAGGAGGCCGAAAAACTGGCCTTCCGGAAGTGCCGAAATGGGCCCGTTTTCAGCCTCCAGAGGCTTCCCTTGATTATCTGGGAGGGCAAAAATGGCCTTCCCCGGGTTCCAGAAGCCCTCTGGAGGCTGAAAACAGGCACTTCTGGTATTTCCGAAAGGCCCATTTTTTTTTTAAACAAGTTTTTATTAGCTTTTAAAGACAAACAAAACATAAACCTTATACACATTAAACCTCTTTCCCTTGTGAATTTTTACAAGGCAGATAATACAATATTTTATACAATGTGATTTTAATATTTCTTCTCATTAAATTTAATCATCATATTCATATTTCCCTCTGTCTTGTTTACAATTATTCTCCTCCCACTTTCCTCCAAGGTTTTACCAGCTCTCACATAAACAGAAACACACAAAACACATAAAGTAAAACTTCTTTTTCAAAAAGTAGCTTGGCCCCGGATTACCACTCTTTGTATGGACTTCCGGTTTGTCGGCCGGAGGTGGTGGGGTTTCGCGATCTCTGCGATCCCTGCCGCGCTAGCCGCTTGGTTCCTCCGACCCAGACGGGTCCGGAGGATAAGGTTGCCCGTAGAGGCAACCGAAGATAGGGAGGATCCGGACAAGGGGTTGGGGTATTTGCAGACCCCTTCCCCACCCGGCACAACCTCCTTTTCTCAAGTCGGTCCAGCGGCGGTCAGCAATGGCCGCCACAAAGAAGTCAGCAACCGGATAAGATCGTGCTGGAGGAAGAAGGAGAAATTTTGAAGCGAAAGTTATTTTGGCTGAACTGGGATTAGAGGATATATTTAACACCCTGAAATCTGAGATTTGGTTTTTGTTTGAAAGATACTTTGTTTCCAGAAGAGATTGGCAAGCGGCGAGTGAAAGTGTTTCAAGTGAAAGTTTACTCTCCTTCCACATGGAATTAACGAATGAATGCTGAAAATACTACTATTCTATAAAAGGTAAAAATCTAAAGCTTCTGGTTATAAATGGGAAGGGAGAGGACAAAAGGAAAATTTATACTAAGATTCTGTTGAAGGAGATGCCTGGAAGTTTTTAGAGATTGGAAGTTACTGCAATAAGAACTTAAAATACAGACTGGCTTTCTTTTTCTCCCTTTGCAACTGATTTTAACCCAGGAAGAAGGAAAGAACTTTGTGCTTTGTTTGGATTGTTTGGTGACTTTGGGACTTTGGGACTTGCTTTAAGCTTGGAAATATCTTTGGCTGTTTTAAGAAAAAGAAGAGGATTTACAATGATTTTATCTGCTGATGAACTGAGAGAGGAATATGGCAAAATAACGAAAGGCCCATTTTTCTGCCTCCTGAGGCTGCAGAGGCTTCCCTCGAGGGGAAAACAGCCTCAAGTGGGCCGAAAATCAGCTGGGAGGCATGCACAGTGCAGGTAAGGAATGGGGTGGTGGTTTTGCATGCGCAGGGCGGGTAGGGCACGTTGCATTATTGGTGCCAGTGTGCGCACACTTTCGGCACATCACAACAAAAAGGTTCGCCATTACTATCCTATACCATTTCAGACAAATGGTGGTCCTATCTCTTCTTAAAAACCTCCACTGTTGGAGCACCTACATCTTTCTGAGGCAAAGCAGTTATAAATCACAATGACACAATTGAAAACAGACTGCTGGACTACATGGGCTAGGGGTCCAATCCAACAGGGTACTGCTTATATTAAATCACAAATAAATCACAATATGGCTTCATGCAATGTGTTAATCTATTTAAAATAAGCAAGCCCAGATATGGACAGTTTTTGGATTACAGCATCCATTATGATTAGTAGATATAAAATACACACAAAGTGAGATAATTCAGTGTAGACTGAAATTGAAAAATGTAGATTTTACTTTAATATGTAAACTTGCAAAATTTAATACGCAAATATGCAAAATATGGACAACTCTAGAAGTGTAAAATATGCCATTTTAACATCATAGTCATCAGTCATCAGTCATTCATATCAACATCAATTCTCTGAGACCAATTTAAGCAAGTCTACTCTATGCATTTTATTAAATATTATTACTTTGAAAAATAAAATATTTTATTTGTTATGGTTATTGTTGTTGCCTGAATATCACTAAAGACCCAAAACAAACAGGCCATCTAGTTAACAGGTAGTTGTATTGATCCTCTCCACTTCCCACAGAGGTTTTTTGGTTATTTGGGATGTCTGACCCTTCAAATAAACTACATGATGTACTATTGTCAAGTCTTTGACATTTAAAATGATTGTTTTCTCCTCTGCAATAAATAGTCGATACAATAGTTATTGTGGAATTTGGACAATCAGTTCATAAATGTCAACTTACTGGATCAGTGAACATCTTTATCAAAGACACTTTTATTTTCGTTAAGAGTGTAGAATGAAGGAACCAAACAAAAGAGAAGAAATTGACTGAAAAACCAGAACATTGTGTATCTTTCTATAAAATAAATTGGCAGTATGACTTTTCCCTTGCAGTTTAAAAGAGGAAGCAGGTCACAGATAAGATATAATAGTTTCCAAGTGTGTATTGCAGCTGTGAGTAGCCTCTGAAAGGCTGAAGGTTGAGTCATCAGTGAGATTGAGATAAAGGAGATGAATCTGGGAACTGCTTGCTTCTCAATCCAGATCTTGCTACTCAACCCAGTGCTACTCAACCTTAGAAGACATAATGGCTAGGGCCCGTATTATCATAGCTGTTCATTAATCATGTCTTAACAAGTTCATAAAATGCAGAACAAGATAAAACACAGAACAAGGACTAAACCATCTGTCATCTGTAGTACTCTGATGCATCATATTGTACATAAATATCAATGAAATGTCTTCCAGAATTTCCAGAAATTTTCCCCCCTGTGTACAATGCTTTTGAATAACAGCAATTTTGTTAGATTTCTTTGAAGGCAGTAGTGGTGGTTGTGACTATGATTCATCACACAGGATATGGTGTTTTTATCCACTGACTGAGCCCTTACTAAGGCCTGAGATAGATAGATGCTGTCGGTTTCTGATGTTAAAGGTATCATCACAGAATGTAAGCCTTTTCAAGGAAAGCTGCCTTTTGCAATTGACTGATGGTGATTTTGTCAGTGCCGATGGTGTTCAAGTGATGTTTCAGTTGTTTGCATTCAAGGTACCTAGTACTATTGGGAGTACTTTCTTTAATTTTTAATAATAATATATTTCCTTCCATTTTTTGTAGCCTCCATGGCTTCCCTTGCTTTCTGATCTAAAAATAATAATTTATTTCATACTGAAGATACCTCATCCCATGGTGATGGATGAGCTTACCCAATAGTCTCATGTAGATGTTAAATAGGACAGGAAAGAGCGCTGATCTCTGCAGCATTCCACATAGTAGGGGTCCATGTTATGCTTCCATAATTACCGCTGACTGGAATGGACTTCTAGAGACAGGAGGTGAACCAGCATAACACTGTGTTAACCCACCCCCCAGTCCTTTGAGATGATTCAGAAAGATGCTGTGGTCCTTACACACATCCACTTTGTAATAACTTCTAATCATATGGTCTGGAGAGCCTTGCTTTACAAAGAATAGAACAGTGAAAGGAAATGAATCCTTTGGGACTTTGCATTCCTGTCCCAGTCCCTCAATATTGTTGTCTATTTACACAAAAAGAGTCAGTGGTCACTGGAGAATAGATCCAATGCTATCTTTAGCCATGCTAAAATGAAATAAAAATTATTAGACTATAAACCATAACAATTAAGATTATTAGAGGTGGAACACTACAAATTGTCCACTACAGGCCAGAAATAATAAGAATCCATAACGTTGCTTTATGCCATCTTAGGTGCCCGGTTGAGTAGTGACGGGCAGCATTTCTCCAAATCTGCCTTGCTGAAACACAGACTTGACCTTCACCTTGCCGAACCCAGAGCTTCAAAGCGCCACACCCCATCAACAACGATTCATGGAAAAGCACAGTTCAGTGGAACAGGTATTGTAATCTGTGGATTTTTGCTCTAATCAAAACAGTTCTTACCTGTTTATCTTTACCTTCATCCAATATCGCTTTCCATTACATTTGGTTTAATACCTTCACTGAATGGCTTCCTCCATTAAGAACTGCTTTTCCTTTCCCCCTCTTAGCACTAGTTATTGATATATGACCTGAAAGAGTTTCCTTTTCTTTTAGCCTTTGGCAGACACACTTTCTGAAGTGTTTTGGAACTGTCTATAAAGAATGACACTTCAAACATAAAATGAGAGGTATAGCAAGATGCAAGCATTAATGGCTATCTGAGAAGTAAAGTCTCAGTTCTTAGTGAGATGGGGATAGATTTTTTAAAATTAAAAAAGTATATTTATATCTCCAGGGTGATCTAATAGTTCTAAGATATGATCCAAACTCGAGGGATTAATTTTGTTTCTTGCAGACCTACAGGCTGTCCTAAATTGCTCTTGTTGATCTTGATTGTTGTCACTGTAACCTTCACTAATTTTGAACAAGATATCAAACATTACTCACTATGCAGATAAAATTGAAGTTTATTAAACTTTTGACCTTCTTACAGCATTTAATGAAATAGCAGGAGTTATGGATTGAACCATATGCTGCCAAAATGCAGTGTTTTGAATTGTGTTACATCTGTAGGTCTTTGTACTCCCGCAAATCCATCTAAATTGACTTTTGTCATGCTCATGCATGGCTCAGTGTTTTCAAATGACTTGCAATCAGCCACAGTTGTTGGCTGAAAAACCATCCGAACGAGATTGATGGTGTGCTGCAGTTTGTGTATATAAGAAATTCCTATGATCAACAGAGAAAAGACTGTCATTCAGTCTAATTGTGGTGGGTACAATGTGACAATTACTGGAACGTTTGGGGGATAAATTAGTATAGTAATTTCTTTTAGGTTATTTTGTCTTCTGAACAACCTTGAGAAAGGAAGATATACAAAATAAACCCTTTTTTCCCCTAACAAAAATGGACTGGGGTTTTCCCATCGAATATACAAAAACAAATTGCTGATAGATTGAAGTAATTCCCATGAGATTACTACTAATTTTCCAAATTGCTGTGTTTGGAACTAGAATATTTTTTCAAGACATTTCTGCATATATGAATACCAAAGCTGTCTTCATTCTCCCTCCTATTTCTACCTTTTCCTCTTTTAAAATGATTTTGATAACAGTCAGTTATTCCCATAGGTTTACTTGTTCCCAACACAAAACTTTCCCAAGGTGTAACATTTGAATGGGGTATGGAATAGGTCAAAATTACTTCTTAATGAATGCTTGATAGTTCAAACATGCTGACTTTTTTCAAGTACTTTTTTCACTGGGGGTTTACATTTTTATTTTTAGTAGCCCGAGAAGGAGCTGGAAACCAGAAAAAAAAAAAGTAATATTCATGAGGCTCCAATCATATGAAAACTTGATGATTCCTCTTTAAACTACTAAGATGTTAACATCTACAACTATTATGTAGATGTTATCATAATTTCTGGAAGTAGAGCAAAAATTGGGGGGCTGGGAGGATGGAGAGAAAAAAAAGATGACAGCTCAATGTGTTCTCATTCTCCTATAAACAATAAATCAAATATTGGCGGTATCACAAGAGGTGCCAGGATGGATGCTTGCTCCTTGTTAAGCATGTGAAAACAAGCAAGTAGTATAAAACTTCATCGAGGATTATTTTCCCTGTTTGGAGGCATCAATTGTTTCCTTTCTTCTGATCCATCCTAAGCACAATCCTAGAACACTTATGTCCATTGTAAGGGTTGCATGAAACTATTAAACTGCTTTTGAATCAGGCACTGGATTGTCCCATTCTTTAAGCCATGTTTTAATCAAAAGAGATCCTTTTGCCTCAAAATGCTTTCTCCTGGGTAAAACACCTGCCAGGCCCAAAGCTTACCTATGTCATTGCCAGCTTGTTTTGCTATTGTTTTTGGTAACCCTTTTGATATCTGTCAGAAAGCCTGCCTATAATAGGAACTTTTGGCTGAGACATCTCTAGTTAAACACTTGAAGCAACGATTGTTTTCTTTTTCTTTCATTCTTCTAAAATCAAACTCTTTAAATCAAAATCTTTTGTCTCTGGGATTCATAATAATATCATAGATATTGTGCGACCTTTCCAAATCTGTGCTGCTGAAATGCATTATTTCAGGAACTCATCGGATGATCTTTCTGTGCAAAACCTAGCACCCAAAAGTTTGATCTGCTTTTATTTGGTTCCCAAACTTTACTCTTTAGATACATAAGACTGTATCAGGAATATGTGTATTGATGAAAAAGAAACCTGCTCTGTTTTACTATTTGTAATAAGAAGAAAGTGCTTTGGTCCAACTATGTATTTTATTGCCTAAAAAGATCTTAGGAAAATCTGCAACCATTTACATTTGTAAGTCTTCGTGACTCTACAATGCCTCGTTACAAAACTTCCCCTTATTTATATAGCTTTTAGGGTTATTTCCACAGAAGCAGCTTTTGGTTACACTAATTGAGATGGCAATAGCTCTTTGGTATGCAAATGTGCCTGCTGTAAGCTCTTTGTTTTTTAGGTCTTTTATGCAACTGTCCAACATATGTTGTTTTGGGCCACATCTTTTACAAATGAATGAAGGTTGTTTTGTACATTTTTGAGCAGAGACATATGGACATTAGCAAATCCTGCCAGTCTTGGCATTAGTGCCATGTTTGTACACTGTCTCATTTTGTAGAAAAAAGAACCCATCCTGAATTTCCTTTACAAATTTAACCTTTTTTGCCACATATATCAGAAGAGAAGCCTTTAGGATTGATATTTCTCTGGAACAGACAAACTTTTATCTGCTTTCTTTTATTTTTCTACAATGATCATTTCTCTCCTCTCCACCATTTTGCATTTCCACCAATTTAGATAACAAAAATAACAGAAATAATAGAATAACAGAGTTGGAAGAGATGTTAGAAGTCTTCTAGTCCAACTTCCAGCTTAAGTAGGAAAACTTATACCATTTCCAACAAATGTTTGTTCAATCTCTTCTTAAAAACTTCCATGGTTGGAGCACCCACAGCTTCTGGAGGCAAGGTTCTATCAGGAAATTTCTCTATAGTTCTAAGGTTGGTTCTCTCCTTGATTAGTTCCCATCTATTGTTTTTTGTCCTGCCTTCAGGTGCCTTGGAGAATAGCTTGACTCCTTCTTCTTTGTGACAGCCCTTTAGATATAGGTACACTGCCATCATCTCAACCCCCAGTCGTCCTTTACATTAAACTAGATATACCCAATTCCTGTAACCATAATAATTGAATTGTTATCAGTGAAGATAATATTGAACCCCAATAACTCTCCTTCATACATAATGATATATATTAACAAATATTTGTGTACATGTAACTGCTGAATGGAGTGTCAACTGACCCCTCCATTAAGTTCTATGGACATTTTAAAATAAGCTGGCTATATGTGACTATAGACAGCTAATCTTTAAATGATGTTGAATTTTGTTGGGATGCTTTGTTTTGTTTGTTAATTTGACAAGCAAGTTATTATGTATTTCTGGCACACTGTATTGACAAATACCATTATATTTACTATGGTCTGGTTGTTCCCAGAAAAATTAACCATAGAACAGCAATTCAGGCAAATGTGATCCTTTATTTCATACAAAGGAGTTTACATTAATTTTAAAGGATTGATCTGTCATGCTTTTCAAGAGTAAATCTACTTATCCTGTTAAATAGGTCCAAAGAGAAGTGGATTACCATATCTAAAACCTTTCTGAACTCAATCTGGCAGAGAAGAAGTTTTGTCATGTTTTCTGGTCTCTTCTGCACAGCCATTTTTTCTGCAGTGGGAAAAAAAAGTGATCTATGCCAGCTCTTGAAATGTGATCAACACATTCAGGACAGGTAGCAAGGTACAGAACCTTATAATTGGGACTACTTCACTAACACACGAATAATGCAGAGAAACCTGTATTAAAGAGCACAATGCAGCTCATTCTATGCATAAGGTTATTCTAACTGGATATTTTAATATCTGCCATCAGCATAGCTGAGTAGGAATTGTATGGAAACTTAAGTTTATAAATGATTTCTAAGGAAAGGATAGACTATTCAGAAAAATTCAGCTGGAAAAAATGGTTTCTTTTTCCTATCTTGACAAAGAAGAGATCAAGATAAGCCAAACACAGATCTTCAGTACACGGTTTGTGCACACTTTTAGTGCACACTTTGATCTTGCTACTCTTTGCTCTCCTGGGATTATCGAAGCAGTTGAGATATCAAACTTCAGGTAGTTCAAAATATATACAAGTCTATTCTAACTTGGGCCCCTCAATATATTGCGAACTTTATACTCACAGAAGAGAGAAGGCTGAGGGCTAGTAGTACACTACACCTGGAAGACCCATAGCTGAATATGACTAAATTATACTGTTGGAGGGAAAGCCTGATCAATGCTGATCGATTGTATTCCAGCTTGCTGGGTATTAAGATACAATATCACTCAACATAGAGAAGTGTAGAATCAGAACCATGTTTAAAAGACTCTCGATCAATGGGAGGATGACTTACCCCTCATAAGTGGACAGCAGTGATTAACAGTGACTAGATCATTACCTATCATTTTAATTTTATGTAATGCTCTGATGTTTTACTTACATGGTACTATCCGGGGCGGGGGGGGGGGGAGCCTAATTCATCAGCAGTGTGCTACTAAATTGGATTGATGTGGTAGCAATTATTTGAAATTGCCAGATCTGTTGAAGACAGCATGGAATACCACGATGGCATCAAATGTGTGAATGAACATTTTTCTATTAATGGAAAAAGAGAGGAGCATTATGGAATAACTTTTTCATGAGCACTATACTTACGTTGTGGACACAAATAGTTTTTGTTCTTGGAATGACAATTCCATTCCATGCTTCACATTGGGTGCTATAATTAAATGAATTACAACCTTGTAATCATGAAAGTAAGATTTAGAACTGTTCAGATTTTATTGAAATAATTGAAAGTTATTTCTTAAATGTATTCAAAGCGATGATGTTTCTGAAACAACATTTCTCTGTTTCTGGCAAGGGAACATTTCAATTAGAATATACTGATTTAACAGATAATCAGAGTTGGAAGGGACCTTGTAGGTCATCTAGTCCAACCCCCCACCCAAGCGGGAGACCCTACACCATTTCTAACAAATGGCAGTTCAATCTCTTCTTGAAAGTCTCAACTGATGGCGCTTCCACAACTTCTGAGGGCAAGCTGTTCCATTGGTTGATTGTTCTCACTGTCAGAAAGTTTCTCCTTATTTCCAGGTTAAATCTCTCTTTGTTCAGTTTCCATCCAGGAAACTACAGGCGCTTTAGAAAATAGCTTGACCCCTTCCTCCCTGTGGCAGCCCCTCAAATATTGGAAGACCGCTATCATGTCTCCCCTGGCCCTTCTCTTCACTAGACTAGCCAAGCCCAGTTCCTGCAACCGTTCATTGAATGTTTTAGCCTCCAGTCTCCTAATCATCCTGGTTGCTCTTCTCTGTACTTTTTCTAGTCTCAACATCTTTTTCATAATGTGATGAACAAAACTGGATGCAGTACTCTAGGTGTGGTCTTACTAAGGCTTTATAGAGTGGTATTAGTACTTCCCTTGATCTTGATTGTATCCCTCTGTTAATACAATTTAGGATTGCATTAGCTTTTTTGGCTGCTGTTGCACACTGCTGGCTCATATTTAGCTGGTTGTCCACTACGACTCCAAGATCCTTCTCACAGTTACTGCTATTGAGCCTGGTTTCACCCAGTCTATATGTGTACCTCTGGTTTTTCTTGCCTAAGTGTAGGACTTTACTTTTCTCTACATTGAATTTCATTTTGTTAGATATGGCCCAGTGTTCTAGTCTGTCAAGATCCATCTGGATCTTGAGCCTATCTTCTTGGGTGTTAGCTATTCCTGCCAGCTTAGTATCATCTGCAAATTTGGTAAGTTCCCCTTCTATTCCCTCATCTAAGTCATTAATGAAGATATTGAAGAGTACTGGGCCTAAGATGGAACCTTGTGGCACCCCACTGCTTACTTCCCTCCAGGTAGACTTAGACCCATTAAGGACTACTCGTTGAGTACGGTTTGCCAGCCAGTTGCGAGTCCATCTAGTGGTGGTGCTATCTATTCCACTTTTTTTCTAGCTTACTAAGAGGTAGGTTGTGGTCTACTTTGTCGAATGCCTTGTTGAAATCTAAATATATTATGTCCACAGTATTTTGCTGGTCTACTAATTTAGTCACTGTGTTGAAGAATGAAATAAGATTGGTTTGGCATAATCTGTTTTTAATAAATGCATGCTGACTGCTAGTTATTACTTTACTTGTTTCTAGATGTTGGCAGATCTATTTTTTTATTACCTTTTCCAGTATCTTCCCAGGTATTGATGTTAGGCTGATTGGTCTATAGTTTCCTGGGTCTGTTTCCCCCCCACCCTTTTTTAAAGATGGGAACCACATCAGCTCTTTTCCAGTCCTCTGGTAGTTCCCCGGTGCTCCAGGATTTTTGAAAGATATGGTGCAGTGGTTCTGAGATTACCTCTGCCAGCTCCTTTAAAACTCTGGGATGTAATCCATCAGGCCCCGGTGATTTGTTTTCATCAAGATCAGACAGGTGTTCCCTTACTATTTTTTGCTTATTTTAACTTTTATTTCTGATCTGTCTTTTACAGTTATGTTTTTGGTGGGTTGAGCTATAGTTTCTTTTTGCGTGAAGACGGATGCAAAGAATGAGTTAAGCAGTTCTGCTTTCTCTCTGTTGCCTGTTACTTCCTTGCCATCTTCTCTCTTTAGTGGACCGACTGTTTCCTTGATTTTTTTCTTGTTTTTTATATGTTGGAAGAAACTTTTTTTATTATGTTTGATTTTTGTTGCAAGTCTTCTGAGCCTTTGCTATCCTGACTTTGTCTTTGCAGATTCTGGCTATCTGCTGATATTCTGCCTTCGTTGTATGTCCTTCTTTCCATTTTTTGTACTTGTCCTTTTTTCTTTCAATTTGTCAGAGAGATTTTTGTGTAGCCATGCTGGTTTCTTCTTGGATTTCTTGTTTTTCTTTCTCAGTGGTATATACCTAAGAATTTTGTTTCGTTTGGTCTTTTTCAACTCATTCTCAGGATGCTGTAATTCATGGTGTTATCCTATGTGTATAGGTTCTTCCTCATCTTTAAAAAATCTTAATTAAATTACAACGTAAGCTATAAACAAACAAGCAAACAAAAATTAGAGAAGGAAAAGCTCATAAAAAAGGCAAAGTTAAGAATGCAAAAAAAAAGAAAAAAAAGAAAAAAGTAGAAAAAGAGTAACTTCTGGCTTTCTTCAGTACAGAGATAAATATAAAGCACATTTACTTTTTACTCTGAGTAAGTATAGTACACATTATTTTTATAATTATACACAGTTCTAATTGTCAGATCCCAAAATTAAAGTTTATTTTCTTTTGATTTCAAGCAAAAAATCCAAAAGCGGTCTCCAGGAAGAAACAAAGCTTAGACAAAGTCTTTTCTTGCATCAAAGAGTCAATTTTACCATTTCAGCCAATTCCATTAACTTCACCATCTGCTTTTTCATTGTGGGAATTTATAAGTCCTTCCATTTCTATGTGTACAAAAGTCTCTCTCCTTTGTCATATAAAGAAACAAAGTCTTGTGTTTTCTTTCAATTTGGTTATCCATGATACCTAAAAAGAAAACCTCTTGTTCTTCCTCATCCTGGCCAATGCTTTGATGTTTTATCTTGAAATGGTAAGAGGACCCAGAAGCTCTCAGAGCCACAGTAGGTAGTAAGGGGACAATAATGATAAGGGAAGGTCTGGAACTCAAAGCTTAGGAGAAATTATTTAGATATGTTTAGTCTAGGTCAGTATTTCTCAACCTTGGCCATTTGAAGAGGTATGGATGTCAAGTCTCAGAATTCCATAGTCAGTTTTGCTTTGCTGGCTGTGGAATTCAGGGAGTTGAAGTCCACACATCTTCAAGTTGTCAAAGTTGAAAAATACTGGTTTATGTTGAAGAAAAGAGAGCAAGAGACAATAGCCAAAAGCTGCCATGTGGAAGATGGCTCAGACTTGGGATGTGAGCTTTCTTCATCAATGGTACTTACGTAGCTAAACCCTGCACTGAACAAGGAAACTGGACTAGATTATATCTAAGGTAGTGTCTCAATTTCATGAGATCATCTGCTATAACAGGGGTCCCCTAGCTCATATGAGAGGATTGAAAATTACTGGCATCCATCAGTAAAATAGTGCCATGCACACACACATACACAGAGAGAGAGAGAGAGAATCCTATTCCGAATAGGATGAGAAGGAGCACAGAAAAGTCAAGACATCGCAGTGCAGAAGTAGTTCAGTTTGTAGTCATTTAGAAAACAAACATATATAAACTTACTTGGAAATCATTTGTAACTTGATGCAACTTGCTTTTGAGAGATGGGCAAAGCTTTACCATGTCAATTAGGGAACTCGGGCATCACACAGTTTTCATTCCCTTTTCTTTCACTGGCCAATTTGAAGCTGGTGATCGATTGTCTACACTTCTGTGAATTCTGTAATGCAGGAAATAGGCCGGGGGAAAAAAGATAACAGTACTATTCCACTCCAAGTTATTCAATTAATGCTCCACCCCCAGGGGTGGGATTCTACTGGTTCTGCCCACCTCTGTAGAACCAGTTCTCTGAAGAGCAGCTAACAGAGAGCTGGTTCTGTGTTTCCTGCTGTTTGGCCCACCCGCCCTTCCAGGCTCTTACCTGACCTTTATTTCCTGCTTTTTCAACCGCAGCTGCTTTGCGCGACACAGCTGCAGTTGAAAAAGCAGGAAAAAATGGCTTTTTCAATTGCTGCGTACCCGCACACAGCGCTGCTCAGCTGTCCAGGCAGCTAGCTGACAACGATATACATGTGCGTGCAGCGTGCATGCACGCACAAAGCGTAAAATCACCGAACCAGTAGTTACACCAGTCGGATCCCACCCCTGTCCCCCCCCACAAATTACTGCAGACACATTCCCTATCTAATCCATGCACAGCAAATGAATAATTAATTCCTATTTTCACATTTATATTTCCAGAATATACCATGTACACTTAACAAATTGGATTCTGCATCACCACCATCATCATCATCATCTCTGAGCAGTTGGTTTCGAAGAATAGTTGTAAAACCACCAGACCCTAATTCATCTGTTGCATTTAAAAGACTTTTGCTAGTTGTGATGGGAAAAAAAGAACATGCTGGCAATTTTGCAACAAAGCATTTTTCCCAGTAACTGTAACCATGGTTGCATGTTGCTGTGGCAGCTGTAGGAGAGGAGAGAGAAAGATGCATTCTAAACAATGCCTATTAAAAGACACGAGGAGCAGGACCCTGTTCCCTTTCACAAGGCAGTCACTATGAGAACACCCAACTAATATTCTAAAGAGAAGAAAGATACAGATAGATTCTTATTCATTTTACTTCTGCTCTGCCTGCTTGTGAAGCATGCAAAAACAATTGCAAGAATTTGCAGAAATTTTCACAGTAATATAGAGAGATGGAGATTATTTCAGAGCCCTTGCAAGAGTTTTCAAGAATTTTTTGTGTTTACTTTGTGGCACACAAACTTACAAAACCCCTCTGAAATATTCTAAGCAAACTCAAAAACCCAATACCAAAAGAAGACAAAACAGAAATCAGTTACAAAATAACATGCAAAGACTATGAGAACCATTAAAGAGGATAAGCAGCATAAACAGAGGTGGTATTCAAACCAGTTCTGACAGGTCCTGGGGAACCGGTAGTGGAAATTTTGAGTAGTTCAGAGAACTGGCAAATACCGCCTCTGACTGGCCCTGCCCCCATCTGTTCTCTGCCTCCCGAGTCCCAGCTGATCGTCTGGATCTTCTTTTGTTGCCCTGCACAGGAGAACGGAGCTAGAAAGCAAGTTAGTGGGGTGGGAATGGGGATCTTATAGTATCCTTCCCCTGCCACGCCCACCAAGCCACACCACATCCTTCAAGCCACACCACACCCACCAAGCCACACCCACAGAACCGGTAGTAAAAAAAAAAACTGAATACCACCACTGAGCGTAAAGCTACAGTAGTAGAACATATCCACGAACACCAGCTAACTGTCAAAAACTTCACTGGTATTCCTTCACACAGATAAATCCTGGTGTAACTTCAGCTGGGGAAAATTTTAAATGAGCTGGATCAAAAAATGGAAGAGAATTTTTGAAGTCTGTCTCTTGGCCCAGAGACATGTAGACTTAACTCTTATTGTGAACTTGTCAAAAAAATAACCAAAGACACAACATTATTTCTCATCACACAGCAATCAACCTCAGATAGGTCAACTAGAGCCATCTTCTTAGCAGCGTAATAATTAAAACTTAACTACAATAATCACTGGAAAAAACATTATCCTCTCAAGAAGCCTTCCTAGCGTATACAATAGCTATTGACACTACCAATTACACAGGAGGCAGTCAACACACAGGAAAAAAAATATTCACCTCTTTAGCCAGATAAATAATCTATTAACCACAAGACATTAATCAAATGTCAAACAATATCTAGTCATAGGACCGTCCCCTTCAAGCACAAGCAAAGCAGGCAGACAGATGAAAATATAACCCTGAATCAACCAACAAACCTTATTTCTCCAAACTCACTTGCTTTGATGATGTTACCTAGTAGGGTAATGAAAACTTGCAAACTCAGTATATTGGCAGTATATTGTTATTAGTCTATCAATGTTACTTACCTAAATATGCACACATAACACATCTGTGAGACTTTGTATCTCAAGACAAAACAAAATACATTTTTAATAAGCAGACATGTTTTTATTAAAATACTTATGGAAATGCAGCTAGTCTATCTTATACTTATTTTCTATTTTCTACTATTCTTCATATAGCATATGGATGTATTCTGAACATTTGCAAAATGAACTCTTCTAACATGTAATGTTTTCAGATTCTAATATGGCAATAGTACTTGCAAATTATCATTGTTTTCATTGTATGAATTGATGGCAAATGTGTATAAAGGAAGATATTCCTCATTGCTATTTTGTGACCTTGTTTGCCTCAAAACAAAGCCAAAGTTGATAAACAATGTTTTTTTCTTGGTGCCTTTGAATCAGGGTTGACTCCTGATCACTACCTGGATCAGTCTCCACAGTTTTTTTGGCCAAGGTTTCAAAAGTGGTTTGCCATTCCTTCCTTCCTAGGACTGAGAGAGAATGACTGGCTAAGGCTGGTGGCGCAGCTGGCTTTGTGCCTAAGGCAGGATTAGAACCCATGGTCTCCTGGTTTCTAGACTGGCACCTTAATAAACTGCCATGCATATGATAAACTAACTGCACTTTTAAGTTGTTTTATTTTTCTTCTTTTGCTTTCACCTTTTGCGCAAATCAGCCCTTTTATCATTCAACCATAGGATTGTTAGGAAGGTGATCTGGCCACCAGAACATTTTTTGATTTGCAAGGAAGGGGAAGAGAAAGAGGAAAAAAAGAAAAAAGTCTGCTTCCCATATTCAAGTGGGAGTCCTGGATGACTTTTCTTGAGCCATTCTCTGCAATGAATGTTTCTATCATGTGCTGAAATCCCAAAGCAAATAATACGTGATTATTATTAAAAAAATGTTTTAAGGCTGATTGTACTGATTTTTATCTGGAATTCTTTAAGTGTCTCTTATTTTTCCTGTATTCCCCGTTTCCCAATGAATTCTTTTCTTTTTGATACCTACAGATTTGTGTCCGTTGATTTTAAAATAAAGTTTTTATTTCTTTAAAATCATCCTCCCATGCAAGAGTTGCATATCTAATTGTTGCATTTTGCAGTGGTTAGAATACAGTATTGCAGGCTAACTCTGCCCACTGCCAGCAGTTTGATTCTCACCAGCTCAAGGTTGACTTAGCCCTCCATCCTACCGAGGTTGCTAAAATGAGGACCCAGATTGTTGGGGCCAATATGCTGACTCCGTAAACCACTTAGAGAGGGCTGTAAAGCACTGTGAAGCGGTATATATTGTAAGTCTAAGTGTATTTGCTATTGCTATTTCAGGTCTGGCACAAGATCTGTGCCTCTCCTTCTGTGTTTCTTGCAACTGGAAAAGTGTTTCCCAGATTGGCTGCCTAGACCGTGTCAGGAGGCTCAGGCTATTATAATTACCTTTTACTGAGAAACCTTGGGAAAAGGGGACCTGCCAATGAGGCTGGAATTAACATCCTTTCCAGCTCAAAATACAAAGCTATTTGAAGAAAAAAAAAGAATTAGAAAAGCTCAACCAGATTCTAACAGTTAATGGGTTTTTTTGTGAATTAATTATGTTTGGCTTAATGGATTTGAGGTAGGAGTGTATTTTAAAAAGTCCACTCATTTCAGTCATGGTGGGATGCTTAACCCCACCCTTTATCTGGTTTAAAAATTGCTTTAAGCTATTGCATCAATTATGGTCATATGCTTGGAATCCAGTACTCCCTTTTATTATTCAGTATTTTAATATTCCTCAATCATACATGTTAATACTAGCGCTACTTGTCCAGTTTGAAATCTGATGAATTTAATTTTAATTTGGACCTGAAATATCATGACTTGGTTCACTCTACTGCATCAAAACCCCACAGTCAGATTACTGATATAGCTTCTGGCATGAAGGTTACAATTGTGCCTTGTGCATAAGAGTGGAAGTTATGGAATTCAGCTACTAAATCTGAGGCTAATGTTAACAAGTAAGTAGAAAAAACAACAACAGAAGAAAAAGGTTTTAATAGCATAGTATTTTGAAAATGGGTGTTGGTAAATTTACCTGAGAACGCCCTTTCTATCTATGCTGTTAGAGAGCCCAGGATGGGTATGACTCCTCCTGATGACATCATCAAGCTGAGTTTGTCTAGTATAAAAGTAGCTGCCTGTGGGAGAAACCCCCCAGCTTTGGCAAAGATACTTGACAGACTTTACTGAATGTCTCTGAAAGCCAAAACAGAATCTTGAACCATAACATACCTCACCACAATCCGGATGCAACAAGGGAGAGGCTGGGCTCTCTAGTAGCATAAATAGGAAGGGCGTTCTCAGATAAATTTACCAATGCCCATTCTCCTCCATGCTGCTGCGAGAGCCCAGGATGGGACATACCAAAGCCTTCATGTCCTCGGGAGGGTCCTCGTCCGTTCTCCACTCCAAAGTAGGCACCACTCACTGAAGAACCCGTTTGCCAAAAGCCACGCTTGTGGAGGTGTAACAATCCAGGCGATAGTGTCTGATGAACGGAGACGGGGATATCCATGTAGCCTCTCTGCAAATCTCCTCTAGGGGTGCCTGGGTGGCCCAGGCAGCCAAAGTTGCAGCACTTCTAGTGGAGTGTGCTGTCAAGATGTGTGGTACTGGCAGAGCTTTGGCTTTGTAGGCCTGTGCGATGCAAGCCCTGATCCATCTGCTTAAGGTGTCAGGAGAGGCCTTGTTCCTCCAGTGGGAAGGGGAAAAGGATACAAACGTAGCCTCTGTCTTCCTAAACGTTGAAGTGCGTTTGATATAAATTCTAAGAGCCTTTCTAACATCTAAGGTGTGCCACTTGCGCTCTAAGGTGTGGTGTGGACGGGAACAAAAATCAGGAACTACTATGTCTTGGGATCTGTGGAATACAGAATTTATTTTGGGTGCAAAGGTAGGGTCTAAACGAAGAACAACTTTATTGTCATGAAAAGTGCAAATGTCTTGCCATATAGATAGAGCAGACAACTCTGACATCCTTCTAGTTGAAGTTATGGCTATTAAGAAAGCCACCTTGAAGGTCAAGAATTGAAGGGACACCTTTCTGAGGGGTTCGAAGGGAGGTTCTGTTAGGGCCTGGAGGACCTTGTGAAGGTCCCGGGATGGGAACCTGTGAACCACAGGAGGGCAGAGATTGGAAGCCCCTTTTAAGAATCTCTGAACTGAAGGATGATGGGACAAGGAAGGAAAGGAATCCCAGGAGATGACTGAAGCAAGAGCCGCTACGTGACGGCGTAAAGTATTAGGAACCAGACCTTTGTCAAGGCCATCCTGGAGAAAATGGAGGACCTGTGGTACCTCCGCTACTGTAGGAGAGAGACCTTCCCTGTGACACCAATGACAAAAAACCCTCCAGGTGGCATTGTACACATGCGTCATAGAAGATTTATGAGACACCTGGATAGTAAGGATGACCTGGTCTGGGAGATTGGGTTCTCTTAACAGTTGCCGCTCAAGTGCCACACAGTCAATTTGAACCACTGGGGATCTGGAGGAAGCAGTGCCCCCTGATGTAGTGAGATCGTGTGGTCTGGAATCCTCCAGGGAGTGGCTACAGACAGGTTCACCAGATCTACAAACCAGGGTCTCCTGGGCCAATGGGGGGCTAGGAGAATCAGCTCTGCCTATTCCTCCAACATCTTCTGAATGACTGCCGGAATGATGGGAAGAGGGGGAAAGGCATAGAGAAGACCGGTGGGCCATCTGCTCCAAAGTGCATTGGTCCCCTCCGCTCCCTGACAAGGAAACCTGGTGAAAAATCTGTTTACTTGAGCGTTTTGGGGAGAGGTGAAGAGGTCTGTCTCTGGGGTCCCAAACCTGAGGGAGAGATCCCTGAAAATGGACTGGGGAAGGGACCATTCTGCATGGTCGACTGGGCTCCTGCTCAGCCAATCGGCCTGGGAGTTGTCGACTCCTGAGATGTGGTCTGCTGTGATAGACAGCAGATGTCTCTCTGCCCACCTCCCCAACATTTCGGCTTCCCTCATGAGGGCCCTGGACCTTGTGCTCCCCTGCCAGTTGATGTGCACCTTTGCAGCCATGTTGTCTGTCAACACTAGCACATGGGACTCCACTATCCTGTCCCCGAAATGTTTCAGGGCTAGATAAATGGCTCTGAGTTCTAGCCAGTTTATGGGCCCAGTCCTGTCTAACTGGGACCAAATCCCTTGAGCCATGAGACCCTCCATGTTGGCTCCCCAACCCAGGAGACTTGTATCAGTGGTGATGATCAGTCTGTCCAGTTCCTTGAATGGGAGACCCTTCGAAAGGGCAGGGGAAAGCCACCACTTGAAGGAACGGTGGACCTCTGGAGAGAGCAGAACCTTGGCAGATGTGTGGCTGGTTCCTGCTCATTGAAAGGGGAGCAGGAACCATTGTAGAGCCCGTGAGTGTAGCCGTGCCCACGGAACGATGCCTATGCATGAGATCATTTTGCCCAAAAGTTTGGACAACAGTGATAGGGAGACAGTGTGTGATGTTGGACCTGTCGAATGATCTTGATAAGGCTCTGCCCTCGGGCTGGAGACAGAAAAACTTGGCACAAAGTTGTGTTGATGATGGCTCCCAGATGGAGCAATCTGGTCATTGGGAAGAGATGACTTTTCTTGGAGTTGATGGAAAAAACGTGGTACTGGAGGCAATGAAGAGTGGTTTGAAGATCTTGATGGGCAGAGTGGGTGGATGATAATAGGATCAAGATGTTGTCCAAGTAGCATTGGATCCTCACTGGAACAGACTGGAGCGAAGCCACCAATGCCGCCAGTAACTTTGTGAAGCCTCTTGGGGAAGACGAGAGCCTGAAAGGAAGGGCCCGATACTGGTAGTGGGAATTCTGGTAACAGAAATGGAGAAACTGGCAATGATGAGGCCAGATGGGAATGTGGAGGTAAGCCTCCGTGAGATCAATGGAAGAGAGGAGATCGTCTGCATTTTGAAGTGCCTATATGGGATAAACTCATTCAGAAATTTTAGGTTGAGAATGTCTCACCACCCCCTCTGAGGCCTTAAGGAACACGAAAAACCGAGAATAAAGCCCACATCCATGTTGTAATTCAGGGACTGGTTGAATGGCCCTTATATCGATCAGGTGACTAATGGCCGATTCCATAAGTGCCCTTCATGAACTGTCCCGGGAAACGGGGCAGAGTAGAAATTTTTCTGGGGGTGCTGATAGAAATTTTAATTGTAACCCCGACCTTACTGTATTGAGTACCCAGGCGTCTGTCGTTGACTCCCCCCATCTGGAAGCAAAGGAGGCCAAAAGACCTCCAATGGGAGGGGAGAACAAGAGATTATTTAGAGCGACGGAAGGAGTGACCCCCTCCCCCACGAAAGGGCCGTTTACCCACAGCTTGTTGTCTGCTGGTAGCCTCATGGTGTTGATCTTGACGCTGAGAATATGCTCTCTGAGGTCTGGAGAAGCGAGAAGCGTTTTCGGGCCTGAATGAGGGATGCTGGTATGGGGTAGGGTGGAAGTCTAACCCCTTTCCTGTTGATGGAAGGACTTTCCTTTTGTCTTTTGTTTCAACAACAAATGGGTCAAGGGCATCTCCAAATAGCTTCTCACTGGTACATGGGGGAGAAGCTAGTTTCCACTTCCATTGAGGCTCCGCTTGCCAATTTCATAGCCATAGCAGTCTCCTAGCTGCCATTGATGATGCCATGGTCCTGGAAGAGAACTTGGCGGCATTGAGGGTGGCGTCCGCCAAGAACTCTGCTGCTGCTATGATCTTATTGAGGTCTTGATGCATCCTACAGTCTGATGGAGAGATGTGGCCTGGAAGTTGGCGTAGACAGCGGATGGAAGACCTTGTAAAAAATGATGCAGCAGTCGAGGCCCAGGTGGCCCAAGCCGAGGCTTGATGGTTATGCTTCAGTGTTTGTTTGGAGCGTTTGTCCTCTGCCTTTAGTATGTCCTCAAGCTCAGTTGGAGTGCTTGAGGAGAAGGAGGCAACATCTGGGGCATCTACTGGGGGAACTGCCAGAGCCATAGCTAAGGAAGGACCCACATTGTAGAACCGCCTATCTTGGGACGATGGGAGGGGGCCTGTAGTGGGGAAGGCAAATTGTTCCTTGACTAAGTCAAGAAAGATGATGGGGGAAGGAAGGATCTTCGAATGAACAATGGGTTTGGAGAAGAGGGAATCCCCATGCCCTGATTGTACCACTTGAGGCTCGGGGGCAATTTCCTCCGCTGACAACTGGGCTGTTACCAGTGCCTTGTGTAGGAGAGGTTTGAATAAGGCGGATTTGAATCCAGAAGCCGAAGGAGGCTGATCAGGCCTCAGATCTTCCTCTTCCTCTGAGAGGTTGGGGTCCCAGATTTCTCCCTCTTCCAGATCAGAATCAGGGGAGGGGCTGCACTCAGATGATTCCTCATACTCTTCCTGAGTGAGGTTCACTCCTTCCACATAGGAAAGATGGGCCCTTTGTACTACATGGCAAGGTAGTCCCCTTTGGGGAATCTGCGCTAGAGGAAAAGCCGGGAAGGAAGGCTGAGGTCTGTCTGAAGGCCTGAAGATGTGTTGAAGCCCTTCTGCCAGACCCTGTCTGATGGCTAAGGAGACTACTTCGTTGATGTCAGAAGATCTGCCACTCAATGGAGGATCCGGGGGCCAAAGATCTGCTGCTGTTGGAGTAAAAGTGGCCTCTGGTCTTGATCGAGAGCTGCTTTGGGCCACGGATGGGATAGATGAAGAAGAAAGATCCCAAGGAGTCTGGGTGAAGTTGGGACCTGACCTGCTCAAGTCTTGAGGTCCTGGTTGGATTTCAGGTTGCTCTGGGGACCAGGATTGGAGGTGGCTAAGAGGAGCTGAGGTATCTTCCCTCTCCCTAGAAGTAGCTGGCTGAACAACTAGACGATTGGCTGGTTGGGAAGCCTGTTGTAGTTGACCCCTCATTTGCTCAATAGTTTTGTTGAACTGCCTTTCTAAGGCTGCATGCCTTCATTTCTCTGCCTTTAATTCGGCCTGGGATGTTTTGAAACTTTCAAAATGGCTGCTCGCCACGTGCGGTTGAAGAAGAAGCCTCCAAATTGACCACTCGCAAGAGCTACAGGCTACGCAGGGTTTAAATCACTCCTTAGGCTGTAAACAACCCCAAATGGTGAAATCGGCAATAAAGTGAAAATTTACGATCAGCTGAGAGGTGCTGTTATCGCCGATGTGATCTTTACCATCGTGGCGGCCAAAATTGCTGAGGGAAGACTGTGGGGGAAGATCAAGGGTTACTCCCTACTTACAGCCTCCTTCGGTTGAATCCTCGGCATTGCAGGAGAGTGGAGCTTTTGCTGCTAACTAAACTAGTTTTCGCTTTTGCTGCTAACTAAACTGCTTTCAGAGACACCAGCTTATGGTCATCGAAAGAAGCTGAGTCAAAGCTGGGGGGGGTTTCTCCTACAGGCTGCTACTTTTATACTAGACGGACCCAGCTTGATGATGTCATCAGGAGGAGTCATACCCATCCTGGGCTCTCGCAGCAGCATAGAGGAGAATTCAGTGTTTTGTCTGCAACACTGTTGCAAACTCTGAGATGTATTGAATAGCTGTGCCTGGCAATTGAAATCAAAATTTGAATAGATTTAATTACTCAGCTCAAAATTTAGTTAATTTTAAGTTAATTGTAATAAACAAAGACAATTTTAATTGGTGATGGTATGAATTAAGGGCACATTTGTACTTCAAGCTATTACAGATATTGCAGATATATTACAGATATGCAATCTGGTATATTACAAATCATGCAATCATAACAAATTATATTTCATAAATTATATTTCTAAAGTTTGAGTTCAAATCTGTTCCTCAGGTCCACTCTTAACTGTGAAGGCTATTTTTTTCCCACAGTTCTCTGTGATCAAAATAAATATTGAATTTTTTGTACCCTCCCTCAGAAGAGACTTACAGAATTTCAAAAGGAAGTGGAACAGTTTTTCTGTAATAAATTAACCAATTTTCCTTTCAAGTGAAGGAGGTACAAATTAATGTACATAACCATTTCCACTCCTAATGCCTTAGAAATAATACTTGTGGATGTAGTGACACTTCAGAGGTATTGTGAGGGAAAATGGTGATCTACCTGTAAAAAAGATGGCTACTATAATATTTTTTAAAATATGAACTACAATTTATTTTAAATCTGCAATGTCAGTGAAATAATGAAATATAATTTCAAAGGCACTGGGAGGAGGCATAGTATGCTGAAATGTTAAGATGTTAGAACTCTTATTAAGATAAAGAAAAACCTGGAAAGATTTTTAGTTTTGTTTAGCCGATCAAAACATTGGATCCTCCCCATTTCTGTTCCCCAACAGTTTTCCCCCCTCTGTCCTTTTTTTTAACAGCAACGCAAAACCAGTCAAAAAGTTTGATTCAGCACTAGGTTTTTTTCCCTTTAAACAGCAAGCAAAGTAGATCTAATTTCAGCAAATCTGTTTTCCCTTCTGTTCCCATCTTCTGCCTCTTCAGTTGTCTCTCAGTATTACTCCCTCTCTCACACACATACACACTCATGCACCCACAGAGAGGCAGGGGAAGTGACTGTACATCTGGGTGTGATATCAGTGAGGGGCTCAGGATCAGGGCAAGGAGAAGAATGAAATACAGGCCTTTCAATCATCTGGAAAGCCCTTCAGCAGCTTCACATGGTGAATGTTTTTAGTCTAGAAACAGTCAATTGGTTTAACAAGTGTTTTCTGTCTGAATGGCTATGCAAAGAATGTCAGGCATGCAATGTCTACACATATAATTGCTTCACAAATTATATTAATTTTCCTTTATTTAGCTGGAAAGTGCAGCGAGTTCAGTTAGTTCAAGGAAAGCAATGCTGTAAACAGACAGCTTAAATGCAAGCAGTGTAAAGAGCAGCAGTTCGCAGAAACTCAGCCGTAGAAATTAAGACCATATCCTGATGTGGAAAGGGAACTTCACGAAGGCAGTAGTGTCACAAAAAAACAGGAAAAGCCCAAGGGGAACATCAGGTCAGCCAGAAAACAAACTTACATAGGAAAAGGAATCAAATAAAAAGTATTAAAGAATCCCTATAGACAAAAGCCTAAGTAATTAAGAAAACTAGACAAATAGGAAAAGGAAACAAAAGACAATTTAGAGAACCCTTACAAACACAGGACATACCAAATAAGCAAAACAAACAGACAAAAGACACATAATATAAATTACAAAAGGGGCAGACAGAAGATTGCCACAGAACAAATATGAAAAACTATCTTAAAGCTAAAAGAGATTACAGAAAACCAATAATACAATCTGGCCACCCCGCGGAGTTTGCCCTCTGGCGGAAATAAAGACAAACTCAAACAGGATTTGAAACATTAGGCACAAATACAAACACTCACACAAAATCAACTTACAAAGGGAGAAAAGGGTATAAAAAACCAGGGACTTACCATAAGAAGCTAGCTAGCCCAGGAACGCAGACTTCTCGCTGTTCTCCGCCTTCTTGAAAAATAAAAAGATCCAGCTTTCAAGCAGTTGTCCGTATCCTTGCGCCGGAGCTCTCCCAGTGGGAAAATCGAATCCTCGAAAGAAAGGCATTTTGACACCTTTCAACACTGCCTTGCTACGGATCACACATAATTGAATCATGTTCAATAGAAAGCCATTAAAAAATAGGCATGATTTGCAATGCTAATGTGATGAAGACAGCTGTCACTCGGATTTAAATATGTTTATTGAAAGCCTGAATAAGCCAGGCATCTATTATCTTCTGCCTTTGCTGTTATTTGCTTATAAAACAATAAAAGCATGTGTCTCAATAACATGCTCCGTTTTGTCTTTTAGTTGTAGGAATATGAAGAAGATTGAAATAAAACCACAGAGTGACTACTGGGAATATAAGAAGAACCAGACGGACCAATTCAATGGAAATTGGATAATAGTTTCTTTGATAACAATTTATAAACACTATTTTTGTTAAAGAAGCTGGGCTGAAATGCGGCAGCTTATTAAATGTCAACTAGAAAATCATCCACAAGGGTCCCGGTGAAGACTCTTAGGCTGATCTGTTAAATAAGTGGGGGGGAAACTCCATAACTTCTTAAGTCAAATTCTCATCCTCCCTTGTTTGTGTCCTGACTGTCTTACTCAGTCATAAGCATTGCTCATCACCGTCTTTAGCCCCATTGCCTCAATTTTCCTCACTTCTTTCCCCCCCACTTAGCACTATAACCTGACCCCCTAACAAGCACTGACTATGGCTTGTTTCCTGCCAACACTTTTAACAATTTGCATGATGGTAATGGGAGGGGATTAATGATGCAGGAGAGGGAGAAAGGAAGATAATAATATAATAATATCAATAGACACCATTGGGCTGAACAAAATGAGTGTCAGCAAGGGAATCTTTGCAATTGTTTTTGCTTAAAAACCAGCCGAATAGTGCAACATGCAGAGCAAAAATGTACAACATGAAATTCAGTAGCATGTGTGCTTTTATAGCTTTTGCACTACAATAATTTATTTATTTATTTATTTATTTATTTATTTAGTCACTTACTCACTCACTCATTCATTCACTCATTCATTCACTTATTCATTTATCTATCTTGACATTGTTTATATAGCTAATTAGTAATTCTAGCCAGGTGGGGAGAGTTTTTCCAGCACAAGTCTCATTTTAAGTTGTCAAAATCTGCTCTGAAGATTCATGGGGGTATATTTACTTATATCAATCCATATGGATGCTCATTTCACAAATGTGAATCTGAGTGGCTGAAAAACATTAAGAAAAATAGTATAAATAAATACAAGGTAACGTCGCCACGATGTAAAAAAGATGTTGAGACTCCAGAAAGAGTACAAAGAAGAGCAACACAGATGATTGGGGAGTGGATGCTAAAACATACAGAATGGTTGCTGGAATTGGGTATGTCTAGTTCATTGAAAAGAAGGACTAGAAATGACATGATAGCAGTGTTCCCATATCTCAGGGGCTGCCATAAAGAAGAGGGAGTCAAGCTATTCTCCAAAGCACTTGAAGGCAGGACAAGAAGCAACGGATGGAAACTAATCAAGGAGAGAAGCAACCTAGAATTAAGAAGAAATTTCCTGACAGTTTGAACAATTAATCAGTGGAACAACTTGCCTCCAGAAGTTGTGAATGCCCCAACACTGGAAGTTTTTAAGAAGAGACATTAGTCTCAAATGGCATAGAGTTTCCTGCCTGAG
Source organism: Notechis scutatus (assembly GCF_049901735.1). NCBI lineage: Eukaryota > Metazoa > Chordata > Lepidosauria > Squamata > Elapidae > Notechis > Notechis scutatus. The sequence goes on from NC_142009.1 coordinate 288,604,311, forward strand.
CACAGGGTTGGACTAGAACAACTTTAAGGTCCCTTCCAACATGGATATTCTTTTATTATGTTATTCTGTTAAATATGGAAAGGAAATTATCTAGAAGGATTAAAGGTGGAACACCCTGTGTGTGATACTGGATTTGTCTGAGTCTTTTTTTCATTTCTTGTCTAGTTTATTACATCATCTTTCCTAAATTATATATCATAGTTCAATCTTTTCTTTTAGTTTTATCTTTATTAGTAGCTTATGTTCCTCTCTTGGATGCTCTCATAGTTTTTCAATTTTATGCTGGCCTTGGTGTGTTTTTAATCATCTTGATCATCTCTGACTTCAGTCTCTGCTGGCAATGTCTTGCAGGTAAAATACTTGATCTTGATAGAGGACCAAAGTTCCATTCCTATCTAGTCTAAGGAATGGCCTACATTTTGGATTTTCCTGCTACAGATCTTTCAAGATAAACTTGTGAAATAAAATAGATTTCAACAAGGTCAATATTTTAAGTTTTCTCACCTATAATTTGAGTCCTATATTATTTGAAAGCTATTTAGCTGTTCCCAGTTAAATAGAAGCATGTTGTGAATTTCTACTTGAATGCTTTTAATGGATTTTGTATTTTCTTAGTTCATTGATAGAGTGGTGTTTTTCCCTCTTTCTTTCTTCTTCTTTTTAAGTATAAAAGAAACTATTCATTCTTTGCTTAGAACTGTGTAGGCGTCATCTGCCACCTATATAGTTATTCTGTTCAACAATATATTATGTAAAACTGATTTAGGTACAACTCTTAAACTCTATGCTTCAGAGCAGTCTTCTCTTCCAGAGCCCTATTCTTATGTTATACACTTAGGTACTATGATTATGGTTTACTTCTGCAGGTGCTCTACATTTCTCTATAGTTTTTTTTAAGTATTAAAAAAAGCAATTTATCCTCCCCTTTGCATGTTGTGTTTGCATTATGTTGTATTTTAGGAGTTCAAAGGACTTTGGAAATTATAGTGTTTGAAAAGAAACCCTTTAGAAGGAACTGATATTGGTTTGAAAAACCAGTGGTCCCACAGAATAGTTTGCCTTTTTCCTCTGTCATTCCAAAAAGCTTCATAGCTCAGAAATCTAGGCAACCATCATGTGTGGTAGAGCTTTTTACATGCATGTTATTTTCTGTTTTGTTTTGTTTTGACTGCTGCAGAATGCGTTGAGTATAGCATTGTGTTCAGTCAATGATGAGAATGTTTGCTGAAGCTACTGGGGCAAATCTAATTTATTTATAGTACTGTGTTACTATTCATCTTCAATTCATCTAAAATTATATTTAAGGACATGAATGTATTACTACAATGTTGCAAAATGGGCTGTGAGTGCTTTTGTGATTGAAAACTTTGATTCTGTCTTCTTTTCCAAACCTGATTTCATAGATCCCTGTCCTTTCTTCCCTTCATTCATTTAAGATCCATCCTTTCTGTCCCCTTATATTAGTTGTTGTTGTTGTTGTTGTTGTTGTTGTTGTTGTTGTTGTTGTTGTTGTTGTTCTTCTTCTTCTTCTTCTTCTTCTTCTTCTTCTTCTTCTTCTTCTTCTTCTTCTTCTTCTTCTTCTTCTTCTTCTTCTTCTTCTTCTTCTTCTTCTTCTTCTTCTTCTTCTTCTTCTTCTTCTTCTTCTTCTTCTTCTAAAATTTGCTCTTAAGTGGAACTCTGCTTATGTTATATTTTGTGAACCAATCAGATAGAATTGTTGGAGGGCAGGAACTGGTCTTCTTGCTTCTGAAGTATGAGAGATTAATTATGTTACCTTTATATTGCCTTCCTCATCTGTGGCGCTTTCATTCTGCAAATTGCATGGTTGCCAAACACATTTCAGTTTTTCTATACTCAATGGGTCTCAGGCTTTTATGATCACCTTTCCTTTTTGTATAGCGTAAGAAACATAAGAGTTTTGAGTCCAAGTCTCCATTCAGTGCAGAAATACAAATTAAAGCATCTCATTAGTTAGGTAACTATCCAGCCCTTGCTTGAACAATTCTGATGAACAGGAATTCACTGCCTGTCTGGATAACTGATTACATAATTTATCTGACTCTTTTACGAGATAGTACTAGAGATGGACGTGGAATTATTATGACTTGTGAGTTGGAAGTTATGGTTCTATTGATATAGTCTAAACTTATATGTGTGCCTTTTTTGCAGCCAGGCCACATGTCTAAGTAATATCAACTACAATTCTATGGTTTTTTTTTCACATATACTATTTTCTATCCTATACCTGACTGTTGGGTTTCTAAAATGATACTGGCAGAAACCCTGCAGTGATAGATTAGATGCTCTATAATCAAATTGAAAATAGTTTTGGTTCAGCCTTCTCCTTTCTAGATAACTGATTATTGTATTTCTTTCGAATGGAAATTCATCTGAAAGCACACCATATAATAAATTGAAACATTGAATTTTTTATGAATTTCCCTCATCCATTTCTTTCATGTTTTCCACAGACTTCCTTACTAACCTGTCTTCCTTACTGTTTGTTGAGGATACATCCTCACAACAGAGCCTTCATCTTATAGATAGGCTGCTGCTGAATCAGTGTGAAGGCCATATGTATGTCTTAAACCACTTGTATTGGTCTGTGGGACTTTATGGGAGATAAATTTATAATATTTATATTTATAATAAACATGAATGAATGAATGAATTCATGAATGGGAGGGTTCAAGAAGTTTTGGCTTTAAAGTCACATTTTTATTTGGACAATGAAAGAAAATATTCCACTAAGATATACTAGATAAAAAATGGAGGAGTCATCTTCAAATGTTGGCAACATGAGGAGCTTCAACTGAATTGCTGGAGGGGAAATCTTCTCCTGTCCAGGCACTGGGCTCTGTGCCTCCATGGCCTTTATATTTTGGCTGCCAAAGACAGAACTTTTCCCAATAATTTTCTTCTGCCAGGGGAGCAACAACTTTTTAGAAGACCAAATATGGGTCTTTCATGAGATCAACATTTCCTAGAGTAAATTGCTGCAGCTGTGTTAGAGCCCAGTCAAAAAGATGAAATAAGCTATGCAGCATAAAACATTTCCTCTGTTACCTGGAAGAATAAAAGCACTCATTGATTTACAATCATTCATTCACTGATTGTGTAAAGTTACAACACCACCAAAAAATGTAACTTACAACTACTCCTTGCATTTACAACCATTACAGCATCCTCATAGTCATGTAAGCAAAATTTGGGTGCTTGGCAACCGGCATATTTTTATTATGATTTCAGCATCCTGGGGAGATATGATCACCATTTGCAACCTTTCCAGAGGGCTTCCAACAAGCAAGGTCAATAGGGGAAGCCAGATTCATCTAATGACTATGTGATTCACTTAAGTCAGGGATGTCAAACTCCTGGACCACATGCTGGATGTGTCATGTGCTGGCCATGCCCATGCCTGATTTAGCAAAGGAGAAAAAAGTCCTGCCATGACGATGTGAGTTAAACAGTGACATAAAACCTTGTGAAATCAGGCACAACTGTCTTTCTTAGCAATGGAAATTCTGATTCCGGTTGTGATCAAAGACCTACTTGCATAAAGAGGGAGCAGAGAGTGAGACTATATATACTGGAACGTAGCGGGAATTGCTGTTTTGTGTGGGTTGCAACAGGGACTGACCTTGATCAGGCTGACCTCAAAGATTGATAAAGGTAGGCTGTATAAGCAGCAGTTGTTATGTTCCATCTCAAGGACAGGAAGAAATCACAATTGTAACACTGTGTGCAGTTGCCCTGAGATTGCCCTATTTAAAACTAAAAGTATAATGAATTCAAGGCAGTTAATTCTTAGGTATCACATTTTTATGCTGCCTGTTTTAAATGACTCTCACAGGGTACAAGAAAACTTATTAAAACATTCACAGTACATTTAAAAGAGTGGTATAAATATGGAATAAGAAATAGTGAATTAATAGGGAAAGTAATATGTAATAATTGTAATGTAATAGAAAACGAAGTATAAGAATAAGTTTAAGAAATGTAAATGATGTCTTCAGTGTTGATATAATTGTGTATTTTTTCTATGTTTTTAAATTGTTTAAAAATCGAATAAAGTTTGTTTAAAAGAGCATTTGAATAACTCTATCGTAAAATCACAAAACCAGTGCATAGTAGATAAAAGTTAAAGATACTAGATAAAAGAAAAGAAGAAACCACAAAAAGAATAAAGTAAAGTTTAAATGGGAACTAATCTGGTTTATAGATGTTTCTTGTAGTCCACAGGATGAAGGCAGACATTCTTATTGCTAATTAAGTATGCCGTAATGGGCAATTCTGCCATTTAGAATGAGCTAAGAACTGAAGAAACGTGAGTCACACCCCGGTAAAAGGAAATTTAAAATGGATCTCCATGAATAATTGAGTCAACATTTCCCCACATATAACCTTCAGTTGCATAATTACTTTTTAAAATTCTTTATGTCATTTTTGCAAAGCTGAGCACAGCATCTGGGAATTTACTAAACAAGTAGGATGAATGCCCTTGTTGATGATCTCTGGTGGGTGCAGGATGAGGGTGATGCATCCGTCTTGACCTTGCTTGATATCAGCAGTCTTCAATGCCGTCAGCTATTCTTATAAAGCTTATGGAATTGAGGGAGAAACAGAGGCTCAGTGTTACTATAGTTTTCTTCCTTCCTTCAGGCCTGATTCCAATTGCTATGGGTGGGGGAAAGAGCTCTCGCCCTAGAGTCCTAGACCTAGAGTCCTAGACCCATCAGGTGGGCTGCTGGGAGATTCTCTAGCTAAGATTCTGCACAGTTCAGAGAACCCCCAAATCCCACTCCTGGCTGGCCCTGCCAACCCCACCCTGCCCCTCCCAGGAGTCCCCACATGGCCCATTTTGGATGCAGGTAAGTGCAGGGCGTGCACGGAGGCTCAGGGAGAATGAAATATGGGCCTCCCAGAAATTTGGGAAGGCCAGAGACAGGCCCATTTCTGGCTTCCAGAGAGCCTCTGGAGCCCTGGGAGGCTGTTTTCACCTTCCTGGAGGCTCAAGGAAAGCCTCTGGAGTCTGGGGTGCACAGGTAAAAATTAGGGTAGGGATGGTGGGGGGGTGGAACTGCCCTACTACTTACCTTTGGATAGTTATAGTCAGGCCTTACACATCTCAGCCCATTTGTTCTGCAGCCGACAAGGCTTTTCTGAAGGCCTCTTTAGGCCTCTTTAGGCCTCTTTAGCTGATTAATCCGGACCTCTGTTATCAGCTAGAGAGACCTTCAGGAAAGCCTTGCTGGCCTTGCCAGATGAAGAAGTTCTTGAAGGCCTCTGATAGTGAAAAAGAGGCCAGGCGCAACACGCACAAATGAGTTGAGTCAGTGAATGATGACAACCCCCCTGGAAAATAAGACCTGGTGCCTTTTTTGGTGGCAAAATATATATATAAGACGAGGTCTTATTTTCAGGGAAACACATACCATCCAAGAGAGACATAAAAAAGCTAAAAAGGAAACAAAAAGACCCAAAATGCCTCATTTTTTAAAATTGTAATTGTAATTTTAAAAAACCCTAAATCTAACTAAAACCCTCAAAACTTTTTTTTTTTTTGCTGTGTTTTGAATTGACAACCTTTCCTATACTGAGCAAAGGTCTTAATCCATGGGCTATTTGAACAATGCTGGTGAAGGAGGTATAGAACCTATTACAGAGCATGATAAGCATTGACTCAATTGAAAGGATAGGGCTTCCTCTGCAAACTAGCCAATCAACTACCAAGGTTAAACTACAACTAATTAAGGTATCTTGAGGGATCCTTGGTGCTCTTTGAGCTTGCTTATTTTCTTGCCGATGTTTCATTACCCTAACTAGGTATCATCATCAATGCTAGCACTGATGACTAGCGGTGATGATGTTACCTAGTTAGGGTAATGAAATGTTTGTTTGTTTATTTATTTATTTATTTTTATTTGTCAATTGCTTACAAGATAATAGGTATAAGTAAAAACATAGTTATGAATACATGGATACATATAAGAAAAATATATATAAAAGAAACAATAGGACAAGGATGGTAGGCACACTGGTGCGCTTATGCATGCCCCCTACAGACCTCTTAGGAAAGGGCTGAGGTCAATAGTAGACAGTCTAAGGTTAAAGTTTTTGGGGTTTGGGAAAAAATACCACAGAGTCAGGTAGAGTATTCCAGACATTGACCACTCTGTTGCTGAAGTCGTATTTCCTACAATCAAGTTTGGTGTGATTAACCTTGAGTTTGTATCTATTGTTTGCTCTTGTGTTGTTATGGTTGAAGGTGAAGTATTCATTGACAGGTAGGACATTGTCTTCAAGAAATGTCTTCAAATGTCTTCAAGAAAACACGCAAACTCATGTCAAATCTGTCATATTCACGTTTATTGGTAAGCTAGCTTGTCCCAAGTCTTCAAGAGTGCTTGAGGCAACATTACAGGGAATTGTATACTTAGGAAGTAGAGCAGAGAATGTATCCTGAAGTCCATTTGGAAGTGAAGGATTAACAGAGAGTGACACCATCCATTTCTACTTTTCACAGACACCCCCCTTCTCTGATGATGAGCCATCTGGACAGTAAAGAACAGTTAGTTTAACTTGGAATTGACTTGAAGGCTGTTTGTCTATCTATCTGTTAATCATCTCCCTCAGCAGTTATCAAGGACAGTTTTGAAAGTAATGCTGGGGCCATAAGATTATGCCCTTATGAAGTATCTGAATCACTGGTCCACATTTTATTATAGTGCATTTTTTACAGAGATCTAGCAATGTCTGTTATAAACAAATATCTCTTTATTTTCCTGGATGTTTGTATAAAATTAAATGTGCCATCTTTTCTGTGATTTTCAAAATAATATGTGTTGTAGACAAATTATCTGTGGCAGCAGGCAGAATACACCACCAACTAATATTTCATTGAATGGCTTATTTTGATCTCTCTCCTATATGCCATTTAGTTCACTGTTTCTCAACATCAACTTAATGGGCAGACTTTAACTCCCAGCATGATGATTGGGGAATTCTTAAAGTCACCAAGATTGAGAAACACTGCTCTAGATCAGGGCTGGCAAACTCCCGGCCTCTGGGCCGGACGCATCACGTGCTAGCCACGGCCATGTCTGGTTTAGCAAAGGAGAAAAAAGTTGAGAAGAGGGAGAGGGAGAGGGGAGGGGGAGGGATGGAGGGAGGGAGGGAGAGAGAGAGAGAGAAAGAAAGAGGGAGAATATATAGAAGTTAATATATTTCTTTACTATTTACATACTTACCTGCTGGGGCTTGAAAGTTGCTCCATTCCAGGACCCCTCCCAAATGGCATGGCTTTTCCAATGGGTGACCCTTCTTATACTGTGATAATATATGGCTATACTCTTATCTTTTTTAGATGAGATATAAAAAGGAATACTTTTTTTCAGAACGCTTAATGGAAATACCTGTCACCTTGAACTTGAATTTAATTTCAGTTTCCAAATGAAATGTATTCAGCAGCACATCCATTAAAATAACACTGTTAAAACTTCATTTCACCCACAAGAGTCTGTGTACAAGTGAAATACACTCCTCCTCTCCCTCCTCCCCAAACAACCAGTCATCCTCAGTATGTGTATAGAAACACACTAATATAAATTAATGCCTTTTAAAATCACAGTAAACTCTGTTTTCTGTAATTATAACAAGCCCTAGAGTTTTAACCATGCAATGGTAATTTTTTTAGTCTGTATGCCATTATTGTCCTTTTGATTTTTTAAAAACTACATCTAACTTGAGCAAACAATGTTAAGTGGGGAAACAGATGTGATTAAATAGCCTGTAATTATGCCTTTCGTCATCTGTTAGCATCACAAGGCTTCTTCTGCTAGTATGACCAGGAAAAGTGACCTAGCTGATTTCCCAGCAGCTTTGCCAGAGACTGATGTAGAATAGATGGCCTTATTAAGCAATCAACAAAAAAAAAATCAGCCATTACAGTGTTACAGTGGAATAGTAATCAGCAGTGTTTATACTATTCACACACTTGCCCCACAATACACAATCAGGCCCATGAATTCTGCTAATTGGGTACCTTCTGCATCCAGAGGTGCCTACTATAAGAGACAAAAGGGAGCTGAAAATTAGTGTTTGAAGCAATTAGTTTCTGCCTAAAGGCTTAGCCCAGTTGAGGAAAGCCCTGATTCATAGATTATTTTAGCAACTGTGGCATTCAAACATCCTGATTTTTGCTTGCTCTTAAGGGGGAAAAATGTTAGTTTGAAACCATGTATTTAGTTCTCCAGCCAAAAGCTCTTTATTTTATGCTTTCTGGTTTCTTCAGGACTAAGTATTTTACTTTTATATACCTGCACAAAACCAACTGTGAAGATTGAGGGAAATATATTTGCCATCATGAAATGGCTTATTAAAGAAAGGTATATTTTCCAGTCATTATTCACCCCATAATCCCTAATACAGTGTGATAAGCTTTCAACTACATGCAAACACAACACCACATACACACCCAGGGAGAAAGAGGGAAAAGAATGCAATGCACCAAAAGGTGTCATGCAACAACACATTTGTCTCATAAACATGATCTTAAGAAACATGGACACAGAATACATTTGATTGGACTAAAGTTACAAGGCATTTATTAAAGGATGTCCTTGACTGGTCAGTGGATTATGCTAAACTAGTTACAAAAACCTACTTGCCCCTTTTTTTCTTTTGAATCTTTAGTATTTCTGATGTAATAATCTGATAGGCAAATCTCCTTGCTCCGTTTCTTGCCACGATAGGCTCCCCCGCTGGAAGGGCTTAGAGGGCAAATTAACAGTAGCACAACTTGAGCGACCTCTTCACCTCTATTACAAAGCATCAGCTGCTTATTCCAGCTCAGCTAAAGCTCTCCATTTGGGTGGCTGTAGGACCTTGACAAAGGAGTGGAGAGGAAAGATGATTAGAATCCAGGACGAAAATAGAAGAAAGAGAAGGAAGAAACAAAAAGTCTTCTGTCAAACGCTTCCTCTTCTTTGAAGGTCATCCTGGAAATATAACTTATTAATATGTTGCAATCTTCATTAGTTTTTGCTTTGAGCAATTATGATGAAGGATGTGACCTTCAAATGATAACTCTTAATACCAAATATTGCATTATGAAACTATTAAATTGTAGGCAAATATTGGTACTTTAAAGACAATCAGAATAAGTGTGATAGTTTGTAGAGACACTGTACCAACATTTCCTCAGACTGATTGCATTACATATTGATATTAGCAAGTATCAGTATGTACTGCAATCAGTCAGTAGAAAATGAGTGAAATGTAAACTAATGAGAGCTAATTGTCCCTTGTAATAGCAAGGACACAGAACTCTGTGTTCTTAGTCTAAGCTCTTAGTCTAAGCTGAAACAGAGATCAATGTAATAGTGTTGTGATACCAACCAAATTAGAACCCATAATGAAATGAATGATGTACCAGCAGCAAGATGACAGAGCAACTAAAAAATACTTTTGATTGGATTTTAAAGTTTTTGAAAAACTGCTTCCTTTATCTTGTCTTATATGATGGAATGTAATAAGGAGGTGGATTCCCAGGAGGGAGTGAATATATTTCAGAGGAATATGAAGCAACACAATCTGAATGTTACTATGTGTGAGAGAAAGAGAATGCAGACAACCCCTCTCTAATAGTTTACAGAACATATTGTAGATATAGATAGTAGATTCCCCAGTCTGGCAGGATTTTGTTTATAAGTGTGAAAAGGATAAAGAATTCAGCTTGGAAGAATCACTATGCATCATTCTTGGTTTTAGGCCTAACATTATAATATTTTAAACCAGTTGTTCCTTATGACTGAGGAAAGAACTATAGGGCATCCCTTGTATGAGTCTTGGAATAGTAAAATATATCTAAACGATGTCCTTGATATCTGGAAATATTGAATTTATTAAGCCTAACACATAATTTTACAAAAAACCATCCTACTTGGAACTGCTTGTGTTCTTAAACACTACCTTAAGAATTGTTTAGTCCTTGATTAGGGCTGGAATTACTAAGTTTCCACCAGTTTTAGATTGTGAATCTAACTGTAGATTACTCACACATAATAATAAGGAAAACAGATGAGTTTGGAATATTGCAAGTATACCAGACAATGAAAGAAGAAAAACTGTATATCTGAAGCACAGAGAAAAAGATGTAGTAAAGCTAATGTACCACAAAGGTTTATTAAGTACTGGAAAGACTACACTGGCTTACAAGAAAGATCAAATGAAGAATAGAAAAGAAATATGGCAAGGCAATGGCCAGTACATTTTTAAAAAAAAAATAATCAGGCAAAGCAGATAACAAGACCTGATACAGTAATGGCCAAGAGTAGGATAACTAAAGAAAGAACAGAGGGGCTAATTGCACCAAACCAAGCCTTAAGAACAAATACACACAAAGCTGGAATAGAGAAGTCAACAGCAGACAGCAAATGCTGCCTCTGCAAAGAAGCTGAAGAAACAGTGGACCACCTAGACAGCTGCTGCAAGAAGATCACACTGACTGAATACAAACAATGGCATGAGAAAGTAGCAACAATGATACATTGGAATATTTGCAAGAAATACCATTTGTCTGTAAGCAAGAACTGCTGGGATCACAAAATAGACAAAGTAATAGAAAATGAAGAAGTTAAAGAGTTCTGGGACTTTAGAATTCAAACAGACAAGCACTAGCCAGCAAACATCTCAGACTAAACAAGAATTGATAAGAAAAACAAAAAGTCTGGATAGTGGACATAGCAGTACCTGGAGACAGCAGAAGAGAAGAGAAATAATTTGAGAAAATCACAAAACACAAAGACCTGCAAATAGAAGTAGAATGACTGTATCAAAAGAAAGCAAAAACAGTGTCAACAGTAATAGATGGTTTGGCTGAAATCCCAAAACATCTAGAGACCACTTGAACATCATTGGCACTGACAAAATCATTATCAATCATTTGCAAATGCAGCTTTACTTGGAACAGCTTGCATTTTTCCAGAATACCTTTAACATTATCAGACAACATCTTCCTTTCTCAGTCCTTGGGAAGGATTTGATAGGTGGATAAAAATGCCAGATCCAATCTAAACATCTGACTTACTGCGTGTGACAAACCATAATAATAATTTGAAATAATCCACGCTTCTGAGACACCAAATCATGCATGATTTCAAAGTCACCATTTGAAGTCCCATGAAATTTTGGCAGGTGTGTCCCAAATTTCCAATTTTCAGGTGGAAGCATCACAATCTTATCAAATTTAGTGATCTTATTTAAATTTTGGCCATTTAATATTTGCAGATTGAATTAATGTTATTTAATTTGGGGTTCCTGTAGAGAACGAAAGACAATATATGAAATAGTCTGTGGATGTGGCAAATCAAAAATAGTTTGGAAAGATAGAAAGGTATGGAGAGCTATGATTATGATATATATGGGCTCAACTATATTTCTTTTTAAACTCATGATTTATTATTTTTACAGGCAAATATTGGTGCTAAATTTATAATTTGCTTTTAGTAATGTTGGTTATTCTGATAAGTATATAAGACATGTGTATCAACAGAATCTAGGACACCATATGTGATGATCACATATGTCATAATGCCTGTGCATTGTTGGATCCTCTAAAAATATGTAAAGATGGTGAAAAGAAAAGAGCTAATTTGCAAAAATGAAATAGATGGTTTGTGACAGTAGCTGACAAGTTCCACATGGGAAAGGTTGATAAACTGATTAAGGACAATCGGGAATCACTCAGAAAATTGCTGTCGAGCTGGGCCTTCATAGGAATATATGATCATATTAGTGCATTATTTATGTTATTTAATAACAGAAGGTTTGTGCAAAATGCTGTGGAAGAGATGAAAATTTCAGGAATTGAAAGTTGCCAGCAATTGTTTTCATCCTACAAGAATGAAGAATTTATTCACAGCATTGTGACAACCAATGAAACTGGGCATCTTATTATAATCCTAAAAATAAAGTGTCAATCCTTGAAGTATTACAAAGCTTCACCTGTGAAAAAAAACAATTCAAAACCAAGCTTTTGAACACACTCAAAATTTTGAAATATTTAAGCAGAGTTCAGAAACACAAGAAAAATTTACTGCAACATGACAATGCTCACCCAAGAGGCAATTGAAAAGTTGGATCTCAATGTCTTATCCATACTACCATATCATGCAATACCATGTCCAGAATGAGATGCCACAGCCATCTTGCCATGGTCAACTCACCATGGGACAATTCAACAAATCAGTTTAATTATTTAAATAATTAAAAATATTTTAATTTTTGCCATTTACATTTCATTTTGTCCTTCCTTTGGCATCTTTTCTTTAATGATTCTATTCCACCACTTCTTGATATTACTGTAACTCTTGTCTTGTGGCGAGCTGTCCCATGGCAATTTGGCCATGGCGAGTTGTGCCATGGCAACTTGGTCAATTTGGTCACAATGTGTTGGCCATGGCAAGTTGGTCATGGTGAATTGTTCTAGACTCTACTATGTCTGCCTTTCCCCAAATTGAAAAAATAACTTCATGGGCTCCTATTTGATTGAACTGAAGAGTTGGAAATGACTTAATAGGATTTGTTAAAGAAATAAAAGATGGAATTCTTTCATAATGTCTTTAAGAAATTAATCAAGTTTGTAGCAAACTATGGTGATTATGTAGAGAATTAAATACAGTTAACAAAAGTGCTTATTTCAAGGATCACTTTCCTGCTTTATTTATTTTAAATATCCTAATTTAAGCCATCCAAATGTTGTTGATAGAGGCATTAATTTTCATTCAGCCACTTTGATACGTGAAGTGGAGCTCTGTTTTAGCCAACCTCTTGTAATATACACTGTAAATCTATAGCTGTATTTAGCCTTACAGTTACAGGGCATATTTTTTTTAGGATTGATAGTTTAAAGTATTCTAGAATCTGCAATACAGTATATTGTAATTTTGTTTTTGCAGGTTTTTGCTAAAATTAGTCTAAAAAGACCTGCTGCAACATAATATTACACTTGCAAAAGGTTATGAATTAAGCCCAGTTGGAATTCTTGCCATTGCAGGATATATGATTAGGTGAAGGAAAACAAACACAAACCAAAATGTCACTAACCTTTACTGAATCCTGAGAATATCTGAACCTGCATTACAAGAAGCACTCTTGTTTTTTTTTTTACAGCATAAAACAGACTAAACACCCTGTCCCCAGATGTTTTAACTTTTAATAAACATTCTTCAGGCTTGGGGCTCTTTATCCACTTTTCAGTTCTCAGGAGCCAAGTGTAGATTGTCTCTACCTGTCTCTGTCTCTCTCTCTCCTCTACCCCACCTCTCATGACCATGCAAGTAAAGAGATGAGTGGAAAATGAGTAAATTTACACCTTAACCCCTTCAGTTATAGTGCAGCAAAATGGGAGGGAGGGAGGAAGGAAGGAAGGAAGGAGGGAGGGAGGGAGGGAGGGTGGGAGGGAACAACGGGTATCTCCAAGCCAATGTTGTGGCAACTGGGAAGAGTGTTGAAGAGAATATTCCAGTATAGCAACTGCCTTGTCAATTTGCCAATCAGATTTTTTTAGTATGGCTTTCAAGCCAGCTCTGGATTATTTAGTAGACATGATATCCAGCCCATATTTAACTAGCTTGCTAATTAGAAAAGTACAGGAATTTTATCAATGCTTTGTTGAAGTCAAATATATTCCATCCACTCCTATTTCCATGTTATTTAAGAAGTAACCAATTAGAAAAATTGTTTGATGAGTTTTATTTTTGATAAATCCAGCAGTCAGTACTAAACAGCATGACTATTAATAATGATTGCTAGATTATTAGAGCTGCGTTGGCACAGTGGTTGGAAAGCAGTACTGCAGGCTACTTCTGCTGCCTGCCGGCTGCCCGCAGTTCAGCAGTTCGATTCTCACCAGGCTCAAGATTGACTTAGCCTTCCATCCTTCTTCTGAGGTCAATAAAATAAGGATCCAGATTGTTGGTGGCAATATGCTGACTCTGTAAAACGCTTAGAGAAGGCTGTAAAGCACTGTGAAGCAGTATATAAATCTAAGTGCTATAACTATTGCTATTTTGAAAGTGTGTCTTTCTAGAATCCTCCCAAATATCAAAGACAACTTGTATTTCATGATCTATTTGAACATAGAGATACCTGCCCAGTTACCTGAAGCTTGGCCTATGTTGCAGATTTGTAAAGGTACTGCTTCTTCCCTCAGCAAATCTCTTTAGTAAAATGTGAACGATTTATATGATGTGAGGAGAAACCAGCAAATCTCTTGAAGCCACTTGCAATTTTTAACTATGTAATGAAATACAGAAACTAATTCAGAAAAGCAGTGTAAAAGGATTACCTAAGGGGAATATTTTCCTTTCCTGTGTTAGCTTGGCTGAACTTTTTCTTATGCAAGAGCATAAGAATTGCATTTCCTACCATTGATTAACCCTAGTGAATGAAATCTCTCAGACTTGGAAAAAGACTTTATAGAGCAGAATGAACTCTTATCATTTTTTACTTCAGAAATTGGTTTGAGGTTGTCCTTAAGAGGGAGGGTTTTTTTTTAAAAAAAATAATCAAGATGGTGAACTACAAAGTTCCACACATATCACAAAAAAGAAAAAGAAAATTGCAGTGGGGCCTTGATCATGTGGTTGCAGCCGCCATCTTGACTTTTATCACACACACGCATATCTCAGGGCCTCTCTATTGAATTGCAATATCCCCATGGTCACGTGATCAAAATCCAGCCACTTGGCAACTGACTCATATTTATGATGGTTGCAATGTCTCACTTAGCAACAGAAAGTTTGGGCTGAATTGTGGTCGTAAGTTGAGGATTACCTGTACTCTACAATTCTAATAAGGTAGATTTAAGCAGGAGTATTTGATTAAACTTGCATCCTGCTGATATCCATGGATCTAGTCTAAGATGCCGCCATAAATTCAATCAATCAATCAATCAGAATAGAGCTGGAAGAGAACTTGGAGGTTTTCTAGTATAACCGCCTGCTCAAGCAGGAGACCCTATACCAGGGGTGTCCAACCTTGGCAACTTTAAGACTTGTGGACTTCAACTCCCAGAATTCCTCAGCCAGCTGGCTGAGGAATTCTGGGAGTTGAAGTCCACAAGTCTTAAAGTTGCCAAGGTTGGACACCCCTGCCCTATACCATTTCAGATAGGTGGCTGGCCAGTCTTTCCTTAAAAACCTCCAGTGATGAAGCACCTACAACTTCTGAAAGCAAGCTGTTCCAGTGGTTAATTGTCCTCACTGTTAGGAAGTTTCTCCTAAATTTCAGGTTGCTTCTCTCCTTGATTAGTTTCCATCCATTGTTCTTGTTTTTTGTCTTGCCTTCTGGTACTTTGGAAAATAAGTTGTTGACCACCCTCTTTTTTGTGGCAGCCCCTGGAATACTGCTATCATGCCATCCCTAGTCCTTCTTTTCTCTAGAGTGGCCATACCCAATTCCTGAAACCTTTCTTCATACGTTTTTGTCTCCGGGTCCTTAATCATCTTAGTTGTTCTTCTCAACATCTTTTTTGTAACCCAAACTGGATGCAATATTCGATGTATGATCTTCCTAAGGATTTATAAAGCGGTACTATTACTTCATGTGATTTTGATTCTATGCCTCTGTTTAAAACAACCAAAATTAATCCTACTGCATTAAAAATTAATCCCACTGTATTAAAAATTAGTCCTACTGTATTTGACAATGGCACTGAGCAAACTGCTGATACTCTGATCAAAGAGAACTGGGATGGACTTCTATTGCTAATAAGGAATGTCTTTTTCTCTTCCTTATTTTCTGCCACTATATAAAGTGTCCCTAATACATTTTGCACTAAATGCTTGCTGCTTCATTGCTCATCATTAGAACAGAAAAACCTCACCCACATTGTGTGATGAAAGGACAAGGAAAGTAGTTATGGGAACTGAATTTGATTTTGAGTATGCTAATAAATTTCAGGCTCAATTGCTTCTGCCACTGTGTCTTCATAAATACGATACAATCAAGCTGCCAAACAAAATTTTCTGCCAATATTGCTGAAAATCATTTTAAAGCGAGGAATAATTTTCAGAGTATTGTACTTCCCTAGTATAAAATCTGAATGTGGAAACAAGGAAAACATAACCAACCATATGACAAATGTGATGCGATAATAAGTGTTTACTCCATCACATCCTTTTTCACATCAAAAGGGTAGGCCAGTGTATACTTGTTAATGATGCAGACAACTGTACTTCACCAAAGCTTATTGCACTGAAGCTCTCTTCTTGATTTCCCTTTCTACTTAACTGATCTTCAATCCTGAAAGTAAAACCAAAGAAGAAACCAGAGAAAAAGGTAACCTCCCCAGAAAAACTAGCCTGGGGTGGGTTAAGGGGAGAACCAAAGGGCTGTGGGCTCTACACCTTTATAAAATATGGCCACCAAATTTATCATATATATGGGAAATAATTGTAATTCTAATATTCCCTTATTTTAAATTAAACTTAATTTAATTTAAAAGGTAATGAAATCAGAAATACTTTCCCCCGTGTCCCTGCTCATTTCTTTTTCCTTATGACAGCTATTTTGGAGTGGGTCTCCAACATGCTGCTCAAAGATCAAATCTAAAACAAATTGTACAATCCTGAGCTGGACAGAGAAAATGGGAAGGAGCAAAGGATTTACATGCTTCTGTGGCTAAAAATTGTACCAATCCATTTTTGTATTCATAAGATTGATCCAAAGAATTATTTTCTAAACTATTTAAGCATGTGAGCAAATCTTATGAGTGCAATGAAAATCTTGGGAAGTACTGTATTTTTTGCACTATAAGACGCTCCAGACCATAAGATGCACCTAGTTTTTGGGGAGGAGAACAAGAAGAAAAAAAAATCTGCCTCTACCTCCCAGCAATTTGCCTCCTTGCAGCAAATAGCAATCAGCCTGGCCGGCTTCAGCACAGCCTGATTTAGCATGAGCAGCTGATTGGCAATTGGATTGGCCTCCCAGAATACCGCCAATCAGCTGTTCCAGACCGCAGGAATTGCTACCGCCCATCGCTGCTGCCGCCATCTATCGCCACCTCCGTGCGCCCCATTTTTGGCTTCCACAAGTCCTGTTTTCAGCTTGTTCCAGGCGGCGCTTTGGCAACATTCACTCTATAAGACACACAGATATTTCCACCCTCTGTTTTTGTGGAAAAAAGTGTGTGCGAAAAGTGCGAAAAATACGGTATTTCCCAATTGAATGAACAACTGGTGCAACAGAGAGCCTGGGGTTGTTTGCTTGGCTGAAGCCATTTCCATTGCTAAGTGATGTAATCATAAAGCATTATGTCAGGTGACCACATTGCTTAGCAATAGCAATCCTCCCCACTTCTAGTTGGCCGCATAATAACCCCAAAACTGTGTGGGTTGTTAAGTGAGAAGAAGTGTGAGACCCAGACAAACAGACCAATGGGTGCACAGACATTTAGAAAGGTCTTGTAAACAGATAAACATGTGCTCTGGAGTGCAGGTGGATGTGTGGGTTGTGGGGGGGAAGACAGGGTTCCACCAACAGGGTTTGGGGACTATGGGGGTTGGGGGTGATTGAGGATAGGTGCTAGGGAGCACAGGTAGGTGCATGGGTGCCACTGTGAGATTTATTTATTTATTTATTTATTTGATTTGTCAATTGTTTACAAGATAATAAGTACAAGTGTATACATAGTTGTGAATATATGAAATGGGTACATATAAGAAAAATAATAGAATAAGAGAAACAATAGGACAGGGACGGTAGGCACGTTGGTGCGCTTATGCACGCCCCCACAGACCTCTTAGGAAAGGGGTGAGGTCAATAGTAGACAGTCTAAGGTTAAAGTTTTGGGGTTTGGGGAAGAGACTACAGAGTCGGGTAGAGTATTCCAGACATTGACCACTCTATTGCTGAAGTCGTATTTCCTGCAATCAAGTTTGGTGCGGTTTACTTTGAGTTTGTATCTGTTGTGTGCTCTTGTGTTGTTATGGTTAAAGCTGAAGTATTCATTGACAGGTAGGACATTGCAATGTATGATTTTATATACCATGCTTAAGTCTGACCGAAGACGGCGCAATTCAAGGTTTTCTAGTTTTAGAATTTCGAGTCTGGTGGCATAAGGTATTCTACAACGAGTAGAGGAGTGGAGAACTCTTCTTGTGAAATACTTCTGGACTTTCTCAATTGTGTTAATATCAAATACGTAATAAGGATTCCAGACTGATGAACTGTATTCGAGTATTGGTCTAGCAAATGTTTTGTATGCTCTGGTTAGTAGTGAGATATTACCAGAGAAAAAGCAACGTAGGATTAGGTTAACAACTCTTAATGCCTTTTTGGCTATGTAGTTGCAGTGGGGTCTAGCACTTAGATCATTAGAGGTGAGTATTCCCAGGTCCTTTACAGAGCTTGGGTCATCAACAAGATCTTGACTATTCAGCTTGTATTTTATTTTCTGATTTTTTTACCAATATGTAAGACAGAGCATTTATTTGTTGAGATTTGAAGTTGCCATATGTTAGACCATTCAGATACATAGTCTAGGTCTTTTTGTAGGGTAGTAGTATTGTCTGTGGTATTGAACAGCTTTACATCATCAGCGAAGAGAACGCAATTGCTCTTGATATGATCACAAAGGTCGTTTATGTAGATTATGAAGAGAGTTGGTCCTAGAACACTGCCTTGGGAACACCACTATTGACAGGTACTGGATTTGATAGGGCGTTCCGATTTTGACCATTTGTTGTCTGTTTGACAGGAATGCTTCTATCCAGTTATTCAGTTGTCCAGAGATACCATAAGATTTTATTTTTAGGAGTAGTTTGTCGTGTACCACTGAATCAAAGGCTTTACAGAAGTCTATGTAGATTGCGTCTATTGCTTTGCCCTGGTCGAGTTGTGTAGTCCATATGTTTTTGCAGTGTAAGAGTTGCAGATTACAGGATAGTTTTTTTCTGAACCCAAATTGTTTATTGGAGAGTAGGTTGTTTGTCTCTAAATGGAGGATGATGGATTGGTTAATAATTGATTCCATGACTTTACAGGTGACGCAGCATAAGGAGATTGGTCTGTAATTTTCAACTAGGCTTGGGTCTCCCTTTTTGAAGATAGGGATGACTGTGGCTTGTAACCATAGGTTAGGCAAGGAGCTGGTCCTGAAAGATTTTTCAAAGATTATGCTTAGAGGTTTGGCTATGGCAGTGGATAGCTTTCTTAAGAAATAGGCACATATTCCATCCGATCCAATAGATAGAGATGGTTTTAGATTGCGTAGTGATTTTTCAACGTTGTCTACTGTAAAATCGATATGTATTAGATGAGTATGCATCACAAGCAGACACCAAAGGATGCAAGCAGGTGCAAAGGTACCATGGGGATGAGATGGGAGGGGGGGTCATGGGCAGGTACTACAGAGAGTATGCAGGTAAAAAAGCAGGGCCAGAAGAAGTGACTTTAGATATCCTGTCAGCTTCCACATTGCTTGGGGGAAGTTGGGAGGGAATGTCAGAAATTGCAATCACTCACTGCAACATTATAAGGACAACCCAGGTACCTAAGGCCTGGATCATGTTCACACAATGCAGGAATGCTGATGCTACCCCAAGTTTGCAGATTGCTTGTAAGTCCCTCTTGCTCAGAACTCACAACTTTGAATGGTCGCTGAGTGATGGCATAACTTGAGAACTACCTGCATTTAAACAAGAACAGCTTGTTCAGCTGGCAGAAACCCAAATGAGGGCTTCAGCTGAATTTGGCCTGAAAACAAAACTAAATTCCTTGTTGCCTTGAAATTGATCTCCCATGATAAGCATGGGGAGGAATTTGAATGAAAAATACCAAGATTTGCTTCAGAAATGTGATGCTTTAGCAATAGCATTAGACTTATCTACTGCTTCACAGTGCTTTTCAGCCCTCTCTAAGTGGTTTACAGAGTCAGCATAATGCCCTCAATAATCTGGGTCCTCATTTTACCCACCTCAGAAGAAAGGAAGGCTGGATCAACCTTGAGCCTGGTAAGATTTGAAATGGCAAATTGCAGGCAACCGGCAGGCAGCAGTAGTAGCTTGCAGTACTGCACTCTAACCACTGTGCCACCGTGGTTCAATTTAGATTGGAAAATAGCCAAGCTTAAGGGTCTGGTGGGAATGATTCAGCTTAAAGATTAAACAATTTGCAATGCATGTGGTAAAGGTTTTGAAACAAAGATACTCAGTCTGAAGGCATTTAATTACAGCACCTATATTCAGAAATAATCAACATTTTCTAAAATTCATCATAATGCTGGGCATGACCAACATATAGCAGTGTTCATGAAAAAAAAATACAACAGATATTATCACTGCTGCTGTAGTATAAACTGCAAATTGAAACTGCTTATTGTGAGAATTTCTATTTTTGTCCAGCAAAAATACCAAATTCCATTATTTTAAGTTTTGTCTACAGGGGATCATATTCTGACTTTCTCTTGGAAAATGGGAAGCCTGAATGGAAACAAATAAGAAAATGTTTTTTTCCAGCTCTTCCTCCACATGGAGTTCAGAGGTTTAAGTGGTTCAATAAAGTCTGACAGTTAAATAAAAATGAATCAAAATACACTGCTCAAAAAATAAAGGGAACACAAAAATAAGACATCCTAGATCTGAATGAATGAAATATTCTTATTAAATATTTTGTTCATCACATAGTTGAATGTGCTGACAACAAAATCACACAAAAATTTTCAATGGAAATCAAATGTAGCAACCCATGGAGGTCTGGATTTGGAGGTACACTCAAAATTAAAGTGGAAAAAAACACCACAGGTTGATCCAACTTTGATATAATGTCCTTAAAACAAGTCAAAATGAGGCTCAGTAGTGTGTGTGGCCTCCACGTGCCTGTATGACCTCCCTACAATGCCTGGGCATGCTCCTGATGAGGTGGTGGATGGTCTCCTGAGGGATCTCCTCACACCCCTGGATTAAAGCATCCCCCAACTCCTGGACAGTCTGTGGTGCAATGTGGCATTGATGGATGGAGCGAGACATGATGTCCCAGATGTGCTCAATTGGATTCAGGTCTGGGGAACAGGCGGGCCAGTCCATAGCATCAATGCCTTCGTCTTGCAGGAACTGCTGACAAACTCCAGCCACATGAGGTCTAGCATTGTCTTGCATTAGGAGGAACCCAGGGCCAACCGTACCAGCATATGGTCTCACAAGGGGTCTGAGGGTCTCATCTCAGTTCCTAATGGCAGTCAGGCTACCTCTGGCGAGCACATGGAGGGTTGTGCGGCCCCCTAAAGAAATGCCACCCCACACCATTACTGACCCACTGCCAAACCGGTCATGCTGGAGGATGTTGCAGGCAGCAGAACGTTCTCCACAGTGTCTCCAGACCCTGTCACGTCTGTCACATGTGCTCAGTGTGAACCTGCTTTCATCTGTGAAGAGCACAGGGTGCCAGTGGCGAATTTGCCAATCTTGGTGTTCTCTGGCAAATGCCAAATGTCCTGCACGGTGTTGGGCTGTAAGCACAACCCCCACCTGTGGACGTCGGGCCCTCATACCACCCTCATGGAGTCTTTCTAACTGTTTGAGCAGCCACATGCACATCTGTGGTCTGCTGGAGGTCATTGTGCAGGACTCTGGCAGTGCTCCTCCTGTCCCTTCTTGCACAAAGGCGGAGGTAGCGGTCCTGATGCTGGGTTGTTGCCCTCCTACGGACTCCTCCACGTCTCCTGATGTACTGGCCTGTCTCCTGGTAGCGCCTCCATGCTCTGGACACTACGCTGACAGACACAGCAAACCTTCTTGCCACAGCTCACATTGATGTGCCATCCTGGATGAGCTGCACTACCTGAGCCACTTGTGTGGGTTGTAGACTCCGTCTCATGCTACCACAAGAGTGAAAGCACCGCCAGCATTCAAAAGTGACCAAACCATCAGCCTGAAAGCATAGGAACTGAGAAGTCGTCTGTGGTTACCACCTGCAGAACCACTCCTTTATTGGGGATGTCTTGCTAACTGCCTATGCTTTCCACCTGTTGTCTATTCCATTTGCACAACAGCATGTGAAATTGATTGTCAATCAGTGTTGCTACCTAAGTGAACAGTTTGATTTCACAGAAGTGTGATTGACTTGGAGTTACATTGTGTTGTTTAAGTGTTCCCTTTATTTTTTTGAGCAGTGTATTTTTTCCTTAGTGCTGGTGTGAAAAAGAGTTTTGATTCAGCATTTGCTGAGAAATTTACTGCTGCAAATGGTTCACTTTTAATGGAAAGGAGAAATTGATTCAACTTGGATGAATCCAGCATGATATTTTTAAATTTTCTTTCTTAATTTTTGTTTTAAATTAATTTTCAGATTTTGTCTTTTTTCCCCAGTTTTTGCTTTATTTTGCTCCCGTATGTTACTTTCTGTTTTTTTTAATATAGTTTTTTTATTAATTTATAATATGACATACAAGGAGAATGCAAAAGTAAATATTAGGGAAATTAGGGAAAGAAAAAGGGAAGTGGATAATGCAAGAAAGCAAGGGAAAAAGAAAAAAAAGCATTGACTTCTAACTCCTTTGGAGAAGTAAAATAAGGCATTGACTGTTTTGATTAAAGAAAAAACAAAACCACAAATGCCTTTATTTCTATTTGGAAACCACTTCTGGACTTTGTGCTTGAGTGAAGAAAAAATAAACTTTGATTTTGGGTTTTACCGATTAGATAGATTTATTGTTATAGTTTCTATTATTATGAAAAAGTAAAAAGTTGAGGGTAGATGTATGTTACTTTCTGATGGGTTTTTGGTTTTTCAAAATTTATATCCTTCAATGGAAACCCCAGTCTATATCTATATTTTAAGGCATAGACATTTCTGAAGTATCTACATACCAAATTAGATAACCTAGAACATAAAGTTGATTTTGTACAAGAAATACATATTTTTCCACAAAGGAAAAACTTTTATCTAAGGTCTGGGTTGGTCATGTATACATTAGTTGAAATTCAAAATTTACTAAAGGTGTAATGATTATAATTAAAAAGCACTTAACAATTATGGTCGAATAAGAAATAAGTGACCCAGAAGAGTATTTTTATAATACTGGTGACAGTTTTAATCAAAATACTGCATTTATCAATTATTATGGTCCTTCTAAAGATATATTAAATAGATGTTTTCCACATTTCTTTACTTTCTCTGCGGATCAGATAATTATAGCTGAAAATTTCAATTATATTTTAGAGTCTTTATTTGATTGGAATATTACTCCTCCTAAATCTAATTCATGTACATAGAAAGTATTTCAAATTTAGAAAATTAATATAGGATTCATCTGCTATAATAACAGAGCTCTAATTCAAGCAACAGTTTTACTGTTTTCTCCATTAAAAGCTGGCAAAGCATATTTGGAAGATCCTGGAATAGAAGTAATAACTAAATCATTATTTTTAAAGTGTCATGGACAAATAAGAGTATTAATATTTTAGGTCAGTTTATTGTCAATCAAGTCCAAATGACAGCATATTTTGACTTCACAATTTAGGTCTAGCAAAATGTATTTGAACTTCAAAATTACTGGGCTCAAATCACCAGGCTCAAGGTTGATTCATCCTTCCATCCTTCTGAGGTGTGTAAAGTGAGGACCCAGATTGTTGTGGAAAATATGCTGACTCTGTAAACCGCTTAGAGTGGGCTATAAAGCACTATAAAGTGGTATATAAGTCTAAGTGCTATTGCTACCCTGTTTCTCCAACAATATGGCCTCCCCCAATAGGAAGTCCCAGCATGTTTTATAGGCATGAAATGAAATTAAGCCCCTCCCCCAAATTAAGGCCTATATTAAAACATGCGAAATGGGGGAATGGTGGGGGGACTTGCCGTTAGGAAGTACTTTTGTTGCACAGCCGGACATGGTGCTGCCTGCGTTGACCCCCGATACGAAATGCCCCACCAACACCGAGGTCAACATCCAAGCCATCGCCGCCCGCCCGCCCGAAGAGGCAAGTGGGGGAATTAAGTCACCCCTGGAAAGATGGCCTAGCCATTTTTTGGCTCAAAAAAAATAAGACCTGGCCTTATTATATGAGAAACACGGTATATAGTATATATTACCCTCTCTATAAGATAAACCTTTAAAAATTTTACAAACTTGAATTTAACATAGCATTTTAGAAGACCAAAAATTCATAATTTGCAAGATGAACTAAATGTTTAAAAGCTCTCTTTGTATTTTAATTGAAACATATTTTGACAACAATGTATATATCAGATTTTTAAAACAAAATATTCAGCCTACATTTTGCTATGTTGGGAGAGCATAGGATAGTGCACAGTGGAAGTAAATATGAATTTGGTACTTTAAGAAATGGTATTAATAATATTGTCCTATTAGGAAGTATCAAATATACAATAACACCTTTTTATTTTACTCCATAGGAGTTGATCAGAGAATATCTGGAAATCAACAAAACACTGTTTGGCTAACACTAATAGTTACAGTTCATTAGTAATTCTGATGGAAAAAATTATGTAACAGTAAGTAAATTAAGACTAATCCACTCTTCCCCCATTTAAGTATCTTCACTAAAATGTTTCTAAAACAAATACATCCAGGCAATTCTATATAAATTTCTACACATTTACATTTTAATCCACATGCTGCTCATAAAGCAGTGTGAATAATTTCTTACTCCAGATGCTTGGCCTTCACAAATAAGAACTCTTACTTATTAATAGAACCTATCCCTGTATTTCAGGTGTTAAGGTTGAACAATGTTTGGAACAGGTAGCCCTCAATTTATGAATGTAATTGAGCCTGGAATTATGGTCCTAAGTTGTGACAATCATTAAGTCATCATGTGACCATGCCTGGTTTCAGAGCTTCTTTGTGGTTTCATGACCATGAATACAGCTTCTTGATGCAGGAAGAGTTGCAACTGACTCATAAGATAGATTTATGCAAAGGTTGACTTTGCTATGGTTGCTACCTGCTCTTCAAGGAAAAGCCAGGAGTCCAGAAGGAACCCAGATTGCACACTGACTCAGTTTGGATGATTGGTATTCCAGAACTGACAATGGAGGTTTTCAAGATTGAAGAGAGGCCTAAAACTGAAGGTCCTCAGTTTTACTAGGGTTGAGAAACAGAGACTGTTTCTCTTTTTCTAGGTTCTCATCGTCTCCAGGCACTGGGCAGGAAATTAAAAAACATCACTTGCTTTGCTTTGCTTTACCTTTTAAACTAAAATTTACCCATGAATGCTGGAA
The DNA here is from genome assembly GCF_049901735.1 of Notechis scutatus. Lineage (NCBI taxonomy): Eukaryota > Metazoa > Chordata > Lepidosauria > Squamata > Elapidae > Notechis > Notechis scutatus. The sequence continues at coordinate 288,629,559 of NC_142009.1, forward strand.
AATAGCATTCTGAGAAGAATTCTAAATACTTTTTGTTTGGATTTAACCATCTAATTTGATATCTTTAAAAAGCTTTTAAAAAGGAAAGCAATTGTGAGTAGTTATCAGGGTAATTTATCCATCCTAATCCATTTTTAAATACTATTACTGTAAAAGAAGTTGGCAACAGCAATTTTCCATGGTCTTATCTTTAAGTGGCAGCAGAAGTCTATTCTCCCAATGAAAATATTACTTTCTGATTCATTTCACCTTTTTCTAAGAATCTGCTGGCTTGTTTTGCCTGTTTCCCAGGCAAGTAAAAAGTTATGACTGCATGTAATGCCTCTGCAGTTTGTAGTTTTTGGAGGAAGGGAGGGAAGGAGAGGAAATAAAAGTGTTTTTCTGATGACAAGATGTTTCTGGGCAGTAGAAATATAAAGAAGACCAAACTAATGAGAACAGGTACAACAACCAGCCTTAGAACTGGCAATGAACATATCAAAATAACTTCTGCCTTTTAGAATTGGCAGTAAGGTGCATACACTCCATTATATAAGCAAAAGATGCACCTGAAGGACCAGTTTTGGGACAGATGGATAAAATCCACCTATGTGATTACATCAAGACATCAACTTGACAGCATATAATCATAATAAGTTATTCTATAAGTTGTTTCTCTTCTGAAAAGTGCTGACCAAATACCACAATTCCTCACACTTGCCACTGCAAGCTTTGTGCCATCATTTGTTCAGACCCCATAGTAATCATGCCTTTCACGCTAAAAGAGCATTTGTGTATATATTTATATATTTAACCACCTGCCCCCTCTAATTCATCCCACGCTTTGACTGATTATTGACTTCAGCTACAAGATAGGATTTCCATTTGTACAATTGGAATGAGATTGCTTTTTTTAGTAAGCAAAGGAAAAAAATAGATATTATTTTCCAAGGGCCAATTCAGATATTCACTCTTTGTTGTTTGTGAATATATTAATGTAGTAATTTTAATAAATCCATTCATCATTTTACCTCTCAATCTAAGTCCCAAAGCAATAACATATTGTCCCCAACATGCAGATTTTAGCACAATATTTGAAGTAAGTCATGCATGTTGAGATCCAAATTATTAACAAGCTTACATATTTGGTCTTCCCCAAGAATTTCCTCTTAAAAAAGCTAATATTACACCACCCCAAATTGCCACACAAACTATAATATAGGCTACAAATATACAATTGTGTTGTTAATAATTTTACTTGGTAGACTGATTAACTAAAGGTTGAATTATAGAGGATCCTATCTCAATTAGTAGGGGCAAATTTTGATAGGCAAGATCACAATTACAGAAATAAGTCTTTATGTCAATGTTCAAGATTTATTGGTTCAAGGACTTTTAAAAAGCCTTTCTTATATATTGTGATATCATTGCATATAGGCACTGAGATGAATGATTTATAGTAGGCATCTAAAACAATCAAGTATGCCTTTAATTGAGGAAGTTAACTCTACAATATCTGGACTGGAGATAGCCTTTGAAGATATTTTGCTATTTATTTATTTCATTCATTTATAAGGGTTCGTGATATAGGGTCATATGATGGAATCAATTTATATTTTAGGCACTCAATAACAGTGAACAGTATTCATATACACAAATATGCCTCTGAATGAAACACTTTATAGAATCCACAAATTAATTAAAGTATGTCTAAAAAGAATATAGATGGATTGAGTTGCTATCCAAATGTAACTATGAATACTGCAGATTTGATTTCTTTTTTTTTCTATTTTTTTTTTAATAAATAAAGATTTGATTTCTATCTCCCATTCAAATGGCTAAATTTTGATGAATGTTGAAACTCTTGTATGAATGTTGGAAGTTCCAAATAAATATTGTAAATGGTTGGAAAAGAACGACCATTTCTCATTTTGGGAAATAATAGAATATTAAGGATTTTATTTTATTTATTTTATTTTATTTATTTATTTGATTTGCCAATTGTTTACAAGTATAAGTGTATACATAGTTGTGAATACATGAAATGGGTACATATAAGAAAAATAAAAGAAGAATAAGAGAAACAATAGGACAGGGACGGTAGGCACGTTGGTGCGCTTATGCATGCCCCCTAAAGACCTCTTAGGAAAGGGGTGAGGTCAATAGTAGACAGTCTAAGGTTAAAGTTTTTGGGGTTTGGGGAAGAAACTACAGAGTCGGGTAGAGTATTCCAGACATTGACCACTCTATTGCTGAAGTCGTATTTCCTGCAATCAAGTTTGGTGCGGTTAACTTTGAGTTTGTATCTATTGTGTGCTCTTGTGTTGTTATGGTTGAAGCTGAAGTATTCATTGACAGGTAGGACATTGCAATGTATGATTTTATATACCATGCTTAAATCAGACCGAAGACGGCGTAATTCAAGGTTTTCTAGTTCTAGAATTTCAAGTCTGGTGGCATAAGGTATTCTACAACGAGTAGAGGAGTGGAGAACTCTTCTTGTGAAATATTTCTGGACTTTCTCAATTGTGCTAATATCAGATACGTAATGTGGGTTCCAGACTGATGAACTGTATTCGAGTATTGGTCTAGCAAATGTTTTGTATGCTCTGGTTAGTAGTGTGATATTACCAGAGAAAAAGCTACGTAGGATTAGGTTAACAACTCTTAATGCCTTTTTGGCTATATAGTTGCAGTGGGCTCTAGCACTTAGATCATTAGAGGTGAGTATTCCCAGGTCCTTTACAGAGCTTGGGTCATCAACAAGATCTTGACTATTCAGCTTGTATTGTATTTTCTGATTTTTTTTGCCAATATGTAAGACAGAGCATTTATTTGTTGAGATTTGAAGTTGCCATTTGTTTGACCATTCTGATACATAGTCAAGATCTTTTTGTAGGGTAGCAGTATTGTCTGTGGTATTGAACAGCTTTACATCATCAGCGAAAAGAACACAATTGCTCTTAATATGATCACAGAGGTCATTTATGTAGAGTATGAAGAGAGTTGGTCCTAGAACACTGCCTTGGGGGACACCACTATTGACAGGTACAGAATTTGATAGGACGCTCCCAATTTTGACCATTTGTTGTCTGTTTGCCAGGAATGCTTCTATCCAGTTATTCAGTTGTCCAGAGATACCATAGGATTTTATTTTTAGGAGTAGTTTGTCGTGTACCACTGAATCAAAGGCTTTACAGAAGTCTATGTAGATTGCGTCTATTGCTTTGCCCTGGTCGAGTTGTGTCGTCCATATGTTTTTGCAGTGTAAGAGTTGCAGATTACAGGATAGTTTTTTTCTGAAACCAAATTGTTTATTGGAGAGTAGGTTGTTTGTCTCTAAGTGGAGGATGATGGATTGGTTAATAATTGATTCCATGACTTTACAGGTGACGCAGCATAAGGAGATTGGTCTGTAATTTTCAACTAGGCTTGGGTCTCCCTTTTTGAAGATGGGGATGACTGTGGCTTGTGACCATAGGTTAGGCAAGGAGCTGGTCCTGAAAGATTTTTCAAAGATTATGCTTAGAGGTTTGGCTATGGCAGTGGATAGCTTTTTTAAGAAGTAGGCACATATTCCATCCGGTCCAATAGATAGAGATGGTTTTAGATTGCGTAGTGCTTTTTCAACATTGTCTTCTGTAAAATCGATATGTATTAGATCATTGTTGTTAGCTGTGGTACGGCTAGGAAATACTGGGCATGATCCATTGCTGTTTACAAATACTGAGCCGAAGAATGTGTTAAAGATGTTGGCTTTAATGGTGTCGTCGTTGCAGTCTTTACCATCAGGTCCTATCAAGGGTGGGATGGACCTTGAGTCTTTTAGTTTGTTGTTCACAAAATTGTAAAAAGCACGGGTGGAATTGGTGCTTAGAAGGTTTTCCTCTTGTTTAATGTGATAATTGGTGCATTCGGTCTTTATCTGGTGGCATAAATTTTTGTATCGGCTTTTGAAATTGGCAACGTGACCAGATTTGTTTTTCCGCCAGAGTGATCTCTTTTTGGATTGAAGTTTCCTTATTGTTATGGGTAATCTGCTTTTTTGTTTTGTTTAGGATATCAGATCCAGGCTTCAAAAATCTGGATGGTGGGCACAGAAATCATATTTTGCTGCAACCTAGTGATTTTCTTGATTTCTGCAGCTAAAATCTGGTGGCTGCCTTTAGGATATGTTATAACTATCAAAGTCATTAAGTGTCAAAGTTGGTAACTGCCTATGGATGGGTATCTGAGTTTCTGGATATTCATAGAACTTGCCAGGGTTTGCCAATTTTCACAAAGGAAAATTGTCTTTCATCAAAATATAGGCATCCACTAGAACACAGTCAGTGATATTGCTGACAATTATGAAGTGATAGCTTTCTGCTGAAATATCAATATGAGACTCTTAGAAAGCAATTGAAAAGGAGAACAAGCTAACAGTTTGTCTGTTAACAGGTAAAATTCGTAATTATAATTATAATCTTTCTTTTTGAAGAGTAATCTTTATCATTAACTTCTGCTTTTAAACTTTTAAAGCTTAATTTGTTTTGATTGAATTTTTAATGCTGATTGGCGAGGATGATACAATTAAAGGCACTGAGAGCATATAATTATATTCTTTATAATTATGTCATAATTGTTTTACTATGTTAAATGATCTAACTAATCGATTTGTTTTCCTGTTACATCCAACTCTGTTGTAGGAAGTAGCATTCATCAGTCTTTCCTGATGAAGTGCTCTCCTGATGTGTTGGAGTATAAGTCCCATCATCCCTAGCCAGGAAATGGTTGTTTTGAGCAATATTTGCAAGCATTTCCAATAGAATTTCAACTGATATTCACGGACAAATGAAAAATTAATACATTTTATTTCCATCCTTCCAGGACAAAGAACTAATGCTAATGCATGGTTTTCTTATACAGATACAAAATTCACTCAAGCTAATGGACACCTTGAAATGCTGTTGTGCTGGGTAGTATTATATCAAGCATACTTGACAACTGCTATGGGGGGATGTTAAACATAATTTCTACCATGATGAACAGGTAATTGAAACAAAAGGTAATTTGTACACAATAGAAATATTAGGACAACCTATTGTAGACTGCCTTTATATTTGTTTTTTGTTTTTAAATTGCATTAGCTATCATAACAATAGTATCTGTAGATTGGACTGCTTTAACTGAATTTCTCTCTTTTTCCCCCCAAATCAAATGGGTTACAAAAGAGGACGAAATGCACTTTAGGTATTTACAAGTGTTCAACATGAGCTACTTACCCCTAAACAAAGTAGGCCATTCATACTGTCCCCATGTCTTACTGTACCCCTTATATTTATATTATCTGTGATTAAATAGCATTTCATAAATAAAAAACTCAGGCTTACTCAGAAGTAAGTTTCATTAGATTAAACCTAAGTTTCTCCACCTTGGCACATTTAAAATATGTGGACGTTTTAAACATTTTAAAGTTGCCAAGATTGAGAAACCCTGGGTTACATCTTACCTTTGTAACCTCTTTAGGATTACAGATTAATTGAATTAAAGAATACTCTTTCTGCAACAGAAGGAATAACCAATGTGTTGTGATCGCCTATGTTCTGAAGTGATAACTATTTTCTGCCTTTTCTCGCAGTGTCTTATTCTGATTTCTGGATTGATTGAGTTCTTGAAGCAAATTAAGAAACAATATTTTTTTAAAAAAGCCAATTAAAGTCCCTGGGGGATGAAAAGGCTTCAAAAATCTTGAAAAATCACATCTGCTTTTGTATGCAAAATGTGACAAGTTTATGCAGTAGGAATACTGACTGATGGAGGACTTACAATTTAGCTAAACTCAATAAGCCACCAACTGAGGACATCCCAGTGGGTGAGCCATGGATTTTGTATTTCAAGTATCGAGTGTTAGCCAAAAACAGTGTTTTTAATAGTAGGAAAGGAACACATGAATAGGGTAAGGCTACCTACCGATCTCTCCTACTTATCCTTGACCACTTACATGGGATTTCATGAAACCACAAGAGCATTCAAGGAGAAACAAGTGCTTACAACAGCAACCCTGCCTCATAAAGTACGCAAGAGCTGGCTCAGAGGCTTTGTGCTGCCTTTAAATAGATCCACCCTAGTACTTAATAGGTACCTTTAAAGACTTCTACTTTATAACCAAAGTGCACCACAAATATTTTCCCTTAATGGGGTTACTCCTGTAACCTTTCAAAACAGTTTCCACACTGTTCCTATGCAATAGCTGAGTTTTTCTCAAATGCAATATAAAGAATATTAACGAGCTGAAAACCAAGGAAGGTGTAAGGTGGAGAGGAAGGGTTGTACATAGTTCATCATCATAAATCATGGAGTCAAACACACACAGATACAGACACAGACACAGAAACACAGGTATAGAAAGGTCCAAGATTTATCTTAATCTTTTGGTCCCTTTAAAAAAAATACTTCCATCATAGGGAAGGGGGTTATGTACCCCATTTCACATTCTGGAAAAGAGTGGTTTAGTCTGTGAAGTTCTGACAAAAAATAAATATTACAAAAGAGAAAGAAAAGAATAGCACTATCACAAGGATTCATTTTACAAAAGGCAATTGGACTTTCTTTGTTTTTGCCTGAAGATGTTTAGCTTCTCATCAGTTCTGAATGAATGGCGGAGAACGGAATGGAAGAGGGCTAACAATCAGATGACTGCAAGAAATATAAATCCTTCCATTCTTCACCCTTCATTCAAGAAGCTTCTTGGATGAGAAAGAAAACATCTTCAAGCAAAAACAAAAAAAGTCCAGTTGCCTTTTGAAAAAGCACCTTTGGGACAACCATGACCTGGATGACTGAGAATCGCCATAGACATATCACAAGGATCATTGCTATGGAAGAAACCAATTGCTCAATGCTTTTCACCCACACTTTGTAACATAGTACATTCCAGACATTAGTAAATCTAATGAAAAAAACTTAGGCATTGGCTAAGAATTGTTAAACACGTGCAAACAATCCACATTAAATAGTGATTATACTGTGAAGGAAAAAAAAGAGAAAAACTCTAGATATGTGATGGTAATTAAAATGAACTTAACACAATGTACATTCATAGAAAGAACAGTCTATATCATCAGTATAAATATTGATAAAAATTAATTACATTACTTATCTCTGCTAAATTTAAGAGTTTGCTTTGATAATGTGATTGATAACCAATGATTTTAGATTAAATTAGAGATTAGATTAGATGTTTAATTTCCCATTATTGTTCTTACATATTTCTTCATTTTGATTCCTGCAAAGAAACAAGCCATACATATTTTAAAATATAATGAATTAAAAAACTTAGGAAGGTGCTGTATAGTAGGGGGTGTCAAACTCAATTTCACTGAGGGCCGCATCAGGGCTGTGGTTGACCTTCGGGGGCCAGGGGGCATGGCTGACTGGGTAGGTATGGTTGATTAGGTGGGCATGGTCAGCTTGACACCACTCCCCAAACTGCTGGCATGTTTCCTCTTCGCATTGGGTAGACCAGGCCCTATGCGGGTAGACTGTGACATCCCTGTGGACTGGATCCACCCACATCACAGGCTGGATCCGGCCTGCGGGCCTTGAGTTTGACATCCCTGATCTAGAGCTTTTTCTTCTATCTGTTTCCTGTTCTTCATTTGCGGTAAAATGGTGTTGAAAGAATTCATGTGCTTTATCTAGGGCAGGGGTGTCAAATTCGATTTTATTGAGGGCTGAATCAGGGTTGTGTTTGACCTCGGGGGGGGGGGGCAGGGTTCAGAGTGTGGCCAGCTTGATCTCACTCATGTTGGAAGTGCCTGTGGTGGCCTGAGGGCTCTGCCAATGAAAATGGGCTCCTGAGCTCTGTTTTCAGCTGTGACAGCTTCCTGCAACCCTCTGCCAGAGAAAAACGGCTGGCCCTCCTGAGCTCTTGTTTTTGCTGGCACAGGCACTGTGGGCCAGTCCTTTGCTGTTTCCAGGGCCAGATCTAAGCACCCCGCGGACCAGATCTGGCTCCCGGGCCTTGAGTTTGATACCCCTGCTCTATACCAAAGAAAATTACAGATCCAACTCTATCCAGGTCCATCTTCTCCAAAGTTTTTGAAAGTTGTAGCCCAGCACTCTCTGGATTTATCTTCATAAGAAGTGTTCTTACTAAGAATAAGGAGCTTTGGCCATACATCAGCTAAAACATTTCTCTGAATTTTAGAATATGATTCCCAGCTTCAAAATATAACCCAAAATAAATATGGAATGCATGTTTTACAATATGATGAACTTACAACTGCATACCTTTAGAACACTATTCTTTAAGGAAACAAAGCAAAGCAAAACAAAACAAACAATAAGCAAAACAATTAAAAACAGACCCTTCTCGGGGCTTTTTCTTCAACAATGCAAATTATTGTGGAATTGGCATTGAGGACATTTATGGAGGAAGACGTACAGACTCAAGCTGCAGGTGTCTTTAAAAATGGTTCAAAAACTGTACTTCTTCAAAATACAAAACATAAGATTTTGAAAAGGAGTTTGTTGAGCTTTACTGTCTCAATAAAAGCCATCCAGTGGAGCTGGCAAGGGGGTGTGTATGGGGGAAAGGAATAACTCTACTATTGCTTCTCTTCAAGTCCATTTTTTTCAAAGGCCATAAGAAAGAAACATAAGTCTGCATAACAAAAGCTAGGTCTCTGATTGGTCATAACTTTGTATAGCTCTTTTATCAAGGGATGTGTCTGTTGCCCATATTGCTATTTTTTTAGAACAATTAGAATGGGATGGGATGGGATGGGATGGGATGGAGTGGAGTGGAGTAGAGTAGAGTAGAGTAGAGTAGAGTAGAGTAGAGTAGAGTAGAGTAGAGTAGAGTAGAGTAGAGTAGAGTAGAGTAGAGTTGAGTAGAGTAGAATAGAATAGAATAGAATAGAATAGAATAGAATAGAATAGAATAGAATAGAATAGAATAGAATAGAATAGAATAGAATCTGGGAGATACTGAGGAAAAATTTATAGGCACATGAACACCCACCAGTGTTATATTGAGGATTCAGGTTTATATACTTAGATACCTGAACAGGCAAAGAAGGACACAGAAAGGAGTACAAATAGGGGGGAGGGGGAGGAGAACACACTGTTAAACTTTCTTGGCATCTGTGATAAAAATTACGGTAAAACTACAAAAAAGTACTTAGACCACATGTACATGAAATTACTGTCTCCAGTATCAGAAAGACTGTTCCTCCCCCCTCCCCAAATCTCAGGAATGTGCTAGAGCTGGAAGCAAAAGCCTAGAACAGAATAGAACAGAACAGAATAGAATAGAATAGAATAGAACAGAACAGAACAGAACAGAACAGAACAGAACAGAACAGAATAGAATAGAATAGAACAGAACAGAACAGAACAGAATAGAATCTGGAAGGGACCTTTACTATTTCAGATAAGTGACTGTCTAGTTTCTTCTTAAAAACCTCCAGTGAAGGAGTGCCCACAATTTCTGGAGGCAAATTGTTCCACAGGTTTATTGTCCTCACTGTTAGGAAGTTTCTCCATAACTCCAGGTTGCTTCTCTCTTTGGTTAGTTAACAGATAACAGATAATAACAGATACAGATAATCAGAGTTGGAAGGGACTTTGTAGGTCATCTAGTCCAACCCCCCACCCAAGTAGGAGACCCTACACCATTTCTGACAAATGGAAGTCCAATCTCTTCTTGAAAGTCTCAAGTGATGGCACTCCCACAACTTCTGAGGGCAAGGTGTTCCATTGGTTGATTGTTCTCACTGTCAGAACGTTTCTCCTTATTTCAAGGTTAAATCTCTCCTTGTTCAGTTTCCATCCATTATTCCTTGTCTGGCCTTTGGGTGCCTTGGAAAATAGCTTGACCCCTTCCTCTCTGTGGCAGCCCCTCAAATATTGGAAGACCTCTATCATGTCTCCCCTGGTTCTTCTCTTTACTAGACTAGCCAAGCCCAGTTCCTGCAACCGTTCATTGTATGTTTTAGCCTCCAGTCCCCTAATCATCCTGGTTGCTCTTCTCTGTACTTTTTCTGGAGTCTCACCATCTTTTTTATAATGTGGTGAACAAAACTGGATGCAGTACTCTAGGTGTGGTCTTACTAAGGCTTTATAGTTTCCAACCATTGTTTCTTGTTCTCCCTTCTGGTACTTTGGAGAATAATTTGACATCCTCTTCTTTGTGGTAGCCCCTCAAATACTGGAATATTGCTATCATGTCATCCCAATTCAATCTGTGTAGACTATAGGTAACATTTCTAGTTCAGAAATCAAACCAGTCTAAAAATAGTAAGAATCTATTTCAGGTGTTATTAATATCTAATAACAATGTGTAGATAAACTTTGTTCAAGGAGGATGTCAGCTGGCATATTAAGAGAAATTGGTAAAAACTGCTCTGGAAGCCTCAATCCATGGTTTCTAAGAGCAAAATTGAATCTAGGAACATTCTCAAACTACAAACGAGACCCCGTGGGAGATGCAACATGTCAGAAAGAGTAAGTCAAAGGTCAAAAAGTCAAAAAGGAACTGATTTATTGCTGTTTTGAGGTAAAACTCATATGTATGTGTGCTAAGTACATTTCGATAGCATATTTTATCTATTTTATAGCCTTGACTTCACTACATTATTTTCCAACTGAAATACGGATAATGGTATTAACTCTGGTTTTAAATGTAAAGCAATAACATGGTAATATAATCATAACTTCCTTGATATGTATGCAGCATAAATTGAGTAAAATATATCCAGGAATAGTTCACTTCTTGGAATATATATTAACTGTTCCTATCTTTAGTGATTATTTTTTGAAAGATGTCTTTAAATGTTATTAATCTTGAAACTGTTTCTAGACTGCGTGTACTATGGAAGTCTAAATAAATGGCCAATGATCTTCTCCAAAAGGTTTGCTAATTATAATGACTTGGATGATAGATATCGCCCCACCTCCAAATATAGTAAATGAGGGTCTTTAAATATTTGGGAATAATGTTTTCATAGATTCCATGATAAGGAGATATAAAGAAAAAAATGCTTCTGAGCAGACTCATTAGATCATCTTGACTTTTATAATATAAATAAGAAAGTTGATCTTTTACTATATACAATATTTATATAGATTCATTGCAAAAAATAAAACTTGAAATAGGATCTTGGAAAGCTCAAGTTATTTAGCCGGTTCTCTCTCACCAAAAGCATTTATGGCTATACGTGGTTCTGACCAGCAGATGGCACACTTGCATAGTTGACTTGGTTCCTAGCAGCTTCCAGGAAGGAGCTGCTTATTATTACAAACTTCAGTGTCTCCCAAATTGTTCTAATAAAGGTAGACAGCTGTGTACAAGGACCTGTACTCCTATTAATAATTGTCAGGACCAGATTTAGTGAAAGACAGAGCATGTGCCTGGAGAGATACCAATATATCAAAAGTATTGTCCATCTCTCTGTCGGACAATTTTACTATGCAATATTCCCTATACATTTGCTCAACTGTGAGGAAGTAGGTCAGTACTGCTTGTAATCAATATTCCCTTGAAGATTTTTTAAAAAGGGGGTGACAGATTGATTACACTTTGTGGACAACTTTTTTTATCTAGCAATTATACAAGTACCAACAAAGGAGAATATTTGAAATGAGGGGTCCTTGATGCTCTCTTGGTTGTTTTCTTGCAAACCCCCATCCATCTGCACTACATATTGTTCACTTGCAGCACCCAGTCTTCCCACAGCATTGCTGGCTGTCCTTTAGCTTCTGCCAACCTGCCCAAAGCCTCTGCTAGCCTTTGCCAACCAGTTTTCACGGTATGACCATATTCCCAGAATTTTCAAGGAGAACATCAGGAATTGCTTTGATGCATTGAACCACATTAATCAGGAACCACAGGAACTTTGGACTAAAGTCATAGATGTTATTAAGGATGAATATGAAAAGAGAATTGAAAACCAGGCAACATAAAAAATAAAATAAATTAAATGTCACAAATGACAGAAATTGCCCCCCAAAAGAAGATAATCTAAAACTAAGAAAGACAACAATCTCAGAAAGGACTTTAACACAGAATTTTAGAGAGCTACTACTAAAAAGCAATATTGCAATGATACTTGTAAATACATTGAAGAGGGAAACAAACATAGAAAAATGAAGAAGTCTTCCAAAAGATCTCCAAACTCAGAAAGAAGTTCCAACCTTCAACTGGTCAGCTAAAAGACACCAATTCCTGATTCCAAGGAAATAAAAAACAAAGACGGATGCAGTATCTTGAAATTCCATACAACAGAGATGTAAACATTCCAAACACCTACTTTTAGGAACCACTAGTAGTAAATAGCAATAGCACTTAGACTTATATACTGCTTTATAGTGCTTTACAGCCCTCTCTAAGTGGTTTACAGAGTCAGAATATTGCCTCCAACAATTTGGGTCCTCATTTTACCCACCTCGGAAGGATGGAAGGCTGAGTCAACCTTGAGCCTGGTGAGATTTGATCTGCCAAATTGTAGGCAGTTGGCTGCAGAAGTAGTTTGCAGTACTGCACTTGTGCCACAGAGGCTCATGGTGAAGTTTGGTTAAATATCCTACCAAATTGGAAGGTTACAAAAATTGATGGAATATTTTCAGAAATATGTCAAGCAATTGAATGGAATATGGCTATTGCTTGCCATATTTCATTTGTCATTTCACGCAAATCTGGAAAATGATACAGCAGCTAAAAGATTGGAATAGGTTGGAAGAAGTCAATCTATATATGAATACCAAAGAAAGACTTAACAGACCATGCAAACCACTGCACAATAACCTTAATTTCACATGCTAGCAAAATGATGCTTAGGATCATCCAACACTGATGAAAGCTTTTCTGTATCTTGTACAGGGGTGGATTCATAAACTGTACAGATGCAGATAGATAACTCAACAAGACGTCCATAACAAAGAACATTTATTGGTTCATCAGGTATCCTCATAGCTCACGTTTGTGATGAAGTTCTTCTTTTATGACCAATCCTTTGTATATCTGCCTTGTAGGTAAAAGATGGTTATCTCCTAATCCATCTCGTAGCAGATAGAAAGAAGGTGCTAAGAGTTAGAGAGTTCAGACAAAGAATGGAGGGAATCCTCCCCTAACCCTCAAGGGTCAATTTAGTGACCAATCAGGATTGCAGATGTGGCCATGTGATATGAACTACATTTCCCAGGATACCTTTAACTACATTTACCATGATGCATTCCCTTAAGGGGACAGCTCATAATTCCTAAGTAATTATCCAATTCCTGTAGACTGGCTGGGACAGCACAAAAGCCTTTCATGAAAAGGGAGATGCCAGATGTTCGGGCCTAGCTTTTAAAAAGGCAAAGGAACGAACACAAGACATTATTATTGATAAATGCTGGAAAATTGAGAAAGCCAGGCAAGGACACCAAAGAGCAAGAGCAAGGCGGAACAGATTGGCTCCAGGTCAGGCAAAGTGAGCACAAGGCCAAACACCCACACACAGAAACAGACAAGAAAACTGGACTGAAAGAAGCTGAGTGAGGTCTTAAATCAGTAAATGTACTAATGAGATTATCTTGATAGCTGAAATGCAGATGATCTGCAAGATTTAAAAATGAAAATCAAGCAACACAATGAAAATGAGATTAAGATTAAATATAAAAACCACACTAATGACAACATGTACAGCAACCAGCCTTAGAGTTAACAGTGAAGATGCCCAAGTGATGGATAACTTCTGCCTGTTAGATGAACTATTAACAGTAAAGGAATCAGAAGTAAAGAAAAATGGCATAGACCAGGGGCCCCCAATCCTTGGTCCATGGACCAGCACTGGACCGTCACATGCCAGAAACCGGGCCACACAAATAAGCGAAGCCCCATCTGTTGGATGCAGGCAGCATGTGAAACCACGCTCCCTCTGGTCCACATAAAACCTCTCTCCACCGGTCCCAGGTGCCCAAAAGGTGTGGGCCACTGCCATAGACTATTACTTAGTAGAGTACAAATGAAGACCTTGTAAAAATATTAAAGATGCCAAAGTGTGCCTTCACTTAACAAAAGTCAGAATTATGGAGGCAACAATTTTCCCTGAGACACTCTATAGAAGTAAAAGCTGGATTTTGAAGAAGCAGAAGAGAAAAGAGTATTGAAGCTTTTGAACTTTGGTGTGAGAGAAGGCTCTTGAGAATACCATGGAAAGTCAAGAAAACAAACCAATGGATCAGTCCAGAGTTTTCACTCGAGCCACAAGGGACCATGGGCATATTATCATACCTTGAACACGTTATGCAAAGTCTCAGCTCTCTTCAGGAATCTATAATGCAGGAAGAAAAAGAGGGTGACCAGCAGCAAAGTGGATGGACTCGGCTTTAGCACCGATGAGCACATTGTAGAAAATACTGGTTGTCAATAAAATACAGATATGGTAAAATAAAAAATGAGTTTAATAGATTGATTTTAATAGAACTGATCCCCGCAGTGTCCATGTAACAAAAATGGGTGCAACAAAAATGGGTGAACTCCATCTTTTTTTTCTGATTGTGTTTCAGTCATGAGCGTGGTCAAACCCAGTTCTTTTCTCTGTTCAATCTTATCAGACCCAAACTAACTCATCCTGACTCCAGACAATGTTCCATTCCTGCAATTCTTTCTACAGCAAAGAAATTGGAAGCCTTGCTCACCCACTCATAGCACAGACCAAGGGGAATCCTTACAACATGGTACCAAGGTGTGAAGCGCCAATGTCCTGTTCTCAATCAAGGATGCGCTCCAGTGTTCCTTTCTTTAACAATGGAATTATCCAGCTCTTCTGCACTCCTGAAAACATGGTTGTGTCTAACAACAAAAATAAGCACAGATCCTCAAAGGTTGCCAGCAAATCAGATCCCTAGGATCTGTACCAGGGGTGGGATTCAAATTTCTTAACAACCAGTTCTGTGGGCGTGCCCTAATTTGTGGGTGTAGCTTGGTGGTCATGTGACTGGATGGGCATGGCTTGTATGTAAATATTATAAATATTTATGTAAATATTGAATTTTTTATTTAAAAAGAGCAACTTTTACCCAAACAAGGCAAAGTAGGCAGGCAGATTGAGTTGCTTGCAGAATCACACAGTCACTCACAGATCTACCTTTATGCAAAATGCTGCCTGAGTCTGCACTGAAAAATAGAAGCTTCAGTCCTAAGGAAGGTTCAGGAAGGTTCTCAGGCCAGTGGTGCAATTTGCCGGTTCTCCGAACTTTGCAGAATCGTAACAACCGGTTCTATAGAACTGGTCCGAACCAGTAGAATCCCACCCCGATCTGTACCCTTCTTCTATGATTTTTTTTTGCTTCTCATTGTTTGGTGTTCTGCTTTTTTATAAAGTTGGGACCCAATCATAGTTGAAAAAAATGTTTGCTTTGAACTTTCCTTGATGGTGCCTTCATACGATGGTGACTACAATAAGATGAGTCAATACTTTTTTTTAAATATGCTCTGCTATATTATAATGGAGCCATGGAAACCCCATGGAAAAGAGATAGTTGATTTTAGCCTTCTTTTTTTTTCAGCAATATGAAATCAAAATTTATATAACATAGAAATAAGGAAGATTGAAATGTCATTTTGACTAGGCAGTTTCACAGTAAAGTTTTGGCTTGAAATACTAATTATAATTTAAGTGAACCAATTTATCTATGGGCTTGGAGAAGACTCTTGAGAATACCATGGACGGTCAAAAAGTAAAAAATAAACTGATAGATCATCACACACAAAAATCAACCCACTTGAGACACAAATTCCAAGGTTCAAGTTATCATACTTTGGACATATTTTGCAAAGACCCAATTTTCTGGTAAAGGCTTTAATGCTGGGTGAGTATTAAAGGCAGGATGGAAGAAAAAAAAAGAATGATCAGCAGCGTGGATGGACTCAGTTACAGTAGTGATGTGGGCACCATTAGAAGACGTTAAAGAACAAGTTAGGAATAGATTCTCATGGATAACATCTATATATGTGGCCACTAGGGGTCAAGAATGACTTGATGTCACAAAATCAATTTATCTATGATTGTATGTTAATCTGATCATACCAGGGCTGCAAAACTCCAGACAATCATCGGAGGCACAATGAAATGGAAAAGGCACTGATTTCCTTTGTCATGATTATCTAGATTTTTGTGGTATGGATATGGTAATGCTAAGCTTTGTGTTGCCATTGGATGGCCATTTGGAAGGAAAAGATGTGCAATGGCCAGAATGCTACTCAATATTGTTAGGCTGACCATATCAGATATGATTTGGCCTTACACTGAAAGAAACCTCTTGAGAAAGAATGCAGTTAAGTAACAGGATTCAAGGGACGATGCACTCAGAAGTATCCATAGCAGGAACAGGATGTGAGGAATTTCAAGATCACACTGTTGTGATCACCATCTTGACTTTTTTTTCAACCCCTCCTGCAGACAGCCTGGTCAGACAAATTACAGTACACTCAGTTTCACAGGAAACATTCATAGAAGGGCAAACTGTTAGAAGTAGCTGTACAGTGTGTGCGTGTGCGTGTATGTGTGAACACACACAGAGAGACACACACAGACACACAGACACACACAGACACACACCCCTGCTAACCCTTCAGACTGTACCCACCTTCACTTAAAGCAGCTCTTTAATTTTTTTTGCAAAAAGCTCTTTTCCAATGGCATACAACAATTGCAGATTTCTCAGAACAGGTTCCAGGGGTGGCTAAACCCACATTCCTGCTGGCTACTATTTTTCTGGAAGAGAAATTATATAACATACATTTGAGGGGCTTTTCTAGGATGTTAGTTTTGTACTAGTGTGTGTGTGTGTGTGTGTGTGTGTGCCTGCAGATGTGTGTTTTTAGAGATAGAAAATTTCCAGCACTAGCATATTTGGAATCATCATAAAACATTATTATTAGGGGGGCTTTTTTCAGGTCTATCCCAAGATAAATTATGCATTATGACAGCCAACATAAAGGGGGAGGGTCACACCATAATATATGGAGAGTGTAAATGTATCCATTATTAGATAATATGGTCACTGATAAGACAGACGTTTTATGCAAAAATAGTGTTTAAATTACCATTTAGATATCATCATATCTAAACCATTCCTCTCATCCATTGGGTGTTGATTCATTGGGGGGAAGGTTGGGTCAAGGAATATGCTTCACTCTCTCAACCCCTGCATTGTATCTTTATCAGAGGTGGGCAATGTGGTGCCACAACCTGGGTACCTTTGTGTAAAGTCATATCACAGTATCAAAGGGTGTTGTGTCATCATGATGTCATGATACACATTTCATCATATTGACATTGCTGTGGTTGGAAACAAACCCTTATGGCATTGGATTTTCTTTCCATGACATAATGGACACCTCGGGACGCAGCTATAGGCCATTGCATGCCAAAACAAGTAGATGTAAACATTTTTTTCCCCATGTGCCATCCCTCTACTAGTCACCTAATTTCCACCATGTTGTCTTATGCCTATGGATATTTAGCTATGTAGTATGGCTGTATTATTATTATCATTTTCATCTTTTCTACTACCTTCTCCATTGGTATCTTATAATTATATATATTTTGTTGTTTGTATGCTGTTTGTATGTACGCTTATGCACCGGAGACAAATTCCTTATGTGTCCAATCACACTTGGCCAATAAAGTATTCTGCAAAGTAAGTCAACCAGAGAAATTTGTGCAAGTGTCACTTATTTTATTTCATATGAAAGGAACAAATACCCTTTTGTTGTAAACTTCAACAACAAAGTCCCTAGAGCCTGGGTCATCTTTACAGGTAGCTTTACACTTCTTCATTCATCAATTTCATTGCAACATTCCACAGCATGAATATTACTTTATTATTAGACCATGGAGATGGTTGGCTTATATATCAAGTATATATTTGAAAATATTGCTGGACATTCATATTAACTTCCTTCCTCCAAACTTGTCTACAACCAGTTGAGGCATTCTTGCGGTTAATGATGCTTGACTGAAGCAACAGTTCCAGAATAAGTCATCTCTAAGTATGTTATCTAAATGCATTGATAAATATAGTATTTTTCTTTCAGTTGCTATGCCTGTGTTGTTGTTTTTTGTTACAGTAAGAGCTCACCTCTACGTCTTAATCTGTGTGTTACTTTCTCCCCTTTCCTGCCTCTTAGATACTATGGGAGATATTCATATGTTTCTTCGACTTCCTCTCTAGTGGCATGCCCACCTTCCATTCTCATCCATTCTCAGATAGATTGCATTTTCTTAAGGGAAGGTTCTGGGTCTCTTATCATCCCACTGTTTGAGAGACGGGTAGCATAATTTCTTGAAGGACAAAAATGGCTGGATAAGCTTTTTAATTAGAGATTTACTTCAGGTTACATTCAGCAAGAAAACCACAGATAATGCCAATTCTAATAAGAAAGCCAAGTAAAACATTGAAATGCTGTATGCAGGAGGCTTGGTTTGGGAAACCAGGAAATGAGCCAAGATGCATTATCCCATCTTAGCTTCCTTTGCTAATTTTATACAAAAGGTCAATGGGCTGTAGTGTACTATGATTTCATAATTGTCAATGATGTACATATAACAGGTACCTTTAATTAATGCACAGACTTCCCCTTAAGTAGTCCAAGGAAACTAGTGTTGAAGACTATACAATGGATGTGACATCATCCTTTAGCCAGAAAGAGGAATGAGTCAGAGGCATCATTAGTAAGCATTTCAACAAGAGTTTGCAGGTACAGAACCACCCCCTCTATAGTTGCAATTTCTGAAGGAGGAAAAATTGTCCCATTTATTTATGGTTTCCTGTTTACCCAGGTGATAGGTCACATACTTTGAGTGGTTGGGAGTAGGTGATAGGAAAATGGTAGACAGTTCAAATGGCTAGGTCACATAGTCTCATAACATCTAACTCAGACTAAGGATTCTTTTTAACTCATGAGATCATTGCAGCAAAAAAGTTGGGGGTATCTGAGAAATGTAACCTCTTCTAAAAAGACACATAGTACAGATATCCCTATCAAACCTATCAACAACTGCAATTCCCTCATGCCATTCCCAAATTCAATATAATACTGTTTCAAGGAGAGGCATGATACTTTATTCCATATATCACTGCAGTTGGTGAAGTAGAAGGTACCTTAGAAGCCAACTGGAGGAGACCACAGATCTAAGCACCCCACTGTTCAATAAAAAAGGAACTTGGTTGCCAATATTAGATCCAAACCGATTATTCTTACCAGGGGTGGGATTCAAATTTCTTAACAACCGGTTCTGTTGGTGTGGCCTAATTTGTGGATGTGGCTTGGTGGTCATGTGACTGGCTGGGCATGGCTTGTATGTAAATATTATAGATATTTATGTAAATATTGATTTTTTTATATAAAAAAGAGCAACTTTTATCCAAAATCAGGCAAAGCAGGCAGGCAGATTGAGTTGCTCACAGAATCACAGATTCATTCAGAGATCTATCTTTCTGCCATCTGCCACCTGAGTTTGCACTGAATAATAGAAGCTTCAGGCTCAGCTATGCTTTTAGATTAGCTAGAAAGCAAGAAATCTGACAATTTCCTGCTTTCTAGCTAATCTAAATCTCCCAACACAGCAGAACAGCTGATGGTCAGGAAGAAAAAAAAAGGAAAAATAGCAACTTAGCAGGCAAGTTTGATGGCATGTATGCCAGGTAAGGAGTGAGGGGCTGGAGCGGGGCGGGGCCAGCCACTGGCACCATTTGCTGGTTCTCCAGCAGGTAGAATCCCAACCCTGGTGAGAGTGCGTTTTGCGCTCGTGTGTAGACCAATTCCAAAAACCCTCGGCTGTGCCAGCTGACAAGTGCTGTGGGCGGGTGCACAGTGTTTCAAACTCCTCTTCTTTCCTGCTTTTTCAGCCTCAGCTGTGCCACGCAAAGCAGGTGAGGTTGAAAAAGCAGGAAATAAAGTACAGCCAAGAGCCTGGGCAGGTGGCTGGGCCAAACAGAGCAGCAGACACCAAATCGGTTTGGTGTCTGCTGCTCTTCAGAGCTACCAGTTCTATAGAACCAGGGCGAACCGGTAGCATCCCACCCCTGACTCTTACCAAGGGAAGTAAGAGGAAACAGGTAAATGCTTGCAAAGCATTTTTGAGAGGTTGTTTAACAGTTGAAGGATGACAGGCAAGTTCCACGAGGCTTTATATTCAGTATGGGTCTGGCCTTCTTTTTGTGACTAAACATAACTTTGTTCCCTTCAGTTTTGACTGAACAACATTCATACCCAGTCTTTATCAGGATGTCAAAGAGAACTTTAACGTTATCATCACAAGATTTAATAATTTTATATTTATTGTTATCATGGGATTTGTATTTCCAATAGCCCTCAACTTATTCGATTTAGGTGGCATAAAGGTGGCATTTAAAAGCTGAATTAATTAGGGCAGCAGGCATTAAATATAATCCTCGTTTTTTAGGCCTCTGAGCCTGGCATTTGTTTACCAAAGAAAGCCAGGTTTGCAGGGCCCAGTGATGCAAATCTCACAACTTGTATTTTCAATTCATAGTTCCCTTAAGGGGCATGGAACCAGACTAGGAACAGGTAAAAAAGGATAGGGGGCTGAGATTACTTTCAGGGTAAGAAGGAGGAGCAGAATGGAGAGAACAGGAGAAAAGAGCAGGATTGAAATGTTTTTCTCATACATCTGAAGTATCAGAGTTAGCATTAGTAACAGTTGTGATGTAGTTCTGGAAACCTGTAATATGATGCCCGGAGCCCGACAGCCATAACTTATTTTCTAATTGTTGTGATTTGAATCCTTATCACTGAGAAAAATTAAGAGCCATGTGTTTATAGGGAATGGAGGAGAAAGGAAAATAATAAAGGATAAGACCTTTGCAGTGTGCAATGCAAGGGCGGGTGGGCAAGGTGACTTGTCAGTAAATGAGGGTGGAGTTGATTCTTCTAGTTTTGCTCTCCTACTTGACAAACAAAGGTCAGGAATCTGAAATGAAACTCTTCCCTACTGATATAATTCATTTCAGGCATAATGGGGTAGGAGTTATAAGAATGAAATTCTCCAGATACTTGAGTTTCTCAAAGAGTGTCATGGGCTTGAATTTTGAATTCCTTTTCTTTCTCCCTCCCTCCCTCTCTTTCTCTCTTCCTCAACAGCCTTAGAACTTCTTGGCTTTTTGGTTTGGGCTAAGTGGTAAGACCTGGATTGTCCTCGTGTACCATTGAATGATTGAACTGGATCTTTTCTTTCCTGGTTATACTGGAATTTTGGCTACTGCTGCCAGAAGGAGAGAAATGCACTTTTGCCTAGCACTGATGATGTTACCTCATGTAATCTGGATTTTTAGCATTCAAAACAATTAAAACATTAATTTCCTGCAAATGAATTGATTTTCAAATTCTTCTTACAATTTAAATGTTTTTTTTAAAAGTGTTATGGGATGTATATTTGAAGTTTCATCTAAAATAACAAAATACAGAAAATTCTAATGAAATTTCTTAAAATATAAAAGGAAAACAAAGCACAAATATTTTTCTGGAAGGTTTTGGCAAATACTTTTCTACTGAAAAGAATTAACCTGTTATTGTATTGGTTGAAGCTCAAATAATTGAATGATCCACCATAGAAAAAGGAAATCCTTTTTCCTAAAAAATTAGATGTCAGAGGAACACATAACCTTGTTTCTTAGTAGATTCAGTGATGAAGTGAACCTTGACTTGTAGAATAAAGAGTTAGAGCAGAAACAGTTCAGTAGTGCCAGATTTACAATGATGAACTCATGATTCCCTCCCATCAAATATGGTAAGATGGTGCTCTGAAAGAACACTGATAGTAGTAGCAACTTTTCTCTGAATAATTTGATGCTAAGGAAATTAATGTTGAGAATTTGAGGAGGGCAACCATTATTTTTGTATTTCTCTAATATGCGCTGGCTATTACCTCAGAGTTCTGAAAATTGCTATTTGTTTAACAAACACTATCTCTGAGAGGGATGGGCAATAGGAACAGGAAATATAAATAATAAAAACATACACATATAAATAAAATATTTCACTAAAGTGGCTTTTCCTTCCTTGTGCCTTTAACATGTGTTGGACCACAACTCTGAAAACTGCCAACCAGCCACATCAATAGTTATTCTTATTAATAATTATGCGAGCTCAAGTGCAATACATCTCCAACTTCAAGTGGAAGAAATCTTTTTTAAGGCAAATATTTTGAAGAAAACTATAGCAACCATGCACTTTGCTATGAATATTGTTCTGGGCAGACTTCCTGTACACCTACAAAAGACAATATAAATAAAAAAAATCTGACAAAGAAAGGAAAATAAGATCAATGTGTTAAAGATTAAAAAACTACAGAGGAACAAAAACACTATTCCCACCTGAATAAAATGAGACTCCAAGCCTTTCAGGGATCAAAGAGATCAGATAACCAACACGCAGGAATAAAAATGAGGATTAGAAGAGGCAGAGGGGAATCTGGGTTGAAAGGTATTACATATAGTACATGCAAACTGAATCAGCTTTCTAAAAAAGATCAAAAGATTATGGCAATGCATAGTAAAATTGAAATCAACCCTACAAAAATTCATATTGAGTTATTTTTCTCTCTTTTTAAAATGTCTAGAGTCTATCCATTTTGGATAGACAATGTTTATTGTTGCATCAAACAGATATTATAAAGATTGGCGCATTAAGCTATGAGGGAAATCAGCAGTTTTGGCAAGTGTGCCCTCCACAGGTTGGCCATTACAACAGACAAAGATCTAAGATAGCAATAACAATGGCATTTAGATTTATATACCACTTCATATAGCACTCTCTAAGCGGTTTACAGAGTCAGCATATTACCCCAACAATCTGGTCCTCATTTTACTGACCGTAAGAGGATGGAAGCCCCATTACGATTGAACTCCAGGCTGTGGGTCGAGTTTGCCTGCAATACTGCACTTTAACCACTGCACCACCAGGGATCTTCAGATCTCGAGAATGACTTGAGTTCTGCTTCTGAGGCAGAAAGGCATGGCTATCAGAGAGCAAAATTTGACCCATAATGAATTCCTCTCAGCTTCTTGTAGTTTCTGAGAACATTTTTTCAGTTGGAAACTCCAGGACAGGGAAAGCTTCAAGTAGCACATGGGAATGGGTGGTGATATAGTCAAAACAATTGTGACAGATGAGTATGCTGAAAACGCACACCTAAAGACGTAATCATGACATATCTGAGGAACCCTTTACATTCTTAAAAATGATTGAGGCCAACAAATAGCATTGGTTTATGTGAGTTATGTTTATTAATTTTACTCTGTTAGAAGTTAAAATTGAGAAATTTTGAAATATTTTTTATTTGATATCCTCAGATCATACATTCAGAAATGCTAAATGATGATTTAGACTATTGAATTCATCTAAATGTATTTATTAGCACTGTAAAAACTATAATAGTAAGTACGGTAGTACTTACGATAATAATCATAACGGCAGCAAACACATTTCTTCCTCACCTCTACTCTGTTGATCCAGGGGTATAAAGAGTGGGAGTTACTACCTACTGGAATCCTCCAACATTATTCTGGTTTAAGGTTATAGTTGGTTGCTGAACCTCCATTTTTATGCTTACTAAAATCCAGGTGCTTTTTCTTACTGCTTATCTCTAAAAACTTTTATAAAAGGTCTCAACTCTAAGCAAATACAACCCATACTGATAAAACTGATCAGATAAAATCACATCTGACTTTAAATTTATTACAATAAGAAGTATGGCAGATACGTTGGCTACAATCACATATCACACCATCCTGGTATGATTTAATCAGAAACAATCCAGAAGTAATAAATTTCTTTCCAGCCCCATAGACAAATGAAATAATAATGTTTGACATTTTGCTTGGATGCTCTACGTAGTTTTACAGTTATGGGTTACAAACTTGATGGAGCAGAGGAAAAATAAAAGAGAAACAAGGAAATCACAAGTAAACTCTGGATTTAGTTCGTGCATCTCATTAAGTTAACAGTTACAATCTAAAACCTAAAACACCAGTGAGTCCTACCAAGTACCTTATATTGCTTTAAAAAGAAGCTCTGATTTATTATCTATTCAGATATCACACTTACAAGCCAAAGCTTGCAAAATAATAAAACAAAAATTGTCACTTAATATGATGTGTGGCATGCCATGTAAGGTTTATGGAATGGGACCCTGGCTTTACAACACTCCTTATAACACTTTAGATTCAAAGTTGCACATGCTACTGTATCATGATACAAAATATTGTTTTTTCAAGTCTCTCCTCTAGACTGAGCACCTGCTAGCTGATTTCAAAGCTGAACCTTAATGAAATGTGTGATATTTTTCCATTGTTCATGTACTATTGGGATATATATAAAAGCTTAACATCAAAAATTATTAAAATTTAAAATTAAAGTCATTTTGGAAATTCTGGGTTGTTAGCAACCTTGCTTACCTAACTGTTAGCAACCTTGCAAACCTAACTACCGAAGTAGTTAGTATATTTATTACTGCAATGCTGAATGTTATGCAATGAAATAGTTAAAGTTAAGAGTTTTAAATTCACAGGTCTTACAAGTACCTCATTTTTCTTTGCTGAATCATGGCTTCTTCTTCTCTGTGTATTGTGTGTGGTTTAAAAAAAAGTTTTTCTAAAAAAAGAAATCTCTAGATTTCTGGCTTCAAATGAGAAGCAAATACAAAGGTACTTTTCCTCCTTTTTACATTCCAGATCTGTTATTGTGTGCTTTGTTACCTAGGAAATAACAGTATAGGTATGAGAATTGCTCTGAAATTACAACAAGTATTGAAGTAACTGCTGTAATTAATTGATCAAACCCAGTGCAATCATTTATTTTTTGCAAAAATTCAGAATTTGATTAAAAAAAAATTAAAAAATGGCAAGTGGAGTTTTTCTGTGTAAGATTGGCTGTGCTAATTTTTGGGATTCAAATTTGAAGCAACAAACCAAAAAATCTATTTATGAAAAGATACTGTGTTTATTTGAAAGGGAGCTCAGAGAATCTTTAAATGATGAATAAATAATATAAAATTTACCTTTGAAAAATTCCACTTTTAAGTTCTATTCATTTCACTGAGAAAGGTGTTTAGTCTGTGTTTTGGAAATCAATGAGCATGGGAGTATTTAATTTTAGTCTGTGTCCTTGACCTTGAAGAAGGAGCGCTAAAATTTATATGCATAATAGACTATATTCTTTCACTTTGTCCCTCACAGGGGAAAGAATCTCTGAAGCGTTTCTTAGCTTTTTGTTATTATTAGGAATTTCTGAATAATTTCTATGCAAATCTTTTAATATCAGTAGAGTATATATCTTTACTTTATCATTTCCCGACCTTTTCCCATTATATATTTCATGTAAAGTCTGAGGACAATCATGCCATTGTACATTGTGTTGTAATATTTGTCATGGATGCTAGCAAGATCTATGGATCTATGTCTATATGTGTATTCATGCTTGTGCATATAACATCTGCCTGCCTGTCTGTCTATCATCTCTCAATGCAAATCAGCTATTCAAGGAACCAAAATGTTTAAATATCTGAGAATTACTTTTCAAATGCTATTGCTAAGAGGCAAACAATCAGAAGGCATCAAGTATTTTCCAACTAATAAATGTTATTAAAAGTGTAAGGTTCGATAAGTGGCCTTCCAACTTCTGACTTTTAATTCAATTTGTTAGTTGGAAAAGATGCTACCAGACGCCTCCTTATTTGTTTTTATTTTTGTGCCACCATAGACTTATGCAGCAACTTTCCTATTACAGCTAAACATACAGTTACCATACATCAGCTCAAAGGAGAACATGTTCTTCTTTTGTCCTTATGTCCTCTGTCTGGCAGGCCTATATTCAAAAATCAAATACCGTCTGCCTTTTTTGAGAATCTATTCCTGAGAAGATTCTCTCAGCAGCCCAGTGCTTTACCCTAATAAATTTTATTCATTTTATTTTTTTATTTATTTTGATTTGTCAATCACAAGATAATAGGTATAAGTATAAACATAGTTATGAATACATGAAATGGATACATATAAGAAAAATAAAAAGAAACAATAGAACAGGGATGGTAGGCACGTTGGTGCGCTTATGCACGCCCCCTACAGACCTCTTAGGAAAGGGGTGAGGTCAATAGTAGACAGTCTAAGGTTAAAGATTTGGGGATTTGGGGAAGAAACCACAGAGTCAGATAGAGCATTCCAGACATTGACCACTCTGTTGCTGAAGTTGTATTTCCTGCAATCAAGATTGATGCAGTTTACCTTGAGTTTGTGTCTATTGTGTGCTCTTGTATTGTTATGGTTGAAGCTGAAGTATTCATTGACAGGTAGGACATTGCAATGTATGATTTTATATACTATACTTAGATCGGACCGAAGGCGGCATAGTTCTAGGTTTTCTAGGTCTACAATTTCAAGTCTGGTGGCATAAGGTATTCTGCAACAAGTAGAGGAGTGGAGAACTCTTCTTGTTAAATATTTCTGGACTTTCTCAACTGTGTTAATATCAGATACGTAATGCGGGTTCCAGACTGATGAGCTGTATTCGAGTATTGGTCTAGCAAATGTTTTGTATGCTCTAGTTAGTAGTGTGATACTACCAGAGAAAAAGCTACGAAGGTTAACAACTCTTAACGCCTTTTTGGCTTTGTAGTTATAGTGGGCTCTAGAACTTAGGTCATTAGAGATGAGTATTCCAAGGTCCTTTACAGAGCTTGGATCATCAACAAGGTCTTGACTATTTAGCTTGTATTTTATTTTCTGATTTTTTTTTTGCCAATATGTAAGACAGAGCATTTATTTGTTGAGATTTGAAGATGCCATTTGTTTGACCGTTCTGATACATAGCCAAGGTCTTTTTGAAGGGTAGCAGTATTGTCTATGGTGTTGAATCGCTTTACATCATCAGCGAAGAGAACACGGTTGCTCTTAAAATGATCACAGAGGTCATTTATGTAGAGTATGAAAAGATTTGGTCCTAGAACACTGCCTTGGGGGACATCACTGGTACAGGTACAGAATTTGATAGGATGCTCCCAATTTTGACCATTTGTTGTCTGTTTGACAGGAATGCTTCTATCCAGTTATGCAGTTGTCCAGAGATACCATAAGATTTTAGTTTTAGGAGTAGTTTGTCGTGTACCACTGAATCAAAGGCTTTACAGAAGTCTATGTAGATTGCGTCTATTGCTTTGCCCTGATCGAATTGTGTAGTCCATATGTTTTTTCAGTGTAAGAGTTGCAGATTACAGGATAGTTTTTTTCTGACACCAAATTGTTTATTATTGTTAACTACAAGTTAACAAACTCAGTTCTATGATTTTAATTAATTGATTGGTATCCTCCTTTATACACTGAAGACGTTTGCCTTCTAACCAGCTCTATTACTTCCCTATGACTGAAAAGCCAGTCTTTCTGATGCTGGAAAAACTAATTTCATATTTTATACATGTAGATTTGTAGACGTATATGGGTGGGTTGGTTTTTTTTGAAGTTTTTCATTGTAATATTTATCATGTATGCTAGGAAAGTCAAGCAGTGTGCCCTCCTTTCCCATCCCACTTCCCACTTGTCTTCCTTTCCAGTTGTCAATGTCCTTCTTTGCTTGTTTCATCATCTGGTAATGTCAGCTAAATGGAACAATTAAAAGCTGTTGCCAGTCAGGCGAATCCCATTCTGCATTTTACAGAAAGCAAAAGAGGTAACTATCCATCCATTGCCACAAACATTTTTAAAGCCAGTGGGATTAACCTTTGGCTTCAGATACCAAAAACCGATTGAAACGGCCCAGTCTACAGTTTTCAAATCTGTACTTTGAATTCCTTTCAATGCATCTAATTCTATGTTATGATGGGAATTAAGCATTGCTTTTGTAAAGGCTCCTATGAAGTTTTGTTACCTCACAATTTGGGTAAAACTGATCATTAACAAGGCTCTCCAGCCCCCCATCTTAATGATTCTGAACAATTGCAAGTTATTTTGGGGGGAAAGGCATCAAATTTATCTTGGAGACCATAGTCTTTCAGTTCAATATCTGGTTTTATTAATGTTCAGAAAAACCAATGTGAAACTGAAAACAACCTGGCTTCGATGCTAATAGTCACAATGGCTGCAGTACAATACCCAAGTATTCTAGGATTGATATGGGCAGAATTCTACATCCACACTGATCCAAATATGAGAACATTTATTTATAAAACAATTATTCAGTTTTTTCAATCAGAAAATTTTCTGGAAAATTCTGCTAGGTAAATGAGTATGATGCCAGTTAGTATATTCATCTCAAATCAATAGTCTGTACAAACATTTGGGCTACATTGTTTGAAGTGAAAGAGAAAAAAACCCATGGAATCCCTGGCATTTAAATTTTTTAGAACAATCATCTGAAAAGCAAGCATCTAATTTAGAAACTGGCCCACAATGGAAAATTTGCCATGGAAAGTTTTGATCCACATCTCTGCAAACAGTAAAAATAGAACATAGAACACCGCATTTCAGGGAGAAACATATTGTGCTAACCTTCTCCCTCCTCCTACAGTACTTCTCTAAGTGCTGTAAATGTTTTATGTGAAGGAAAATTCAATCATACAAGCTCTGCCTGAAGTGCTTCTGCCTAGACAACAAGATTGCCACCTTAGTGAGAATGAGGCTTTTTAAAAGAGAAAATTTCCCTCCCAAAGATTTTTGCATCTTAATTTTTTTTTTTACTTTTAGCTACAATGCTTAAAGGTAGTTTTCAAATTTGGGAGCTTTAAAATATGTGAATTTCAATTCCCAGAAATCATACTGGCCAGGGAATTCTGGGAGTTGAAGTCAGTGGTAGGATTCAAAAAAATTTTTTACTACCGGTTCTGTGGGTGTGGCTTGGTGGCATGGCAGGGGAAGGATACTGCAAAATCTCCATCCCTCCCCCACTCCAGGGAGAAGGTTACTGCAAAAATCCCATTCCCTCCCCACCCCACTTTGCAGCTCCGTTCTCCTGTGCAGAGCAACAAAAGAGGACCCAGCTGATCAGCTGTGATTCGGGAGGCAGAGAATAGATGGGGGTGGGGCCAGTCAGAGGTGGTATTTGCCAGTTCTCCGAACTACTCAAAGTTTCTGCTACCAGTTCTCCAGAACTGGTCAGAACCTGCTGAATACCACCTCTGGCTGAAGTCCTTAAAGTTAAAGTTGCCAGGTTTGAAAAACACTACTTAGAAGTTGGCCTAGATATAGCAATAGCACTTAGATTGATATACTGCTTGACAGTGCTTTACAGTTTAAGCAGTTTACAGAGACAACATGTTACCCGCAACAATTTGGGTCCTCATTTTACTGATCTCAGAAGGATGGACGGCTGAGTCAATCTTGAGCTGGTCAGAATCAAACTCCTGGCAGTGAGCAGTGAGTTAGCCTGCAATACTGCATTCTAACCACTGTGCTACCACAGCTCTGTTGTAGCATGGCAGTTGCCTAATATGTATGGAAGGACAAATAATGCCCCCACCCACTTTGCCTAAGCAACTAATTGGACTTCTTTCAACACTATTGAACAGATAATCTCCTTCCCCACCCTACCCTTGAGGGTAGTAGGAGAACTTAGAAGGCCGAGTAGATCCTCTTCCTCAGCTGGAAACTGTATTTTTGTGCCTGAATTGCAGTGGGTTTACAAGATGGCATTAGATTTACAAAATGGCAAGTATGTTTTTATATTTAAAAAAGTAAACAGATAACTCTTTCAACAGAAATAAATTTCTGTATTAGGACTGAGACAGATTGATTGAGACAAAGTCACTCAGCTGGGTTCATGGCCCAGGTAGGACTAGAACTCAGGGTTACTTGGTTTCTTGACGTTTGTCAAGACACTGATCTGGCCTTTGATGCAAACTTACACCAGCATAATCAATTAGTTAGCTCAATTTCTACATTACTAATCAACCAATAACTCCCTTCTTCCCTTTGTTTCCATTAGCATCCATCAACCCTAACTCTAAAGTAAATATCTAAATAGCTTGTTTGAGGAATCTATGATGCCCTGTGGAATTTCTCTGATTTCTCCAGGATTTTCATAAAAAGCAAAGTAGTGATGGAACAAACTGTTTGGGTTCTGGTAAATGTTTGTTTAAATCAGAGATGCAATACTATCACTTACAGGTAATGTACACCCCACAGTACTTTCCCCCACATTAAAAGCCTCTCTGCTATGACACTCTTTCTTTGCTTGAAGGCCATTGTGCCTCGGTTGTTACGTAGTCTGCCCCTCATCATAATCACCACCATTATAAAAGCTCTTCATACATCTCAAAATGATTGGCTCCCAAAGATGAGGTTGCACAGGTGCTGAAATGAATGGATTTATTCGTTTCTGGCATAATGAAGCCTTCCTGTGTGTGTATGAGTTTAATCTAATTCCAGAATGAGCTAAGTGCAATGTTATGCTGAAAATCTAGCTAAATGCAACAGATGATGCTGTTAAAATGAGTTAAAGATATACAAACGTACAGATAGCAATCATATCTGAGATATAAGTTGGATTATTTTTGATGATTTGGTTTGTTGTGTGGAAAAGATTCTCGAAACTGGAAGATGAGATGAAATGGCTTAAATGATTATTAATTTCATTTTACTGTAGAAAAAAATTAATGCAGCCTGTAAAATTCATGAAGGTAAAATGGGTTAGTAAAAGGTTAGTAAACTTGTTTATTAATCTGATTTTTGCTGGTTTTCATAAACTAGATATGCAGCTACAACAAAGGTATTAGGAAAATGCATTTGGTCCACTTATGGAGATGAACAAATACAGCTTACAAATACTTTTGACATCATGGGTAAGATATATTCTGTCATATATGTATAGATATGTAAATAATTTGATCTATATTTTTAAAGGTCCTGCAAATATTGATATGCTATTCTTCAACATTATTCCTAGGGAAATGTATAAGAAAGAACAGAATTATAAGAATACATAAATACAAAGCAAAAAAAAGGAAACACAGATGCCACGTGACAACAATATAAAACAAGTGTCCAGTTTAAAATAATATCCAACACTCATTCACTTTCTTTTGTTGGGAACATGTTGATGAAGTGCTGGATATGTATGTGTAGGATAGCTAGTCCTTCAAGCTTAGTGACTTTAAACTAGGAAAGGCTTTAACAAATTTCAGCCGACACTGGAAGCTGCCTAAGAAGGAAAATGAAAGCAATTGCAGCTTACATATCACAATTGCATATATATCACAATATATGATCCGAAAGATTGAGCACATGAAAAACTGTGCACATACAATTGATTGTCTGAAAGCTGACCTGTTAACACAAGCAAGTACATGGGGAAATACCATAACTGTTTTGTCTGTTTGTGATGACAACTGGATTTTATCAGTTAAATCAACTGTTCTTGTTCAGAAGAAAAAATCTTTCTTTGACGTTCAGATTCTTCTCCAAAATTTCTGAAATGCTCAAAAGGAGAAGAATTCCACATTTATCTTTATTAGATATAATAATTCATTGTGGGAAGGAAAATGAAGTGTTTTTTTAAAGACTACAAATGGATGTACTGGGAATTGGGTCAGTTTGTGGCCTCAGTTATTGTCCAGTTATTGTCCAGTTTGGAGACAGCCCAAGCAAACAGTGGTTGACACAATCTACAAGATGATACAAATATTCCCCAAAATATAGTGCTATGACTATTAGCACAGATGTGAAAAAAACTAAACACAAACGTGCAGAATTTGTTTAAGAGTTGGTGGTAATTATGTTGTGGTTCAGGTGGTCTAAAAAGCCACATTATTATTTTGAGAGGCAGAGTCCCATGTATTTTTTTCTGTCACTATCTATTCCCAGAGAGTCCTTATCCTGTGAGAAAATGGCCTGGTTCTATAGTAACATACTGAACCTTGGAGGGTCAACCACCTGCTTTCATATTTCTGCCTGGGAGGGAATATTTTGAGAATCTGGTTCCAACTGTGTTCTAAGTCAAACACAACCACCATTTGAGATCCATTCATGTTTCAAATTGTTTTGTCTCTGGGGTTAGTGACAATGACTAAATCTTCATTCAATCTTCCCATCATTCCTTTTAGAAGAGTATTATACACAGGATAATAATGTTCCCCAGGCTGCCTGAATTTTTTTTTCCTGTAACCAAAAAGACTGGAAGACTGGAGAGTAGCTATCTGGAACCAATCAAGAAATGAAGCATTTTTGGTCTACTTTGAAGGAAATTAAGGGGCAATTATGACTTCTTCTGCTCTACTTTTTTCTCCTTCCCTTCAGTAAAGCTACCCATTTAACCCCAACAACCCATCATTTTCATCAGCACTTGAGTTTTCCTGATGTATAGAAGCTTCTGCCCTGCCATTTCCTTAGTACTTTCCTCCTCTCCTTATTTGGTAAACACAAACTTCTCCAATCTCCCTTACAATTGTTCTAGGTTTTGGATTCACATCCGTTTGCAGATGCTTTTCTCAGTTTAATTTGTTTGTTAGTGCATATGAAACATAGAAGAGTAATTGGCTAAGTAATTACTCCTAGTGATTGCTATTTATTCACTCTGTTATTATGTAGTAGGCACAGTATATAAATCTCCTATGCACACCATGCTTTGAGCAAAACTTCCCTTCCCTACATATCTGACCTTGTATGGAGGACATGCAGTTAATAGACTTGACACTGAGTTCTGTTGAAAATGAAAAGCAGCTTCTGCATGATTTTGGCATATTAACTGTTAATTGGAATAAAAATAAAGCTTGCACCCAGTAGCCATATCTAGTCAGCATTCTTTCTGGTGATACAGCCTTGAAGTGGTGAGATGGAGTGACAAACCCTGACACTTTGTCACTCCATCTCACCAACTTAAATACATTTTCAGAACAGCCCCATTGATTATTATTCTTTTGCCTTCATGTCCTATTACTCTTTTGCTAAAAGAGGCAAAACACAGGCTGAATCACTTCAATGTATAAAACACCAAGAAGCCAATTATTTTTATTTTTGGAAATCATGGCTATCTCATAGAATCAATCGAAGCTGTCATGCCTCTGGTGGAGACTGACACTGAGGGAGAGGAGGAACAGCTAACAGGGAGTGGAAATGTGGCTCTGGAGGTTGTGGAGGAGGCTGGGGAAGGGCAGAGGCTGGCTGGGCAGTCAGAGGAGGACCCAGTCTCAGCCCCTCTCCATTCTAGGGCACGCAGGGAGGAGAGAATAAGGGAGAGACGTGGTCCACTGGGGAGGAGAGGGCCTTGATCCTCTTCATGGGCTGCAGCTGTAGCAACTGTATAAGAGGACAGACATGCGTATGGGCAAGTGCTGGAAACAAAGTGTGGAAATAGAATAGAATACCTTATGTAAATAGTAAAAATAGAATACCTTATGTAAATAGTAAAAATAGAAATAGAATACCTTATGCCACCAGACTTGAAATTCTAGAACTAGAAAACCTTGAATTACGCCGTCTTCGGTCTGACTTAAACATGGTATATAAAATCATACATTGCAATGTCCTACCTGTCAATGAATACTTCAGCTTCAACCATAACAACACAAGAGCACACAATAGATACAAACTCAAAGTAAACCACACCAAACTTGATTGCAGGAAATACGACTTCAGCAATAGAGTGGTCAATGTCTGGAATACTCTACCCGACTCTGTAGTCTCTTCCCCAAACCCCAAAAACTTTAACCTTAGACTGTCTACTATTGACCTCACCCCTTTCCTAAGAGGTCTGTAGGGGGCGTGCATAAGCGCACCAACGTGCCTACCGTCCCTGTCCTATTGTTTCTCTTATTCTTTTATTTTTCTTATATGTACCCATTTCATGTATTCACAACTATGTATACACTTATACTTATTATCTTGTAAACAATTGGCAAATCAAATAAATAAATAAATAAATAAATATCTCTAGTTTATTATTCCTGCGTTGGGCATCCTTCCCAGTGTGTGTTCTGATATCTGTGGACGTCTTCCAGCCCTTATCTTGCCTGGTTTGTGTTGTTTTTTACTCTTTATAATTTAAACGCATTTCTTCCTTCTTGTAACTGCTTGTGTGGGAGTTTTTTTGTCTCCAGTCAGGGATATTTGGAACTTGGAAGCAAAGTGAAGGAATAAAAGAGGCTTCACCTGTTTTCTGTGACTGTGTTTATTTTGTATCCCACCCTGGGGGTCATCACAAAAGCCAATACATTAGAAGCTTTGAATTAACAACCTGAAGTCAGTCTATATTATATGGCAAGATGAGTCCACCTTAAAATGTAGGTCTAATTAATTCATTAATTAAGGATAAGATTTTATTTACTGTTTTAATGGTGTACCTCACTACTTTGCTATTCTTTTTATATTCTTCAAAGCAGCTTCACTCATGATTGAAGTGCTAGGCTGTCTCTAGACTGCCTAGAATCATTGCAACTTTTTATATTGTGTCTAAGGAGATGTGAGGATGAACCAGCTGGAACAGTCCCTACTTGAGTGAAGCTAAGCATTTTGTAGTTTTGGGACTATTAAAATGTGGTGATGTGGAAGTGTTTAAATGTTCTTTCTACTGATCCAGCTTGTAACCTGTGGATGGATGAAGGTGAAGGATGAATGAAGGGACACTGTTCTCCTTCAATACAGTAGATACATGAAATAATTCATTAGACACAATGAATGTGACTAATGGGAGAGGCAACATTTTCTTCTCCCTTCAACTACAAAATTAGGTGGGCTACCTGAGACAAATACTCTTTTTATATATACTGGAGATATTATTATGGCCCTCTGGCTTTCATATGGAGCTGCTTCCTTATTTTGAGATTGTCTAGTTTTGTTACTTTGCCTTCTATTTTTAGAATTGCTGCTGCTGTGAGTTGTTCTCAAAGTCCTCAGACTAATACAGTGGGATATAAATATTTGTACTGAATTAGCCTTGGAACA
Organism: Notechis scutatus; assembly: GCF_049901735.1. Taxonomy (NCBI): domain Eukaryota; kingdom Metazoa; phylum Chordata; class Lepidosauria; order Squamata; family Elapidae; genus Notechis; species Notechis scutatus. Next base: position 288,664,455 of record NC_142009.1, read on the forward strand.
GCAAGTGGTCATTAAGTTTTAGTAGCAATCACTAAAATAATCATTCTTATTGCTATTGTGATTTGCATATTTAATCTTGGTAATCCTTATGACAACTGGGCAAGGTGTTTTCACTGTGGTTGTTACTATAATTATTATCATTGCTGGTGTTATTCCTATTTTGGAGAAGGGGGTATGAAAATGATAAGAAGCAATGCCCGAGTGTTTTGATTTCAGTACAATTGTAATGTTGAAAGATCTCTCTCACACACACACTCACACTTGCATGTGCATGTGTGCACACACACACGTACACACACGTACACGCATGCACACACACATACACACACACCAAATAAATATGGCCAACTAATAATTTTAAGGATGATATTTGAACTGGAATTTACAATGTCATATTTTAAAACTCTCAATACAAGCTGGCCTAACCATTAAGTCATTGGGTTGTTGGAACAAAAAGAAAATGAGGAGAATGATCACCTTGGAGGAAAAAGTTTTCTAAGTATAATTAAATAAATAACAAGCACAAGACAAGATCAACCGTTGTGCCTTTCTACCACTGCCATATTTCTTGTCTGTTGCAGCATAAGACGGAATTGTAATATTGTCTATGCGTGCTGAGCATGTCCAAAATAGAAATAAGGACAGAATATAATTAAAATTTTACCTAATTATTTGAGCCCTTCCTATTCCCCTTCAGCATTATGTATTCTCTCTCCCAGGCCTAAAAGTGTGGATTGAGAAGAAGAACCCATTAATAATTTTGACCAAAGCAAAATTTGTCACTTCCCTGAGTAAAAAAAAAAAAAAAAAAACTATTGTTCATTGAAAACAGCAGAAAACTGAGAAATTAATTCTGCTTTTATGCTTAATGTGCCAACTAGGTTTTATAGATTGCATTGTGAACAATATTTCTCCTGATGTCTCACTGCCATGGCCAGCTGGGATAAAGTCTGGGATTTTTTCTAAGCCAGGAAAACTTGTAAAAAAGTTGTGGCTGTCTGGCCTCATTGGTAGGCTGGGTAGGGTATTAATTCTTGATCTGCTGACTGTTTAGTATTGCCTAAGGATCTCATAGGCTGATCAAACCTCGCTTATTTTAAAGCAACCTCTTTGATGTTAGGGTTCTACTGTAGAGAAATATTATCTTATTTTGATGGCCAGTTTATTTATGTCTGCTGCACAGAAATAGTGTTCACTTTACTTAAAAAGCAATAATGTGGAAATACTTCTTTCTCCAAAAGAAAAATGGAAGTCCTTGTACTATATGCAATACCCTTATTCTGAAGAATTATTTCCTATTATCTTTTTTGCATAGATAAAAATTGTGATGGCTACTACTGTGTGTAATGAAATGGAATTGAGGGAGGGAAGGAGGGGGGGGAGAGAGAGAAAGAGAGAGAGAGAGAGAGAGAGAGAGAAAGAAAGAAAGAAAGAAAGAAAGAAAGAAAGAAAGAAAGAAAGAAAGAAAGAAAGAAAGAAAGAAAGAAAGAAAGAAAGAAAGAAAGAAAATATTGCACCTGAACATTCGCGGAGGTGAAGACTGGGATCAACATGTTCAGTTTAAACATATCTTTAATAAGATTAGAGGCTTAAAATATCAATAGAAAGGTATAAATAACATACTGGTATAAGTGAACTAGAAGATTTTAGTCAGAAAGTTATAAAATTGTTAACACATGAAATATATGACATGCCTATCTTTAATAATTAAAATTATTTCTTGTTAACATTCATTTTTATAAGCAATAATGTTAATAGGCCATTTGGCAGAATAATGAAAACAAGAGTTCAAGATGATCAATATCCTACATCGTTTCACTGAATGATAAGTTGCTGAGCACAAGCTATTGAACAAGTTAAGGACAGTCTCTCATTTAGGATAGTTTGACAACAATTACTGGTAGTATGTTGGCATAGGAATAAGAATCTGAAACATATATTTAATAATTACTAGAAGAGCAGTTGAATCATTTTGTTGCAATCAAACAAGGACTCTTGTCCACTTTGCAAGTTTATCCTAGTATTTACTAGTGCTAATTTCACCAGCTATTAATGCCACAATAACTTTTCAGTTCCTCCCGATAAACATTTTCATTTGCAATATTCACATTTTGTCATGATAATTTTATGAGACATCAGACCATTGCTTATTTCCAATTCAGACATTCTCCCCTTTAAAATAATGTGTGTCTTCAGTCAGAAAGACATGGAAGAAGAACCCAGTTCTCTCAAAGTATGAATGCTTCATGATACTTTGCTTTCTTAGGTCTGTTACAAAGCACTTCCACATCAGTAGCGATGCTCATCTTTCCTCCTTCTTCCACTCCCCACTTGCCCAATCAGTCATTGATGTTGTCAGCAAGTACACAGATGTTTCTTATAACTACTTAAAAATATTATCTAGAATTTCAGAAACACCTGATAAATGATTATAGGTAAATAACTTCTGATCATTAGGGGCAAAATAACTCCACAATTACAACCAGATTATCATGTTCCATGGAAAAGTATACTATAACGCACAACAGAACTGTAGAACAGAATAAGTTCCACAATTCTGGTATTTAAAAAATGTCCGCAAAGTATTTCCCCATAAAGAAAAAGATATTTCCTGTATTTTTTAAAAAATGACACATATAACCTCAACATCTGTTATGCCTTTCACCTGTTTTTAAATGTATGTGGGTTAGAAAATCTATTGTTGCATTTAAGAATATCCCACAAAGAAATTTAAGAAGTCAGTCAAGAATCACAATATTTTTCCATAAAATTTGCCTTATTTATTTAATTGTTATTTAATTACTTAATTAATTCCTATAGGCTAATTTTATTCATTATCAAACTTGCATTAAAGCATGCAAACAGTAGCAAAAAGGATAAAACACATACTTTTCTTTGAATACAAACATTTAATAAAAGTGTCCATTGCCTAATAAATAGCAGTTTTTCCACCTCATCTACATGTCTTAATTAAAACTTTCTTTTGTGCATGTTTTAGAGCAATATCTAAGTGCATTGCAGCACTTCAAAGCAATTAACAATTCTGAGTAGCTAAGAATAAAAAGTACACTTACAAAAATAAATTTAAGTACAAAGTTAAAACTTCAAAAATGTAGTTCTTGTACAAAATGAATGTTTTAGTTTTAACTTCCTTTCTAATACTTATACTTGGAACATTTTATTTCTGAAACTGAAGGAAAGTTTGTTGAGCTATTGATTATATCCAATATTTCTTTTAATCCTTGTGATCATGAAAAACTAATTGCTTTCAATGTGATCGTGCACACTTACCGCAAAGTAATTCACATTTAAATGTATTTCGATAAGCATAGAATTTCATTACACAGTTTTTGCAAATGAAATGTTCCCCCCAAAATTTGTTGAGAGAACTAAAAATGGACAAACCTGTTTAACTGGACTATAAGAAATGAAAAATTACCTTTGTCATATTTTAGCTTTGTTGCAAACTATATCCGTGCATTATATATTGATAACATTATTTCATAGACATAGATTCAAATCAATATGTATATGTTTACTTCAGCAGCCATTTTCAATGTAATTTTTAATGGTCATTGGACAATAAAAATTTAAAGATAAATACAAAATATGAAATAAACATTCAACTGATTGGGTACAATGCACAGAATATAGTTTTGTATAAAGTAAAGGTTCTAGTACATACCTTCAAACAGTGTAAGAAATTCTTTCATCTGTTTTAGCTGCCTCATTGTCTCTGTTTCTCGTGGCACATAGAATGCTGTAGTAATTTGTGCTATCCAAGTCTATGGAGGAATCTGAAGTGGGAAAACTATTTGCATATCTTAGAATCCAAAAGAATTACTTTGTAGTTTTCTCCTCTGTGAAAGAAAGGAGGTACAGATTCCTGGAGGTGGTATTCTCAATATCACTCCAAATGGTGCTATAGAATACCACAGGATTTTTCCCCTACCCACCTATCTGTGCAATCTGAAATTGCAAAATAAGAGTTTCAAACTTTTTATAGAATGTGTTTTTTTTAAACCCAAACTATTAAATGTAACAAAGTGAGCAAGAGTGCAAGTGTGTGTGTGAACATAAGCATTCCTGTTAAAAAGATTTTATAATCAGAAATATAATCTTCCTGGATGTTGAAAGGTTATATAAGTCTTTGAAAAATTGAGAAATAAACATGTACTGGGGGAATAAATTAACCTATGAATAAGATTAACATGCCAGGTTTCAATATAATTTGGAACTATAGAATTAAAATCTCCCCCCCCTTTTCAAATCATGGTTTAAAGTTATATTAGGAAAAGGGACAAAGCAAATTACTTCTAATCAAAAGACTTCTGGGGAAGGTAATATCTCTAGTAAAGTGTCCATACTTATTTTGACAGGTGGTTACTTATAATAGCAAAACTATTTGAATGAAATCATGTCCTCTGTGATTTATGCCACATGTTGGAACTTGAATGTTGCACTTCCAGTTTGCCCCCAAAAGAATAAAGCCTCACCTTTAAATTGTCTTATCTAAGCTCTGTGTCAAGTATCTATCATGCCAACCCCAAAACTATGCCAGTTGAAAAAGATTTGTAACTGAAAAACAAGCCATTTTATTTCAAGCTACTCTGATGATGAAGATCAGTATAAAAATCTTGCACATTTATTTGTAAAAAAAAAACCAATTTGAATTCTCTGGAATTCTTTATGGATAGTGTACAAAGAACAGAAGACTTCTTTAAATACACACATGTAGACATATACTGTAAAAAAAAAAATTCAACATAGCCTCTAAGGTATTGGAGATTTCTGTGCAGGAAAAATTAACCTGGTAATGAGTTGGTGATCTTGTATTGAGAGACAACCCTGAAGATAAAAAATAATGGATGTCCTAGGTTGAACATGAAAATTGTATTTTCTATTCTTAATAGAATTCATTTGCAGCAAGACAAATTCGTTGAATGTCCAATCACACTTGGCCAATAAAAAAGAATTCTGTTCTATTCTATAAAATAAAAAATGAAAAATTTACAGGATTTTAGTGTTTTTGCAAGAGTTTCAAAGAATAATATAATGTCACAGGATTTCAAAGAGAACACCAATATTTTGCAAGATTTAGAGATCTTGTGAGAGTTCAACTTTTTGAGGGGGGCACCTTTTTGGGGGGGCACTGAATTATGGTGTCATGGCTTTCATCACTTAAAAAAGTTGGCAATCTGTGATTTAAGTAATTTCTTAAATTGCAGCTGTATTTTAAATAACATAGAAATTAACCCCCTGAATCAAACTGGGCTGAAAATAATATTATTCAGCCCAGAGTAAGCTTGTGGAATCTCCTCTGATGAGAATCAAAATACTCTTTGGTGACTTTGTTATTAACATTTTGATCTAGAAAGATAGATCAATTTTTCCTTGATGATTTGTGACTTCAAGGAATACTAAAGTATAAGAAGACCACTGATGAATCACGCCCAAGTTCCATCCATCTAGTTCTTGTTTCTTCCAATGGCTAGCCAAATGCACTTGAAAAGGCCAGAAGCTTGCGGCCTAGAGCCAACTTCAATCGACATTTCTTATAGCCTTTATAATCAATAATGTCAGTTTTGAATGGATAGTATCCTAGTATATCTTTTGGGCATTATTATGGAGAAGCATTGTTTCAGTCTTTGTCTCTCCTTCTCTCTCTCCCCCCACCCACACTTTACCCAATTATTTGTTCAATTGCATCATCTCTGAAAATAAACACAAATTTCTTTACCAGCATGAAAATGGATTCTGTTAAATAATTACTGGAAATAGCTAAATCAAAACAAACTCTTCATGTGATGAAAAAAATTTGTTAATCCTGTGCTTATAAAACCCATTTATATTTGATTCCAATTTATCTGGCCATCAGTCTAAAATCTCACTGACGGCTCATCCACCTATTGCTTTTGCTCAGATTTTGAAGTACAGCTTTCCAACCCATTTATGGCTTGTTGACTCAAATACCATTATATACTTAGAGACCATATAGGTCATTTATCAGTAAAGATCACAGTACGATTGTATATAATCTAGACTATTTGGGGATATCTACCAAATGTACTATCCAGTATCTCCCAATGGTATCCAAACTGTGTAATGTTCTAGGCAAAATGTTGAAATTCCATGATAGTTTTGTACTTGCTATGCAAGTTTATATTTGTGATTAAGATATTAAAATGTAAATTATATCAATTGCAACACAAATTATTTTTAAGTTAGTGCCTAAACATTCATAGGAAAACCTTTCCTTGTTTAATATAATTATGTTTGTATTTCATTAAATATCCCTAATATTTCTTACTTCTCCCTACAAGTTGTGCAAATTTATTTTATATACTATTTTAAATTAGGTCTTTTTTTAATTTATAGAGATTCAGATTTTAACTATGTCCATGTAATAATCTCTTGCCTCTATTTTTTTTAAACAAAGAGCTCTTCTAAGATCATTCCAATTATAAAGATGAAGCAAACAATCTTTACTAAGTTGAAAAACAAATTGGAAAACCTAAAAACCAAATTGCTTTGGTGAATGAATGAAAAAAAAACTAGTTTATGTCCAGCTGCTAATTTTTAAAATGTAATGCTCTATGCTGATTGCTGGTTGACAGAGGAGGATAGAGAGAGGAATTTCTCATTTTTGCCAGTGCTTGATATCTTCACCAATTGTCAACTTTCTCAAATGGATTTTGATGATAAGAAAAAGGATAATGATTTGGAATTGTTCATTGTGAATGCATTAGGTTTGCACAGACAAAACATGCATGAAGTGCAATTACTGCCAGTGTTGTCATATTAGTATGAACGTTAATAGCATGTTTGTTATGCATTGAAACGGGTTATACATTCTGATACTTTAATCTTGTCATCTGTGCATCACTTGTCTAAGTACTCTCATTTAAGATGCCATATCTCTTCTGGTAGCAATAAAGGAGTAAAGCAACATTAATATTAAATAATTAGAAAAACAAAAGGGGAATGATTAAACATATTTACATAATTGAAATAACACGGAGTCTCAGTGGGAAATCGGGACAATGTTGTCTCCATTCAAAGTAATTCATAATTCAGATTTTTAATTATGGCACATTCATTCATTTAAAGATGATTCTGGATGAGAGGGCCACTAATGAAACACAATCATTAGCATCCAAACAAAGTAATTTAGAAAGTCTCCTTTAGGGGAAAAAGATTTTCTAGAACATCATCAATCACACAAGATATGCAAAAACAAGCAATTAAGCCACACACAAGAACTACAACAACCTTATATATCAGTAATGTACACATGAAAACATAACTGATTACAATAACTAGACTAGGATGGTGGAGTTAATGTGTTTTTTACATTACAGTACCATGAAATATTCTGCCAGGGAGGGACCTTTGCCAAGCAAGTTCCACACCAGCTTATACACAAAGAGTGAGACTCTTCTACATAGTCCAGATCTCAGCATCCAAATCCCAAATAATCATGGTCGATGGGCATATGAGGTCCAGCCTTTCCCTCCCTCCTCTCCTTTGACCCCCCCCCCCAATTTATAGTGCATTTGATTTGGCTAAATGGCAAATGTGGGATCGGCATAAGATGTTACCCACGAAGCAGGTGCTGCCTTTGTTTCTCATTAGATACTCCAATCCTGCTTTGCGTTTTGACTGACGAAAGCCCTTCAAAGCCTCAAGGGGCAGAGGGGGCTCCTTCCAGAGACACACACAATTGCGGTTCATTAAACATGCAGAGGCTGTAGTCGGAGACCACATGACTTTTAATGCCTGTGTACAGTGTCTAGTTAAATAGATCCATCATACGGCTGGTTTCTGAACACCCTCCTCTTCTAGGCAAAATTATAGTCTTGTTGCAACCAAACCTCTTTTCGGCTTGCTGTTTCGGGTGGGGTGGGGGAGGGGGTGTCCCCCCCCCCATGTGACTGGGCTTTACTCGCAGTCCTGAGTAAAGCGAGCTCTGCCGGGCACCCTGTCAGGCTGTTGTCAGAGCTGCCTTTGATAACTACCAGTCTCCGGAGCCAAAGTATGTTCTATTGGTACTTAAAGGACAAAAATACTGGTTAATTTTCAACAGTGCTCCTTCATTTGACTTTACAATTTATGGCAGTGAACATTAATGTGAGAATAGCTTGGTCGAGGAGGAATTTCAAATTAGAGAAGCTCTTCTCTTTAGCCCCAACAGCCTGACCCAGGGTGAACGGAAAAGTAATTTGCCACCAGATCCTCATTTTGCTGCTGTTATCACTCCTTGTAAATGAAGCACGGCAATTTATTGTAGCACCTCGAGAAGTCAAGAACATAATGTGTAAAACACATAGAAAAAAAAAATCTTCCTTCATGTTCATTAACACCCCGCACATAGAGGCTGTTCACGTTCCCCTCTAATGAAGGAGGGGGTGAAGTCTTAAACCTAAAGCTTTCTGTCATGTGAAGAAGCCCTCTTCAGACCATTAGATGGCTGAGTTGCACCAAAGAAAGGTCACGGACAAAAAAAGAGGGGAAAATTAAAAGGAAAGAAAGTTGCAGGGGTGAGGGAAGAGGAGGGGCGCGAATCACAGAAAATGACAATGCTGGAAAATGGAAGAATAGATTCAGGAAGGGAGTTTAGTCAATTCCCAGAATGAAAAGTGCATTTTCAGCATCAGTTTTCATTTTCTTTTTTATTATTGGCCTCTATGGGCATTTTCTACTTATATTCAAGAAAATAATATCTAGCCCTTGATTAGCTGGGACTTACTTTAACACTCTAATACTCTGTTATTTCACTCTTGTTCCAGAGGCATATCAATGTAAATAAAATTATACACATGTGGGCATTTGTGTATGCATGCCTTATGTATTGTTTCTAATGATGAAGAATGTTTTTGTTTTTTTAATGCATTAATTTTATGTGCACAAGGAACTGGAATGATGTACTTGATAATGGCAATATCAATTGTTTCATTAGGAATCTTTTATCTCAGTTATACCTCTTTAAGGAAACTAAACTATATTAATTCAAGTCCTTGTGAATAACAGTATGAATAACATGCTAAGGATACCTTAAGGATAGTTATTACAACTATCATTTATTACAGTATGAAGTAGAACTTCTAAATTGAAAAGAAGTAGATTTACCTTCTTTAGTTACATTTTAAAAGGTTGAAAACTTCTGGAGATTTCTGTACAATTAGGGCAACTGAAAAAGAAGCAGCATAAGGTTGAATTTTGTTTTCCTTCATAGATACAGAGCACACATGCACATACAAATTAGGCAGATTGGGACAATTCTTGAATAATTTACTGTTATTTGTTAGATATAAATTTGTATTGATTTGCAATTAGGTATCTCATGCTTTGATTTCTCAAATCGCTTTTACTTGGTCTGCAGATGTAAGAGAAAGAGATACAATTATCTGGATATATCATTGAAATTATGCTAGCCCACTTCAAATGGTCTTTGTCATTACTAGTCTCGTTGTGCAGGCTTGGTGCTAACAACAATTATTGGTGGTAGCCAGAGGACATTTTTTTGGCTACATAACGGCAGCCCAAGTCATACACTGTGGGTGGAAAGGGTTCATTTAAGGATCCTCCTTGCCTCCTACTGATGATGGGAATCCTACTCTCCAACTCTTTGGGCTAGATTCATCGGTTGATGAAAATTAATCCTTCAATTGGATGAAACCAACTCCCTGAGCTGGTTTACCCTGGATCAACTAGCTATTTTTGTTTAATGTGCACAAGGTCATCTTTGAGCTTAGCACTTCTTCTGGTTGTGCTGAGGACCATCAACCAAGAAAATCTCAAATCATTCACTGATCTAATGGGGTGACTCTCCATATTATGTTCAACTATTTTTCCTATAAAACCTGGGATAGGATTGATTTGAAACAGGTATTGCCCATTTCTTTTTACATACATTGCTTGATAGAGTCAGCTTGGCCATATTATGATTTTTATCATGAGTCTTTGACTTGTTATTAAAATGGTTTTCATCTGGAAAGAAAGAAAGAAAAAAGCTTCTCTGGATAAAATGTAATTGGGAGACCATCAATAAGAAGACTTTTTTTTACTTAGAACCACCTGATTTAGTTAACTAGACAGAAGCATATGCAGAAGAAAGTTCAATGCCTATATTAAGATGAGAAAGTTTTAAAGTAAACAAAAAAAACTACCTTATATGAAGAATGGAAACTGAGTAGCGGTCACAGCAGACAAAGCATTATTCTGCCCAGAGTTGGGCAGCCTATACATTTAATAGATGATGATGACAACGAGAACAACAACGATGATGATTCCAATTAAACCCTATTTTGAACTGACTATATTTTCCAAAACATTTTAAACAGCATCATGTATAATAGTCCATACTGAAAATTATTACAGTCATAAGAAAATGATGTAGATGGATAGGCAGGCAGAGGGAAATGCTTTGAAGGACAAAAGAAGACTCATTACCAAAGAAATAATCAAATAAATAGGGGCCTGAGCCCAGAGTCAATGGATGCAAGATTCAGTTACTGTAGCTGTTACAATAAAAGTAGTAATGACCTACATGGCATTGATTTCTTAGCCTTACATACTATCTATCGTCTTTATGATGATTAGGCATTGGACTGGTATCCAACTAACGGCAGACTAATGCCCAATCATCACAAAGGCTACACTGCAGCCTTGATTAAAATTGACTAGTTCTTTTCTTATTCTAAATCAAGGTGGCCAGTTTTTTTAAATGGTGGGGGATTGCAGGAGGCATGACAAATATAACTGGGAGGGATGACAGGTGTATCTATATCATCATCATCATTATCAGTCTGAGGGATTAATTTTCACCAACAGATGATTGAGACTTAATCACGTCTTTTCTTTTCCACCTTAAAATCTGTAGGCAATTGTGCCCCATAATTTTAGCAATCTGATTTTGGGAAACTCTGGGGATGACAGAGTTGCAGTAACTGTAGGCTTATAGGCTGAAGTTTGTTTACCCCTGTTCTAAATGGGATCCATATTTTTTATCAGAATAATTCATTCTTATAATATGTGTCTTTCACCCAGGCCCCAATGGATTATCAGGATGGGTCATGTCAATGAAAAATATAGGACCTTCTGGTTTAAGTGGTAAGTGACCATATTTTTTCAACAAATGCCATTCTAATAAGCAAACAGCAGGAGTCTCTTATGCTATGACAATATTCTGTTCTGAATTCTTCTCACTGAAGAAATAATCATCATTTACAGAAAATAGAATTGTTTTACAAATGATAGTCCAATGGAAAAAAACTATACTTAACAAAATGATTTAACTTTAATTAAACAGAATGGTTTATCCCACTAGGTAGTACAAGGGTCTGGCAAGTTTAAGACTTGTGGACTTCAACTCCCAGAATTCCTCAGCTAACATGACTGGAGGAGGAATTATGGGAGTTGAAGTCCACAAGTCTTAAAGCTGTCAAGTTTGAAGACCCCTGAGGTAGCATATTACTCTTGAAATCTTCTTATAAGTACATATTTTGGGGATGAAGTTTAAACGTTTTAAAATATGTGTTAAATAGAAATATGTCTATTGTGTTTTGTTTTTGTTATCCTTGTTTTTTATTTTACTGTAGGGAGTAGGATTTCATGCTTTATAAAAATATCATTCAGCTGAGATGATGAAGTACAAAAACTAAACTAAAGTTAAGGGTAAAACACCAAGAACGTTGTGGAGGTTTATGGAAGATTAGATGGCTGTCTATACATTAATTTTATTCCACTGAATATCATTGCCTGCATTATTGTAAAAAACATGACCCTCTCAAGCATGACAAGTTCATCACTTTGTCGTCTGGTAACAGTTTTATATATAGCTGAACACCCTAGGGTAGCTATTTTGTGAGAGCAGCCACAGCAAGGATTCAAAGCTCCAAGTGGGAGCACTTGCTTTAAAAAGGTTGAAGACACCTGACTGATGTTGTAGTTTTATGAAACACTAGCCTGATTGTTCTTCCTGCCTTTAGGCTTTTCAAACTTGGTAAGTTTAAGATCTGTGGACTTCAACTCCCAATGCTGGTTGGGGAATTCTGTGAATTGAAACCCACAGATCTTAAAGTTCCCAAGTTTGAAAATTACTGCTTTAAAGGCATCCTTGACTTAATCCTTGGCAATTTTAAGACTAGAAGCTACTGAGGGAACAGGAAATGCTCCAACACTGATCTGAGGGTTAGCCACATAGAACACTGTGAAACTTAAGGTTCCTTGGTGCTCTGTGAGCTTGGTTGTTTTCTTGTAGATGTGTTATTATCTAAACTAAATAACTTCATCAGTGCAGTCTAGTAATCACGTCAATGCAGTCATCAATGACGTTATCTAATTTGGGTAATGAAATGTTTGTAAAAAGCAACCAAGTTCAAGAGAACGAAGGATCCCTTTATTTCAATCCCAAGTTACAATATTCTCCTCTGTCGATACTGTGAAACTTACTTTTGAGGAGGTATGCACTGAACATTTAATCTTTGACAGGTCCCCCTGTATTGGGGGAGGAAGACATGGATAATTTGTGGGGAGGAGAGTCAGGGTTAGAAAAAAGATTGAAGAAGGGAAAATAAATGAACCCTTTCCACCCACAGCTTCTCTGCATCAAATTGTATTCTTCCAAGATGCAACATAAAAGTGGCCATTAAATTAATATATCGTACAAGGAGGGAACATTAAGTTTGACCTTGAAATTAAGCACACACGATTCTGTAAATGGATGCTGGCTCATCAATATATATCTGTGAAGCTTTGTGAATTATTTTCAGCCAAACTCTCCAATCCCTCACCCCTTTCGTTTCGTATCATTCAGTTCTTAGTGATATCAAATGGAGAACAATTTCTTATCGAAGCAAAAAGTTATCTGAGAGCAATATACCTATTCTCCCTTGATCAGAAGAAGGTGGTCCAGATAGCCCATAATTCCCTGGCATGGAGAAATGGTAAAGGTATTCTTGTGGATGCACCTGTCTTTATTTTGGTGCCCCAAAGCCTTTCCTGGAATGAACAGTCACTAATTGGTGGGATATGCTCAGCAGTTTGGTTTAGTGGTTTAGGTACTAGCCTAGGAATCAGGAGGGATTCTACTGAGTTCTAGTCCTGCCTTACATATGAAAGCCATCTGGGGTCCTTAGGCCAGTCAGTATTTCACACCCTGATCATCAGGTTGTTATTGTGGGGAAATAGCAGGAGAAAGGAGCATTTTGTATGTTCGTTATCTTGAGTTATGTATGAAAAATAATAAAGACAATAAATAGCACAATGACTAATTGTTGGCCTGGCCATATTGGTAGTCAACCCATGAGAATGAGTTTTGTCAATGTGACACATTAAATTGATTAAAAAGGAGGGGCAAATTATATCTACAGACTGGAGAACATCTATCCCACATATAAATACATGGAACTGTAAGCTGAGGAAGTGTGTATAAGAGACCTTTCAGTGTCTTGGTAGGAATAAGTCTGCAATCTTTACATAAAGACATACAGGTAGTACTCAACTTACAACAGTTTGTTTAGTGACCATTCCAAGTTACAATTGCACTGAAAAAAGTGACTTTTTTCACACTTAATGACCGTTTTGATTACAGGGCCCCATGGTCACGTGATAAAAATTCAGATGCTTGCAACTCACTCATATTTATGACTGTTTCAGTGCCCTGGAGTCAAATGTTCACCTTTTGTGACCGTCTGATAAGCAAAGCCAATGGAAAAGCCAGATTCACTTAACAACCATGTGGTAAGAAAGGTGATAAAATGGAGCAAAACTCATTTAACAAAATGGAGCAAAACTCACTTAACAACATAAATGCTGGGCTCAGTTGTGGTTGTAAGTTGTGTACTATCTGTAATCTATATATATAAAAGTGAAATACTACTAACGCATCATCACAAAATCTCCAGAACCGTAAAGCCTACAAACTTGAAATTTGGCACGTATGTTCCTCTTGGCTTCTAGGTGCTCACTAAGAAAGGATTGTTCAAAATGACCATCAGAGCATTAGTATTTCGTATGTTATTATTAACACGCTCTGATGCTAAGGAGTTCTACTTCCCCTCCCCACCTGAAAAGAAATCTCTTCCAACTGCAAAACACAAGCAGAGGAGAGGAGTTTCAGTTTCAGTTTCACAGTAGCAACCAGCTTTGGTACAGAACAGTTGAGCTAAGTCACGCCGAGGCTCCTTGCTGTCTCTTCTTGCTCACACAGCAAATACCGTTTCAGTTTCCAAACAGTCCTCAATTCTCTCATACACTGACAGGATGCTAACCAGATGAATACTGATGGATGCTGGTAGGCAGAGGCATAATTTCTCCCCTTTATTTTCTTCCCCCAAAACTAAGCCCGATCCCATAGTTTCGTAGCGAAGCACGGGTATAGAGCTAGTGTAGTAATAAAACTCTAGTGGATTTAATGGGATTTGCCTCAGGGTAGGCTTGCACAGAATAGGACTGTAAGTATTCTAGAAAAATCAATGTAATCTTCCCCTTAAGCTTCCAGTTTAAATTTAGCAGAAACTAAGACTAATAGCACTTTACACTTCTCTTTATATTTCTTACTCCTCTCTTCTTTCATGCCACTTCTGCTCTGAGTTGGAAGAAAGAGGTTAAAATAGCATGTGGAAGGCTTTGTAGGAAGAACAATGTACAGGAAATCCTTGGAAGTCCACTCTTAGAAGCCTGGTTTTGCACATCAAAAAGACCTGCAAAGAATGCCCTGATAATAGTGAATCTGGCCAAGAATTCTTTTATAGCTAGAGAACAGTTCCTTTAGAAAGGGGAGTAAACTGGGGTTCACTGGAGGAAGGACATTTTAATTTTTATATCACATTTATAAAAGTATTGTTATAAACATGTTATCAAGGCATTCGCCGCCATCCAAAGGTATTTTTAATTTCATAAGATCCTTTTTCCATGAAAGCTACCCTGGATCAGATGAAATAAAAACCATTATTTCAGCCATTAGGCAAGACACACTAGAATATAATACAAAATTTGTATTTATACATTATTTCTTTTTCCATTTCTGATGTCTCCTTCCTTTCCCCTCCACAATTGCTAGCCTTCCCTGACTCCCCTGCTGCTCTCCCCTCCAAAATATTACACTGGACACAGAACTGTAAAAAAAAGGAAGAAGAACGAGAAGGAGGAGGAGACTAGAGAATTCTACAAAAATAAAAACCAAGAGGAAATTGTTTCTAATCAATTTTGCAATATTTCATAATAAATGTTTTATTTAACCCATTAAAATATTGCACCATTTCTCTTCACAAAACTATTTTTTTCTGTTTAAGAAACAATCATATTTTAAAATGATATTGAATTCCATAACCCTGGAGTTTTAGAAAGTTATTTTATCTTTGGGAATGCATATTAGGCACTTTTACATGGAATGGGAAGTAATGAGTTAAAAGATCCTGTTTCATATTAAAGAAATCTGCTATTGCTTCATAACAATTTGTTCTCTCCTGTTTTTTTACTCTCAGCTGCCATGACAAGTAAATAAAATGGCAAAACTGAGGGACTCAATTTCTTTTGAACTAGGTAGTTCAAAATCCTATTTCCAGTGACTTATTGAAATCAACCTTTCATGGATCAGTGAAAAGAAGGACTAGGGATGACAATATTCCAATATTTGATGTGCTACCACAAAAAAGAGGGGGTCAACCTGTTTTCTTTTTCTTTCTTTTTTTTTTGTAAATTTTATTTGAGTTTTCACAAAGGGAAAAAAAATACAAATAAAACATCTTTTCTGAAAGTAGCATAATCCTGGGTTACATTTCTTCGTACAGACACAAATTCAGGTTCATGCTCATTTTTATATTCTATTCCATATCTTATTACTATTTTACATTTTCTGCATAGCTTCTCCCCTCTTTTAATTTTCTCAATTTTATTTTAATTATCTCATCTCAATTCAAATCATTGTATTTATATTTTTTGTCTGTCCTGTTTCAATTATCTATTATCTTTTCTCATGAAACAAAATTTCTCCTGTAGTTACTGATTGGAGTATGACGCCTTTATATCTTTTCCCTAAAGTTATAACATTCAATATAATACATAACTTCCATTTGGATTCTGCTTGGTACATTCTTAAAATACACACTGTATTCTTAAAAAAAGAAAAAAAATGTAAATGTATATAATTAAAACAACATTCCATTCCAATTCAATTCTATCATTAGTATTAATATTCATTAAAGGCTTAACATCTTTAACATTACTTTTCAATTAAATATCATACTTTTATGGGAACAATTATAAGCTTTCCATAGTTAATTCCACCCCCTCTTCACTTATATTTTATAAAACATTAACTAATTAAAATGTTCCCGTTCCTTCCTAATTCAATTTTCTCATTTATTTTATTTCACTTATTTTATTCACAAACATTTCACTAAATTACACTAACTATTTTATCCCTCATTTTAATCATACATTGTTTCCAATTTTCTAAAGTTATTTCTATTACTAATATAACAATACAATCTTATGTACCTTTACAAAATCCCTTTTTCAGTTAGATTTTCACCCATTATCTCTAAATAGGTCCTGTTTCTCTATATCTTGCTCCGGTCCTTTGTAACTTCTTTTCCTTTCCTTCTTCCCTCTCTTCTTCTCTCTCCCCTTTTTACCCCCTTGTCTCTCTACCTCTATTTCTCTCTTCTGTATTTCTCTCTTTTCTGTTGCTTTCCAGTATTATACTTATTTTTCGAATTATTTTTCTTTTCTTTTTGTTTTTAAGTCTTTTAAGTCTTTCCCTTTCGTTTTTAAGTCTTCCCCTTCCTTTTGTTTTTTAAGTCTTTCCCCCTTTCCTTTTTCTTCCCCACATAAAATTACTTGTTCATTAAAGATGGCTTCTTCTTTGTCCCAGTCTTCTTGTTTTGCAGTTGTTTCTTGTTGTTCCAAATCTCCATTTCTAAGAATTGAAAAACGAAGCCAAAAGAACCCTTCCCTTCTTGTGCATCTTCTTTATACTTTTTAAGTTCCATTTTCAATTCATCCAAAAGTGATGCCATTGTATAAATTTTTAAACAACCACCCGATTGATTTTAGTCATTCAAATATAATAACCAAGAATCCAAAGATCACCAAATAATCCAAATACAGGCAAGCTGTTTCTTTTTGCTCTTTTTTTCACTTTCTCTTCCTGGGGTTACTATTTAGTTACAAAGTTTCAGTTAAAATGTATCTTTTAGAAGTCTTGTTGAAGTTTTACGGTAGATTCTTTTTAATTCCAGACAGTCTCCTCCCTCTTCCAGATCCTGCCCTTATTCTTTTTCTCTTCCTTCCTGCTTATGAAAAAGAAAAATTTTAATGTCCAGAAATCTTTATTATCCCTTTGGCATTTTGTTTTATTTTCAGCTTAATTGTCTATTGATGTCAAAGCGGATTTTTCTGATTTCTTATTTAAGTCTCTTGGTTGTCAGTATAGGGAAGGAGAAAGAAGGGAAAAAAAGCCAAACCTTTCCCTTTTCATTTTCCTTCGCTGCTTCCGACTCTTCTTTGGGAGTGATGTTATTTTTTGTAAGTTTAAATTCCAGGGTACCTTAGTTATTGCTTTTACAATTTAACCCGGTCAGCCTAAACTTTCACTTCTTATCTTCCTCCTGCACATTCTTTTCCGGTCGAGTTCTTCTTTGTGGTGGCCATTTCTGACCACCACTGCAACTGCCTTCATGAAAGGGAGTAATGGCCAGCTGAGGAGGAGAGATGCGGCTCTCCTCAACCCTGCTGGCAGTCTCCCCCCTCTTCATCACCTCTACGGGGTGGCTTAGCCCCGAAACCAGCTGGCTCGGGGCGCTCCAGCGGCAAGCCCAGACAGAAATCGTGCACGATCACGGATTTCTGTCTGTCGCCAAAGCAACTTCAAACCGGAAGTTGGGGTCAACCTGTTTTCTGAAGCACCAAAAGGCAGGACAAAAAAACAATGGATGGAAACTAATCAAAGAGACAAGCAATCTAGAAGTAAGGAGAAATTTCCCGACAGTGAGAACGACTTACCAAGGGAATGCCTTCAGAGGTTGTGGGTGCTTTATCACTGGAGGTTTTTAAGAAAGGACTGGACAGTCATTTGTCCAAAATGGTACAGGGTCTCCTGCTTATATTTTGATATTCTGTTATTCTATTATACTACCTTGTTTATTAGTTACACCTTTTGAGAAAGGGAAATCTGGAGTAAATTGGCTTCCTAGTTTGCTTATGCTCAGAAATCTGCCTAATGTTATGCAAGCAGAACTATTGAGCTAAGCTTACATGATTTGTTTTAACACCAGTTAGACAAGCTACAACAATCTGCATGGTGCACAACAACATTAAGCCACATACTTTTGTATATGAATGGCTGTATTAACATATTATGCAAAGACAAACCTCCCCTCAAACCTCTCTATGGCTTAGCCTTAAATGATAATCCGTTTTTAATAACATATATATATAAGATTTAGTGCTCATCTTTCTTTGCAATCTCTTTTCTTGCTTTCGTCTTTTTTCTCATTTGGACGTTTTCTTCTTATTTTCTTTTGGGAGGAGAATGGGGTCAGCATTTTTAGGCTGATTGCTATTTCATGTAGCATCTGCACATTTTGAAGGGAGTGAAAACTGGATGGTGGCACCCAATCAAGGTGAGCCCCATGGAAATAGTCTAACAATTACCTTCAGTAATTCCCAGACTATTTTTTTGACACTAAAATTCTGACAGCTTGCTCTTGTGATAAAGATGTTAACAAGAAAAGAAAATGGCTCTAATTTAATCTATTCTTACAGGTCATGCTGAAATGAGATGGGGATGACACAAAATTATAATAATAAATACAGGCGTAATTTCACAGTTCTTCATAAATGCTGCTCCCCCGTCTTTTCACATGCAAATATGCTAGCCTTTGCTTCGTGACAGTGATTTATGAGGTGCTATCTTGCCCTCCACTTGGGAATTGTATTCTACCTGATCCCATAATTATTTTTATACTACTAAAACAAACCCTTATAGATTACTATTGCAGTGCCATTCTAGAGATTTTGTACCTCCTTCTCTTTATGCTTTCGAGAGTCTTTACTATGATATTAGCTTCTTAATTGTGACTCAGCTTACACTTGACAAGAAATATAAAATAGGATCGAAGGGCAAAGGGAGACAAAAACAAATCTGTAAGAGCTGAGATTAGCTATTGTTTAAAGCAGCATTTTTGTGATGCTAGCTGTTACAGATGGAAACCAGGTTAATTTACAACTGGCAGTGGCGGGTGAAGAATGTATTCAGAAGGAAGGATCCGGAGGTATTAAGTGTTTCTGTTTTCCTTGACATTTGCATCTTCTTCCTCGGCTATCCCTGCCCATAACTATGTTTTTGTCAAATGGAGATTTATGAGAATCAGCAAAACCATGTTCACAGTCTGTCCCAAGAGGAATGCCTAAAGTCCTTCAAGAGAGGATATTGATTTTCAAGAAAAAGGATGTTGGGTTAGCAATGGGTATTCCTGAGGCAACTCCCAGGCTGAAGATTGTGATGTGTGGCACTAATGGAGAGCGGTGCGTGCTGAGAATCCTCAAGCCGACAATGGAAATATGAAGATACTGATAAGGTCTTAATGAACATTATGCAAAAATGGGCCAGGGCCCTAATTTGAAGGAGAATGACATAGCTCAAAGGCAGAAAGATTGATACATGATACATGATGTAATGGCGTAAAAAGGAGCAGGAGGGGGCTTTGAAATGGCAATTCAAACTAAGGGCCTTACCCCCACTAGTTTCTCCTGTTTTCTGTGCTGACAGAAAAGTAAGCCAGCATGAAATTTGCTATTCCCACTGATGATCCCAACACTATTTTTATTACCTCTGTTCCCACTTTATTGCTAAGAAATGTATTTCTTTCCAAGTTAAGGGGAGATAAAGCCTTGCAGAATATAAGCACTTTGAAGCTGCTTTTTGAAGATTCAGTGGTGGGCTGCTGCCTGGTCAGACCAGTTCGGGCGAACTGGTAGTTGTGATCACTGGCTGGGCCCGCCCACCTGAGCTATCCTTTCCATATATAACTAACTTTCTGGCTTATTCCCCCTGCCCATGACGCCCAGCTCAGTTCCTTACCACGCCTGCTGTACTCACTGGAGCTGCCTGAGTAGATTAGCTGCATGTTTAAAGCTGTGTTTCAGCTCCAAAGAGGTGCGCGCGTGCTCACAACCAGCGAACCGGTTGTTAACGTAAGTGCAGCCTACCTCTGGGTACATTGAACCACTGGTGCAGCAAAGGATCATTGAAACCTTTCTCATTATGGTTTGGAGATAGATGAAGTCCAGGAGCCTCTGTGGTGCAGTGGTTAGAGTGTAGTACTGCAAGCTACTTCTGCAGCCAGCTGCCTACAATTTGGCAGTTCAAATCCCACCAGGCTCCAGGTTGACTCAGCCTTCCGTCCTTCCGAGGTGGGTAAAATGAGGACCCAGATTGTTGGGGGCAATATGCTGACTCTGTGAACTGCTTAGAGAGGGCTGTAAAGCACTATAAAGCAGTATATAAGTCTAAGTGCTATATCCTGGAACTCAACAGGACAACACAGTAACCAAAGCAAGTGTATGCCATTTTGAGGTGCAAATACAAAATCTGGTTATCTCTTTACCCAGGTCATGGAGGGTGGGATGAGATGGAGACATATGATAAATTACAAAAAGTTGAGGGGGATTAATAAAGCTGTCCTTCGCACAAGCATCCATATCTGCAATACTTCTCTTAAGATGTTGGAGGCTATGGTTCCATCAGAGTCAATCTGGGCTAAGTTAAAGGACCGTCAAGCTCATATTCTGAAGTTTGCTTGTTGGGCATTTGGGAAGGAGCTATCATAACTCCCAAACTAGAGAATACACTCCCTGGCCATTTGTACTTGTAGCCGCTTTTTCAAACTGAGATCAAGAATAGACATTTTAATTATTTCTGAATATATTTTATATCTTTATGCTATATTTTTATGGCTAGGGTAGCAAAAGGTGTTTATCTTTCTGGAGATTTTTTTTCTAATCAGGAGATAATTTTCAGAGCTGTTTCTTCAAATTTACCTCCTGCAGGACTGTGCAGAAAATCAATTGGAGCTGGGTAACAATTATTAAAGCCACCTAATTTCCAGTTCTCAGCAACATCAGGTCTGTCAAACCTAGAACTGACCCCTAACTATCTTGAGAAGTGTTTGTTACAGCATTATTTTAGAAATGCAAATATATTGAGATTCTTTTGAACCATCTTGCAAAGTAAAGCTCCATGTATTGAGTTATTGTTATCATTGATTAATTCAGCCTACCTATGGACTAATACAGGTACTCCTCAACTTATGACTACAACTGAGTCCAAAATTTATGTTGTAAAGTGAGTAACTGTGTTACTTTATATTTATAAATCTAAGTAATGCAGTGCTTTTGTATGCAAATGGGGTAATAACTATCACAACAAGCAACAATTCTTTGGTGTATCTGACAGTACTGAAAAGTGTGGAGCAAGTTGTCATTGTTTCTCCTTTGAGGGTAAATGCTACTGGTGATAACCTATATCTGTTGCAATATCTTATTTCTATACCGGTAGTCCTCACTTAACAACCAAAATTGGGACCTGCAACTCTGTCGCTAAGTGATGCAGTTGTTAAACAAACCTCAAATGACTGTGACTCGCAGTTGTACTGCCAGCTCATCCATTAACTTTGCTTGTCAGAACCCAGCTGTGAAGCACACAAATGGTGATTGTATGACTTACAGGCCATAGCAATGCTCCTAAATGCCTGCTGGTTGCAGAGCACCTCTCTCTCAATCATATGACCATAGGGACATTGCAATGGTTATAAATGAAAGGACTGGTTGGAAAGTTATTTTTTCAGCAGTGTCATAACTTTATTCAATCTGTACCTCTGTTTTCTTCAAATGAGAAGGTTGCTCAACTGGTTCAGCTGTTATAGCTGTTTCAGTCAAACCCTCTTCTCGAATTAGAGTTGCTTAATCAGTGAATCACAACAATAACCTAACTGTAGAAATCATTGAAATTGTTCCTAGAACTTGTATTATTATGTGGTATTGCAGTTTTTATTTTTGCAAATGGCTTTCAACCTGCTTCATTCATAAATAGGCATCTCTCAATTTTCAAAACAGCAACAACGACAGTTTAAAATACATTTATACTTCAAGAATTGGAAATGTCAAAGTGTTATGTTGCTGATTTGCCACTTCACTTTTATTGTGGGATCTTTTATTTTTTTATTTTTTTACTAGAATTGTGGAAACATTTGTACCCTATATATCGGGGTAACATGAGAAGTTCCAAATAACAAAGGAATTCTATTTCAGCTTAATGACTCCATGCATCTGATGAAGTAAATGTAGCTCAAGAAAACCTATGCCTTTTAATAAAATCTATTAGTCTTAAAAGATGCTACCAGATTCCTGATTTTTGATTACCAGGCATTAATGCATGGCTCTCCTTCTATAATCTCTCCAAACTACATAGAAAGTTCTCTAAACCCACATTTCCCTGTTTCTGTTTCTGGGTTTGGAGATGAGAGGGAGGTCTCCAAGTGGTGCCTTTCGTGTGATTTGGGAATTCTCACACATTGTAGAATAAAAAGAGAACAATAGTAAAGAGCCAATGAAGAATTAGAGGGCTTGCTATGACAGAAAAATTGAGAATCATTACTCTTGGTGTGGGGCCCCAATCTGTGACACAAATTGTCTTTCAGTCTAGCTGCCTTGGTACACGTCAGATTCTCTGCTCCATCTAGCAAAAGTGGCTAGATTATGGTTTTAATATGGGCAGCTGGCATATGCCAAAGCAACTTGCTAAGCCTTTTTTTTTTTTTTTTTGCCCAAAAATATATACCCATGGTTTCTTAGGAAATAGAAGAAAATAAAAATGGTGGGGGAATGCAGCTTAGTTTGCCCCTTGGACAAACTAAGTTAGGAATAGACATCCTGATCTTCCAAGGGGAAACAGGAGCATTCCCATTTTCATCTCATTTGGTAGTTGAATATTTTGTAAGAGGAACTGCCTGTATAGCAGCACCTTTCTGAATGAGCAAACCATTTGGCCAATTTTGTGTGAGTTTCATGGGGAACTTCACCATGCATTCTACTTTTTGAAGTGTTCCCAAGAATCACTCTTGTCATAGGCCTTCCATTGAAAACGCTATATTTCATGGACAAGAGTGGTTGGAATATGCTGGGTATAAGCCATATGAATCATAAACCCTCATATAACCTCATATAACCTCCTATAACCTTGATCATCTGCGTATTAGGTAGGAAGAGTGAAAAAGCTGTGACTAAATAGGATAAAAATGTGAGGCATCTGTTGTCTCCGGTGACCTCAAACAATCTTATAAAATTCATGTATTCAGAATGAAAAGTTTTACAAGTGACCCATGACACTAAAGAGTATTATGGAAAATGTTTGTGAACTATATATGAATAGCTGAGTTATTAGAGAAAAATAGGGGCATTAAATGAACCATTTGATAACTCCAAAAGAGCTACATTAATAGTAAGCATAAATGGTAAAGCTAGTTTCAGCAGCTTCTTTATAAACGCAACAACAAAGGGTCTTTTCTGTGCCTCTTAAAATGGAAGGAAATTACTTCTGGATTCGGAACAAGCTAATGCCAAGGTGACATTACTTTATTAACTGTTGAATCTTCTAATGGAAATTAACCGAACAGCTTTCTCATAGGAAGTAGACATGGGTTAGGAGATCTTCCCTCTTGCAAACTTCACTAGTTAATTTCTAGATCCTAAGACTCTTCTTCATAGACTATTTTCCATATAAAAAATGAATTCATCATTAGGAGATCAGGCTTTGTATTAAATGTCAGCAGTACTCTTTATGTAACATTCTCATTTACTATCCCTCTTCTCCCAACTAAGAGTTAGCAAAACATGATTCATGAAACACACTATGATACCTAAATGGTCCTACAATTAATCTATCTCCTTAAGGTTGTTTTGTTCACTGTTCCCCAGATGGCTGCTAATATTTAATAGATTTCCACTGACTATCTGTGTAAAAGGATGTTTATGGGCAAGGTCTAATTTATGAACACAAGTACCATTATTTATCCTTACTCTCATTATGGCACAAAGGCTTATCTTGACCTTTTAAAGTAACACAATTTGTAGATGCATATAGAAAATTAAAAAGAAATGCAATCCATTTCTCTAATAATATGACTACTGAAGTTAATAGCTGCTTCAGCCATCACAGAACTAAAGCATAAGTTAAGTGCAGTTTTTAAATATTTCTGTAACAAAGCCTGAAACATAAAATAGGGGATTATAATAAAAAAAAGAGCTTAACTTTGTAAAAAGGAGTAGATGTATTTAATATCTTCCTGCAGAGAGCAATTATGGTTGTAACAAATATTTCAAATTCTGTATTATGGAAGTATCTTTATTAATCCAACTTAGAGTACATAAATGAGTGTAGTATTGTCCAGAACTCTTCTTTGGTTATGCATGTCTGGGTATATGGGTGTCCATGCACATGTATGTATGTGCGTATTTATATGGAGTCCAAAATGAATCATGGAGAGAATGAGGTTTAAACCTTCCCAAAACACAGGGTCTATTCTTGGCATTAAGCAGATTTTTTTTAAAAAAAGACATCAACCTTATGCCATTTACAGTAAACATGTGAATTGAGATAGATATACTAGAAATCTCCTCCCCCACACGCCCTTTGGTTAGCAGCATCAGCATTTCTTTTTCCATGTTAGGACAGTACTACACCATAAATGATTTTGAACTGCATTTTTTTCTTACCAGACCAGTGACTTGGTCCAGTCAGACTCTGCTTCTCAGACATATAGGCAAAAGAAGGTATTAAACACTTGTCCCTCAAAACAAGGTAACTATAAAAATTAGAAAATATCAGGGATGGCCAAATTCTATGATCCCAGGAACTATTCTGTACTCTTGATGCTCATGGGACTGAAATACTGTAGCTCGATGAATAAAAATGGTGTCATAATAGGATGTACTGTGAGTGATGAAATCTATTGCTTAGCTTTAGATACAAATCTGTAGAGGTAGATAGATTACAAGTATTCCATACAAAAATGGTAAAATTATAAAACACGTAGTTTTTAAAACTCGAGAAAGTTGTAACAATCACATTATTAAATCAATACATGGAAAAAAATACTTATGCAGTGGAAAGGACATTCTGTTCTGATCTCTTGAGTAGCTTGAAAAGAAGGCAACCTTGTTAATGATATACCCTTGACAAAAAGAGTAAAACTTCCAATTTTAGACAAGCTGTCCACAAATCAGTTTGGATATTCTCTCAAACAATTCCCTCAAGCCTCGTGAATAAAATACCTGAATTTTTCCTCCTACTAAATATGGCTAAATTCGACATTATATTTGTCTGTGAAACATGGCTCAATGCATCTCTCCCTGACTCCATTACCACAGTAAGAGACTATCATGTTTACCGATCAGATCGTGAAATTCGTAGAGGAGGTGGTATTGCTATCTTCTATAAAAAGTCCTTACATCTAAAAAATATCCAAGTTACCCAGGAGCTTGCTCTTCCTGAGACCATCATCTGTGAACTATCCTTAAATATCACAATTCGATTCTTACTACGTTACAGAGCACCTGATTATGACATCGAACATGTAAACAAGCTAAATACATTACTAACATGGGCTGCATCCTGCCCATACCCTTTTATCTTTCTTGGTGATTTCAATCTACCTCATATTGACTGGACCCTAAATGTTTGTACAACTGAAATCATACACACAACCTTCTACAATGCTATTACAAATCTGGGACTGGAACAACTAGTAACCAACAACACTAGACTAAACAACTGCCTCGATCTCATCTTCTGCAATAGTTTGAATTTAATTTACAAGAATACAAACTAAAGAACCCTTTTCAGCAGTGACCACAATATGATTGACTTTTGTCTCAACATACGCCCACACAAAAATCACCACAATGATGTAATCCCCAATTGTAACTTCAAAAAGGCAACTATGATCTTATAGACAACGATCTCTCATCCCTTGATTGGCAATCTCTATTCACTGGATGCAATACTGTTGAAGACCATTACAACATATTTTTACTTGAAGTCAAAAGAGTCATCAAACTATATGTACCAACAACAACTCCCAAAACAAAACAAAAAGCAGATTACCCATAACAATAAGGAAACTTCAATCCAAAAAGAGATCACTCTGGCGGAAAAACAAATCTGGTCACGTTGCCAATTTCAAAAGCCGATACAAAAATTTATGCCACCAGATAAAGACCGAATGCATCAATTATCACATTAAACAAGAGGAAAACCTTCTAAGCACCAATTCCACCCGTGCTTTTTACAATTTTGTAAACAACAAACTAAAGACTCAAGGTCTATCCCACCCTTGATAGGACCTGATGGTAAAGACTGCACGACGACACCATTAAAGCCAACATCTTTAACACATTCTTCGGCTCAGTATTTGTAAACAGCAATGGATCATGCCCAGTATTTCCTAGCCGTACCACAGATAACAACAATGATCTAATACATATCGATTTTACAGAAGACAATGTTGAAAAAGCACTACGCAATCTAAAACCATCTCTATCTATTGGACCGGATGGAATATGTGCCTACTTCTAAAAAAGCTATCCACTGCCATAGCCAAACCTCTAAGCATAATCTTTGAAAAATCTTTCAGGACCAGCTCCTTGCCTAACCTATGGTCACAAGCCACAGTCATCCCCATCTTCAAAAAGGGAGACCCAAGCCTAGTTGAAAATTACAGACCAATCTCCTTATGCTCGTCACCTGTAAAGTCATGGAATCAATTATTAACCAATCCATCATCCTCCACTTAGAGACAAACAACCTACTCTCCAATAAACAATTTGGTTTCAGAAAAAAACTATCCTGTAATCTGCAACTCTTACACTGCAAAAACATATGGACGACACAACTCGACCAGGGCAAAGCAATAGAGCGCTAATCTACATAGACTTCTGTAAAGCCTTTGATTCAGTGGTACACGACAAACTACTCCTAAAAATAAAATCCTATG
Organism: Notechis scutatus; assembly: GCF_049901735.1. Lineage (NCBI taxonomy): Eukaryota > Metazoa > Chordata > Lepidosauria > Squamata > Elapidae > Notechis > Notechis scutatus. The sequence continues at coordinate 288,691,514 of NC_142009.1, forward strand.
GTATCTCTGGACAACTGAATAACTGGATAGAAGCATTCCTGGCAAACAGACAACAAATGGTCAAAATTGGGAGCGTCCTATCAAATTCTCTACCTGTCAATGGTGGTGTCCCCAAGGCAGTGTTCTAGGACCAACTCTCTTCATACTCTACATAAATGACCTCTGTGATCATATTAAGAGCAATTGTGTTCTTTTCGCTGATGATGTAAAGCTGTTCAATACCACAGACAATACTGCTACCCTACAAAAAGATCTTGACTATGTATCAGAATGGTCAAACAAATAGCAACTTCAAATCTCAACAAATAAATGCTCTGTCTTACATATTGGCAAAAAAAAATCAGAAAATAAAATACAAGCTGAATAGTCAAGATCTTGTTGATGACCCAAGCTCTGTAAAGGACCTTGGAATACTCACCTCTAATGATCTAAGTGCTAGAGCCCACTGCAACTACATAGCCAAAAAGGCATTAAGAGTTGTTAACCTAATCCTACGTAGCTTTTCTCTGGTAATATCACACTACTAACCAGAGCATACAAAACATTTGCTAGACCAATACTCGAATACAGTTCATCAGTCTGGAACCCACATTACGTATCTGATATTAGCACAATTGAGAAAGTCCAGAAATATTTCACAAGAAGAGTTCTTCACTCCTCTACTCGTTGTAGAATACCTTATGCCACCAGACTTGAAATTCTAGAACTAGAAAACCTTGAATTACGCCGTCTTCGGTCTGATTTAAGCATGGTATATAAAATCATACATTGCAATGTCCTACCTGTCAATGAATACTTCAGCTTCAACCATAACATCACAAGAGCACACAATAGATACAAACTCAAAGTTAACCGCACCAAACTTGATTGCAGGAAATACGACTTCAGCAATAGAGTGGTCAATATCTGGAATACTCTACCCGACTCTGTAGTTTCTTCCCCAAACCCCAAAAACTTTAACCTTAGACTGTCTACTATTGACCTCACCCCTTTCCTAAGAGGTCTGTAGGGGCGTGCATAAAGCGCACCAACGTGCCTACCGTCCCTGTCCTATTGTTTCTCTTATTCTTCTTTTATTTTTCTTATATGTACCCATTTCATGTATTCACAACTATGTATACACTTATACTTATTATCTTGTAAACAATTGGCAAATCAAATAAATAAAAAATAAAACAATAAAATAAATAAATAAAATAAAACAGCTTCTTTTTTATGCTATTGTGGGAGTGGCTAAGATTTATTTTCATTAATTTGTTTAAAAGACCTAAATGGCTGCCCATCTTAAGCAACTCTGACCTCTAACAACCATATAACCAATAAATAAAACAATAGTAAAAACAGTAGAAAAGAATAAACAAAAATCCTGCACTGTAGTTGTAGACTGCAAGACGCACAAAGATTTGTAGCCTATATATTCTGTTATCATTATTAAAGCTGCTGACTCTGACAAATTAAGTAGGATTGTAGGTTACATTAAAAGAAAGTATCCTAAATATGCTTTAGTGTTTTCAAAGCATCTAAGAGGTATATTCATAGAGCATCTTAGAGTTAGAATCAGATAATCGTATTTTCTTAATTTGTCATTGTAAGTAAAATCCCTCCACCATTTGATAGAAATTAAAGTGTTTATTTTTTATTTATTAATCCCATTCATATATTAAACCTCCTAAAAACAGGTTATCAAATACAGGTGGTCCTTGACTTACAACAGTTCATTTAGCGACTGTTTTAGGTTACCATAGCACTGAAAAAAGTGACTTGTGACCATTTTTCACACTTATGAATGTTGCAACATCCCCATGATCATGTGATCAAAATTTGGACGCTTGGCAACAGACTCAAATTTATGATTCATATTTATATCCCTTTGATATAAAACCAATACATTGACAAGCAGTGAATCAGGAAACCTGCATCCTAGAAGAGGGTCTTCATGGCGAAGAGCAGAGTACACTGGTCCTCCATCAAATGACAATTAAAGGTGGTTTGCATAATAATTCAAATTATTCTTAATTCTTCATGGCGAAGAGCAGAGTACACTGGTCCTCCATCAAATGACAATTAAAGGTGGTTTGCATAATAATTCAAATTATTCTTAATTCTTCATGGCGAAGAGCAGAGTACACTGGTCCTCCATCAAATGACAATTAAAGGTGGTTTGCATAATAATTCAAATTATAAATTTGTATATCAATAACACTATACTTTATTGTTCTGTTTTGGGGTGTCATCATGATTTTTCTTGACTTTGTGAACTGCTGAAATGATATGCAAAAAATGTGAATGTAACACATATATTTTATGGGTTTATCTTGAATTTGAAGGCCAAATTCTAAAGTTAGTGCTAAGTCTTTGTCCATGACAAAATATCTCTTGGTGTGAAAAAGAGTTGTAATTCATTAGAGCTGCACCAAGAAATACCCAGCTGCATTAAGTCTTATTTTGAACCCCCAAAGGCAAACAATCTAGGAAGAAATTGTAGTGATTAGGTCTGAATGAAAGAGAAAGGAATAGTTGTTCTAAAATGGCAAAATTATCTGATAAAAGAGGTTGGTCTAAATACTGTTCCCTCTACTCTAGGTGAGAATAGGTGAGGAGATGATGAGTCTTTCCGCTTAGCTAGACAAAATGATGTTGGAGGACCGATTAGTACCATGATGAAGAGGTTAACACCCTTCCTGTTACAACAAGTGTCTGTGAAAAGGAGACCTGATCTGAGAACCGGCCATGTCAACCATGAAGTTATTTCAATAACATTTCTTCTTCCTAACAAGATGATTAATCCTATTATTATCCTCTCCATGAGTCTATTTTCCATTTAGCTAAGCACTTTCGATAATGTGCAGCTTACAGAAATAAAACTTTGACTTCTTAATCAAAGATTCGGAATATTTTTTTGCAGTTATCTTTCCCTCCAATCATAACTTACATGAATGTATTATTTTTGTTTGTCTATTTCTAAATTGCTTTTCCTAGTCTGGGAGGCTGCTTTTGAAAAATATGCATAAAATATGCATTAAAATATCCTGTTAAATGTAGATAACTTGAATAGTCTTTGTACTGAAAGTTGAACTTTGATCTTCTACAATAGGACTACAGTAACAGAATAACAGCTTCTCGAGGGGAAAATGTGTTCTATTCAAATTCATACGCGTCCATTGCAGCTGAATGTTCAATGCATCAAGAGAACTGATTCTATCTTATCAATGTGTTTTTCACACATTGTCTTGGGTTAGGATGCTGGCCTGAATCAAGGGACTGTAGTCTTTATATATCATAAAAGTGCATTTTATAATCAATATATCTGAACTTAGAAATAATAAATTAGTATCCAGTGATCATTTTGTGGTTAGTAGTTGTAATGAGGCTGGAGATTGGGGTGGGGGGTGGGGAATGGTGTTTTATAAGGCAATATAATGAAATGAATATTTATTGGTAAAGAAAAAAAATGCTAATAGCGAAGCACTTTACCTTTTCAAATTCCAGAGAAGAATTTTTTTCATTAGCTAGCCTGAAATGTTAAGCTTAGATAGATGGCATGTCTTAATATTAATGAGATGATGGGAGTTACAGAGTTGCACTTTTTCAGTGAAGTTTTTCTGATGTAATTACCGTACCTTCTGAGCAGTCTAGTTCATTTGATTTACAATTCAAGCTCTTATTTTCCTTATAACATTTAGAGCCTTTGCTAATGGATTTGGCTCAAATAATCCATTGATCAGATCTTGTTCTGAATGAAAGTATTTTTACTCATCTCTCTCTTGAACGCATCTATCTTTTCTTTAACGAAGTCTTTTTTACACATCTCTGGCATGTCCAAAGACTCTTGGAAGACAAAATGCTGCAAAATTGGTGCAAACATCTGTTTATATTAAATTGCAGATATATGACTGATACGTTGAAAGACCATCTTAGTTCAGTAAGAAAGGTTATATCAATAGAACTATATAAATTTTGATCTTGACTGTTTGTGTATAGTTGGGTTCATGGTCAAGCTTTAGAGAATCATAGGCAATCTGTTTCCCCCTGCCCTTTGACAAGACTTACGACTCAGAAATGTTTGTGGACAGAAGATCGTTCTTAAATGAAACCCTACAGATCTACTTTCTTTCCATTGCATCCTTTATTAATAGAACTTTCTTTTTATTCTTTTGTCATTTGAAGTCAGAAGTCTTATATAAATGGAAGTATGCTTGGAAATGCAAAATATTAAACTTAGCTTCAGAACATATACATATACAATTTTATAGCAATCATTGTGAAATACTAATTTATCTCGTTTCAAATACTGAAACTCAATTTGGATGGGATCTTTCCCACATGTGGGATCTTGAGCAATTGCCACTTGCCCAAAATCAATGTGCCCCATCCAGAATGGTCACTAAAAATTTCAGTCATTGTAGTTAGAGTCCACCCTATCTGAAGAACAATGAAGTATCACATGTTATCATATGTTTCCCTGCTCTTTAAATGATAAATTTAATAAATTATTAATACTAGATTTTGAAACTAACATATATGAACCATTGGGCCAATCTCTGGGCTTCCAATAGAACTTTTACAACTCATCCATATAAAAATGGCTGTTTGTGTGCCATAAAATTGTCGTTAGCTTTAGTCTAACTTGTGCATCTCTAAATAAATTCCAAATCAGACATATGTTCTTCTGCATTGCCCTCTATTATAATAGCAGTGGATAGAAAGGAGGCAAATAAAAGCTTAAAGTTCTAATCAAAACTCTAATCAGAAAGATGACAAATGGTGAAGCTTATTAAATTTTCTTTGCTCCGTTGATGAATTTAATAAAGAACTAATCAAAGATCATTAGAAAGCTTTTGTGCTTTGCATGCATTGTAGCTGAATTGCAATCTGAATTTGTGTTTTACTGGTTACTTAGGATTGGATTGGATGTATAAATATGAGGGAAAAATAATTTTAAAATCAGCTATAGATACCAAATGTACATGTTTATTGCATTTGCACTAAGCTGTGTTTAAAGGATTGATGTTTCATATTTCTAATGATATTTGATTAAATTGATGTGTGTATGTGTGTGTTAGTAGGGCTTTATATGAAAGTTTCTATTTGTGTCTGTATAAAGGGAACATTATTTCCCAGAGAATAAAGTTATAAGGTAGGCCACTCATTACTGTGAATGATGTTGAAAGAAGCTCTGAATAAATTGCTGTCTCTTGGAAAGCACCCATTCTTTCTTAGATTTGCAGTTTGCATAGGTTTCTGTCTGGGAATATAGCTGAGTGACTTAGTGCAGAATATATGCTTTCAAAGCCAGCCAAACTTTAGATAGTATAAGGGAATCACCTCAGTGATTTCTCAGTAGGGAAATTGCCCCATGTGCACCATTGTGGGTATTGGGGAAAAGGAACAAATAATTAGTTGTTTTTAATATATTATTTTTGTATTTTTCCTGCAAGAGAGAATGAAGTATTCTGGCTTAGGTGCCAAAATAACACAATCCACTTATTATGCTCCTTGACTGAAGAGAAGAAGGTACGCTGCCTCAGAAAACCACGTTCCTTGAATGCTTTGGTGCCATACATGAAAGACTTGGCAGCTCCATTAAATCTCAGATAAAATGTAGAATGAGAGGCCTCTATCTGACTCTTAAGAATGCCAGATGATGACCTCAATGAGCAAAGCCCTATTCATTCTCCTGCAGAGCTAACCTCAGGGACATTGAAGTTAGGAGGACTGAAGAAGCAGAGTGTCTATTACCAGTTATTCCATGCCTTTCTATTGGTACCAGCAATTTGTCTCCTAAGTCTGGGTCTAGGGAAAAAAAGCTTTTTGGGGGGACAAAGTATGGTGTCCTTCCAGATCTTCCTAGTCTGACTTGGAACAACTTGATGGATGACATCCAATCTCTCTATTCCAGTAGTAGAAGGCAATACGGGAGTAGACTGATATTAAGCAATAACATGTAACTGCGCCATGCAGATGTCATTATCCTGTGGCTGCTGTGAGCATGGTTTATCAATTTATTATACTGAAATGAAAGAAAAGCTGGTTTCTAATGCAACCAGAAGGTGGCAGTTTACAAAAGCTCCCTAACATTGTTTCTTTGTCTTTCTAAAATTCTTTCGTTGTACCTGAACTTTCAATAAAATCTCCAGTTCAGTCTCCTCTAATCTGGGTCCTTTCAGGCTTATTGAAAACTTTCATCTCTAACCATCCTATTTTTTGGTGGTAGATAGTTACGTTAAACTTCTAAGGGCCAAACTGCACATATTTTTAGTGTGCATTATGTTAGCTTGTGGCCAAAAAGGAAAGAAAAAAAACATAATAAAGAAAGTTGGTACTAAATTGTAGTTTATAAATCACAGTTGATGATTATACTGAATATTTCAAACTAAAAATAAACAACAAATCACATTATGATTTATTTATGAACCAGTTTATTGAAATTATCTCAGAATTACTCTAAATTTTTCATTATCCAAAATTTCTAGAATATAGATGCTGACTGGTGACAGCATTTCAAACATTTTCTGCATCCTGGCTGTATAAAACGCAAAGAACAAAGATAAATGTTCTCTTATCCGGAATACAATAATGCAATGTCTTGAAATACTGCATACAGAAAATACAACTCTACTTTATGCAACCATCTCTAGCCTTCATCAGGCCATTTTAGACATGTCATAACATTAAACAACTAGTACCTCACCTAGAAATGACCTTAAAATTATAATTCAAGAATGAGTAACCTATTGCACTCCAGATCTTTTTGCATTATAAATCTTATTTGCCTTGTTAATTGTAGGTTACTGGAATTAAAATAAATAACATCTGGTGCACTATAGGTTCCAAGGCTGTCGTAATATGTTTAATAATGGGATTCATTATTTCTTTTTCAAGCCAGTATTTTTGTGATGTATGTATGTATGTGCCTCACAAGGTACTAACTAAATAAACTTGATGTCAAAGAAATATTTGCTTTTGTTTCCTTTTTGAGCTTTATAACAACTCTTTTATTTAGAGTTTTATTTAGAGCAAAGACGTCTCTTAAATATATGAAATTTATGAAATTTTGCATTAAATGAGTTTATGTTGTGTTGTGTTTATTAAACATATCAAAAGAGTGAAAAAATCAGTATAGACTCTATTTAAGCCCATTTTATAATTTGCTGCATTTGTCTATGAACTTCAGTTCCAGGGTTTCATATTCCATTGTAGATTGAAGACATCAGAAACTAGTTTGGCATCTGCTGCCATAGCAATTCACTAGTTACCATTCAAGCTGTGGAGAAAGTATGCAAAGCCAACCTTTGTATTCTTATCACTTTTCAAATACACATTTTCATACACAAATCACCCAGCATCTTTCTATCAGCGCTTTCATCTGCTACCTTATCAGTTGTTGACTCATGACAAGAGGCAGAAGGATACACAAAGCGATCTGGTGCAGACTTGGGTTGGAAAAAGCTGGCTCCTGAAAGCCACTTGTCCACAGAGTCAGTAAATATTGACATGATGTGTGGAAAATACTTCCTTTATATTAGACTCATTATTGAGTTTAGCCCATCTCTTTCAAGAAAGTTGTAATTTTGAGGGGGAATGTCTTTTCATTTTCTCAGTTTCCTACAGGTCAAATTACACATCATTCTAACTTCATTTTTAGCTGTATCTTTAATTTTGTTTTGGTCATCTTATTTATGCCTTCATGCATGTGGGGAATAGTTTTTAACTTTCAACACAGAACATTATGAGGGGAAATTTATTTCTGTATTGTGTAGCCATGTTAAAATAAAATATTTCAAGACACATCCAGCATTTGCACATAGTTGGAGTTGAAAGAAAGAAATTCTATTGCTTGAATATCTTTATAAGGTTTCAGGTAAGGGTGAAGAACAAAGAGGGCAATTTGATTTTTATCCCAAATACAGTCATGGAGTAAAAAGAAAAAAAAATCCAGAATGAGAATTCCTCAGACAATACAGTATTAGATTTAACACACACACACAAATCTAAGAATACAATATTTTTATTTTCTATTTTGATACAAATAAGCAATAAGAAATCTCATGACCGATTATACTAAGTACTTTAAGCCTTGATGACTAGTAACATCTGTGTTGTCCAACATTGCCTAAGTTACTTGTTGTGAAATAATATGTGAAAGTAATTTTCTGTGATGCAAGATTTAGGGTTGTTCTACATTCGCGCATTTCATTACATAAAGTTCGAAATCAGTTAAAGGACCAGAATCAGATCAAGTATACTAAATACCATGACTTCCTTTTTTAATATTATTGGATCACTATATATACAAGCATCCATGTGTCCAGATAATTCTTTCTTTGAATTTACCCAAGGTAAATAACTATAGGAGAAAAGCAGAGTACAAAGTTGCCACCCAGATCTTTGCATTTGAACAGTAGACTAAAGAGGTACAGAAGGTCACCTGGTAACAATCATATATTTTCATTTAAATTGTAGTTCGGTATCCACTGGCACACCTAAAATAAAAAATATGGTATTTTATAGAGATTTGTGCACTAGCCCTTTTTAAAAATTTATATTTTATCTCTTCAGGGAATTGCTGCTGGAGTTCAAACGGCAAGGCACAGGGGGGTCATACCGGAGACCTCAGCTGGTGTGATAGTGGTGACAGAACAAGCTCTGCCAAAGGGGAGCTTGGTGGCTATAACTCTTGCACTGTAGTCATCAGGCTCCTGGGGCTGAGGATATTGTGGAGCTGAGGTACTTGATTTTAAAGTGGAAAAGAACGGCAAGATTCTCTCTTCAGGCAGCATCCCCTTTGTGAAGTGGCATTACTGTTGGCTCTAAAAGTAGCATGTTCTCACACTAAGAATTAGGCTAAAAGCTGCCATGTTTTATTTATAGAACAGCTCTACTGAATATTTTTCAGTTCCAACAAGAAAATTCCTTCCTTCCTTCCTTCCTTCCTTCCTTCCTTCCTTCCTTCCTTCCTTCCTTCCTTCCTTCCTTCCTTCCTTCCTTCCTTCCTTCCTCCCTTCCTTCCTTCCTTCCTTCCTTCCTTCCTTCCTTCCCTCCCTTCCCTTCCCTTCCCTTCCCTTCCCTACCCTTCCCTCTTCGCTTCCTCTCCCAATCTTTTTTTTCTTCTTCTAATACTTTGGTGGACATAATTATGCATTACCAAAGCAGAGACTGTTATTTCTTGAAGCACACAGTTGCATGCTATGGCTGAATATTTTTCCTCTCTTTTCAAATTTACTATTTTGTTTTTTTCAGTGGGGATTTTTTTAAAAATTGGATGGAATCCAATTTCTGTTTTGCAGTCTGATTTTCAAATGCAATTACTCTGCATTATAGTGCAGAAAATACTGTTGCCCATTTTTTGCCAAATAATTGTTTAAGACACTGATAAATATAATGCTTTAATATTTTCTTAGGACCAGTTACACATTATGATACTATTATACAAGTGCATAAGCTTAAAGTGGAGTAGGGAGAGAGCGGAGGGAAAGTATTTTGATACATTCATGGTAGAAGCTCCAATTAAAATGTCTTACAGTTTAAGACGGTAGTTCATGGAAGTTTCTGAACTAATTAGATTAGTTTGTGTCCAGTACTAAAGAAAGCAAATTGCATGAAAGCATGCCAGAGCTCAAAATGAAAAAAGAACAGAAAAAGCAAGCAACGTCTGTGTTAACTTTGAAAAATTTAAAAGCCAACCATTATTGAATTTATAGCTGGACGATTTAATTTAATCCCTTCACAAATATGTAAATGTAATGCTGCTGTGAGCCTTAGCAAATAAGGAACAATGACTTATCTTATCCTGAGGGTTTCCTATATGTAATTCTCAGCAATAATTTAGTCCTTATCTTCCTTTCTGAAGGATTTAAGGAATGATTTTCATTTTGGTTTGTTTGCATTCTCTCTGTCCCTTAAGCAGACCAAGACAAACAGTAGATTAACAGCACTTCCTATTATAAGGTTGATGAGTCCCTTTAAATGTGCTTAATGGAAATAAAGAAACCAACCTTTTTAAATATATATATACATATACACACACACACACACATACACAAAATTATATAGACATATATAGACAAAGACGCACACAGATGTATTTACATATGTATGTATGTAATTTGCTTTGAAATTCCCTTCCTTTCCAGCAGTTCATATAGGGCAACTTGATGTTCTCCCCCCTCCAGTTTTTTTATTTTATTACATATTCTATTTTTGACTGCTTTCCAATAAATTCTACAGCAGGACTTTATCACATTAGGACTCTGAAATTCTTTTTATTTATTTATTTGTAATTTTGCTCATGTATTTTAGAGAATCAATATTTTGTTTACTTTCATTGTTGCATTAATTTTATGTTGTTACACATTTACATTGAATTCTTGCAACCATTTGTTCAGAAGTAAGTCCCACTAAATCAGGGGTGGGCAAACTTTTTGGCTCGGGGCGCATTGACTTTTAAAATTTGACAGACGGGCCGGGTCAGCACAAGATTTTTTGGGAATCGCCCCCCACCCTTCCCCCCTCTTCTCCTCCTTCCCCTCCCCTCGGAGGCCCCCTGAGTCAGGAGTTGCTACTGCTGGCGCAGCTCGCGCTGCTCCAGTCCCGTGTTGCCTCGGGAAGGAAAGGCAAAAGGAAGAGCCGCGGCAGTGCTTTGCAACGGGAGCAGCGGCACCGGAGGCTCAGGCTCAGCGGCTCCTGGTTTTGCCTTTTCCTTCCCAAGGCACGCGGGACTGGAGCCGCACGGAGCTGCACCGGCGGTAGCAACTCCTGACAGCCCCAGCCGGACACCTGAGCGGAGCCGGGCGAAACTGCCTGTTGCTGCTGCCGGAGCACCGCCGGGTCGCCTCCTCCAAGCAGCCCGCCCGCCCGCCGGGCTTCCCCTCTGCTGCGCGGCTCGGGGCCAGGCGTGAGCGCCCGCAAGTTAAAGGAAGCCGAAAGTTGCTGGGAAGTTGCTCGGGTGCTGGGAGCAGGCTTTTAAAGTGCCGCCTGAGCAAAGTTTAAGCAGCCCGCCCGCCCGCTGGGCGGAACCTTCCCGCTCCTCGGCGGGAAGACGCTCCAGCCTGCAAACTTTGCCTTTGCAAAGTTTAAGCCTGGAAGCCCCGGAAAAAAAGGGGATCGGCGGGGACTCACCTTCGGAGAGGTCGCACTCAAAGGTGATTTCGAACTCCCAGCCGAGGCCTTTGCAAATTTCTTTTCTTTCCTACCCCTAGATCGCTCCGCACTGTTTTGCAGCTTTGGGGGCCACGCGGCACAGGGCAATACGCCACGCCCAGCGATTTTTTTCAGGGGCGGGCCGGATTGAACAAATGGATTATATTCTCAGGTAAATATGGGTAGCATTGCAAATTTCTAAAAAAGATTTATCTTTTATAAACCAAAATTCCACATACTCAAGTTTCTATAAAGAAACTCTTTGCTGTTTTGAACTATATAAATGAAGTTCATATACAGGTGAAACTCGAAAAATTAGAATATCGTGCAAAAGTTTATTTATTTCAGTAATGCAACTTAAAAGGTGAAACTAATATATGAGATAGACTCATTACATGCAAAGAAAGATAGTTCAAGCCGTGATTTGTCATAATTGTGATGATTATGGCTTACAGCTCATGAAAAACCCAAATCCACAATCTCAGAAAATTAGAATATTGTGAAAAGGTTCAATATTCTAGGCTCAAAGTGTCCCACTCTAATCAGCTACTTAAGCCATAACACTTGCAAAGGGTTCCTGAGACTTTAAATGGTCTCTCAGTCTGGTTCAGTAGGAATCACAATCATGGGAAAGACTGGACCTGACAGTTGTGCAGAAAACCATCATTGATACCCTCCATAAGGAGGGAAAGCCTCAAAAGGTAATTGCAAACAAAGTTGGATGTTCCAAAGTGCTGTATCAAAGCACATTAACAGAAAGTTATGTGGAAGGGAAAAGTGTGGAAGAAAAAGGTGCACAAGCAGCAGGGATGGCTGCAGCCTGGAGAGGATTGTCAGGAAAAGGCCATTCAAAAGTGGACTCAGGCTGGAATCAGTGCACCAAGAGCCACCACACACAGATGGATCCTGGACATGGGCTTCAAATGTCGTATTCCTCTTGTCAAGCTGCTCCTGAACAACAAACAACGTCAGAAGCGTCTTACCTGGGCTAAAGAAAAACAGAACTGGTCTATTGCCCAGTGGTCCAAAGCCCTCTTTTCTGATGAGAGCAACTTTTGCATCTCATTTGGAAACCAAGGACCCAGAGTCTGGAGGAAGAATGGAGAGGCACACACTGCAAGATGCTTGAAGTCCAGTGTGGAGTTTCCACAGTCTGTGTTGATTTGGGGAGCCATGTCATCTGCTGGTGTTGGCCCACTGTGCTTCATTAAGTCCAGGGTCAACGCAGCCGTCTACCAGGAGATTTTGCAGCACTTCATGCTTCCTTCCGCAGATGAGCTTTATGGGGATGCTGACTACATTTTCCAGCAGGACTTGGCACCTGCCCACACTGCCAAAAGCACCAAAACCTGGTTCAATGACCGTGGGATTACTGTGCTTGATTGGCCAGCAAACTTGCCTGACCTGCATTGCCAAGAGAAAGATGAGAGACATGAGACCGAACAATGCAGAAGAGCTGAAGGCCGCTATTGAAGCATCCTGGTCATCCATAACACCTCAGCAGTGCCACAGGCTGATAGCTTCCATGCCACGCTGCATTGAGGCAATAATTGCTGCAAAAGGGGCCCAAACCAAGTACTGAGCACATATGCATGCTTATACTATTCAGAGGTCCGATATTGTTCTATGTACAATCCTTGTTTTATTGATTGCATGTAATATTCTAATTTTCTGAGATTGTGCATTTGGAGTTTTCATGAGCTGTAAGCCATAATCATCACAATTATGACAAATCACGGCTTGAACTATCTTGCTTTGCATGTAATGAGTCTATCTCATATATTAGTTTCACCTTTTAAGTTGCATTGCTGAAATAAATAAACTTTTGCACAATATTCTAATTTTTCGAGTTTCACCTGTAAGCTGAAGGTATATACAGTATAAAGATTCTTGAAGGTATGGCATACAGGAAAAGATAAAAGATGCAGTTTTCAGTGTGTTGGAAGAAATGTCCATCTGGGTTCAGATGGGAAGAAAGACACTGGAAATATGGTGATTGCTTGGAAAGATGATTTAATGATAGACAGGACCACATGGGTCCCGGACAAAAAAGCACATGTGTGAGAGATGGAGAGATATTTATAACCTCTGTTGGGCTTTGAACTTGCTTCCTGTTCCTGTGGCAAGAAATGTATCCTGATTGCTTGTCAGACTCCCATGGGGCCATGCAGGAGTAGCTCAGTTGAATCTTGCTGGGTGATGTAATCTTCCCAGGTGCCATGTGGTGAGGTGGGTAGAGGGCTAATCCTATCATGTCCTGAGGGCCACATCTTAATTCCAATCACCCTGGAGCTGGGCAGGGAGCTGCAGGAAGCTGCTTTGTCTTTAAAAACATGTTTCTCTTTTTCTCACCCAGGGAAATATAATACTCTGCCTTTTTAATATTTCCTATAATATTTCATTCTTCTAGGAGAAGGGTGGGTACTAACTTTCTACAACTGGAAACACAAAATTTACAAGTGGTATTATAGAATGTGAATCTATCAAAGTGGAAACAATCCCCTTACTTGCAGTATTTGAAATATACTGTTTACACTGTCCATTTCTGCAGTCTTTCAAACACACAAAAATGGCCTGTTCATGTCACAGTGGTTTGTTCAGATTATACCTAAACTATAGATTGGCAGATTATACCTAAACTATAGACCTACCAATAGTCTTTCCCAATCTGCTTTGATTAAACATAGTTCACAATACAGTCAAGACTGTCATCTTCTAGGCAAATAGGAGTAAGAAACTCTTATTAGCATTCACATCCTCTGCTATAAAAAAGCAGGAAATAATATATCAACTGGACCATATTTTACAGAACAGAACATATAGATGAGCAGAGTTGATTCCTATCCAGGACTTTGCATTCCCCAGTATACAAAGAATAGAATACAAGACTATACAAAGAATAGAATAGAATAGAATAGAATAGAATAGAATAGAATAGAATAGAATAGAATAAATAGAACAGAATAGAATAGAATAGAATAGAATAGAATAGAATAGAATAGAATAGCTTTGTCACTTTGAATGTACACTAATCGGCATACATTAAAATGAAATTTTGTTGCATACAGCTCTCAAAGGGTCACCACCTCCAATATACACTGCATAAATATGACAAAATAAAGAAATAGAAAATTATGCATATACCCACATATGTTATATGACACATGGAAACAACACAGTCTAGTTTGGATGTATACATGTACATACAAAGGCATAGTTTTGTGCACAAGACCTGATGATGATGTCTACGGACCATCTAGAGCAGGGGTGGGATTCAACCAGTGGTACTACCGGTTCAGTGGCTATGTTTTGTGCATGCGCGTGTGTGTAAAAAACCTTAAGCTGTGCCACCCAGACAGCTGAAAAGAGCTACACGCAGGTGCACAGCATTTGAAAAGCCACTTTTTTCCTGCCTTTTCAACCTCAGCTGTGCCGCGCAAAGCAGCTGGGGTTGAAAAGGCAGGAAATAAAGGACAGGTAAGAGCCCAGGAGGGTGGGTGGGCCAAACAGCAGCAAATACAGAATCGGTTTGGTGTCTGCTGCTCTTTAGAGCTACCGGTTCTATAGAGCCAGGCAGAACCGGTAGCATCCCACCCCTGAGTTAGAGATTGCAGATTGGATGATGTGTGATGCTACCTTCACTTACATTAAAAAGGGTTGCAGTAGGGAAGGTTTGCTGCCTTTTGAGGCTTAGCCGCGTTGCAGTGTATCTGCTACTTACAGCATTGTTCATCTGACTATGTTTGTATGACATTAAGTTTTGGGATTGGGGTGTGAGTTCTATATGTACTGTCTGGTTTTTAGTATGCCCGATAAGGTACACAGACCCAGACAGACAATAGAAATTACAATGCTTTCATTATGACTGTACTGATTAATAGTTCTTATATGCTAGGCAGGGTGATACTTTGATTCCATTATCTCTCTCATCTATCCCATTACCTTCTCCTATTGATATTTTATGATTTATCACTTTGTTGTTTGTATCTTATGATTTAATATTTATCACTTTGTTGTTTGTATGTACACTGATAGTTTGTATATACAATCACACTTGGCCATAAAGAATAAAGAAAGAATGTTAGAGATAATCAAAGACAGAAGGCATCTACAGTCAAGGAGCACTGAAACAATGGCTCTGAGCAGTTTCCTTCAGTCAGGGGAAGTTATCCTTATCTCAGACTACCCAACAAATCTAGAAATTTGTTAAGCACAGAGCATTTTTGCAGTGAAAGGACAAAATCAACATCCCTAAATTTTAAGACTTCCTGAAAGACCAAGCATCCATAGTGCTGTCTAACCTGACAAGAGCAAGAAAGAAGATTTTTTTAAAAAAATGAAATCAACAGATATGTACAAAATAACTCAGAAAGAAAATGATGCAAATATAATAGGACAAAAGTAGAGGAAATGAAAAAACAGTTAGCAATGATAATCAAAGTAAGAAAACTAAACAGTAAAAGAATTAGAGTCTAGATGAATGGGCTGGGCATGGGAATGTTCTCCAAATTTTGGAGAATGAGCTGAGTGAGGGAGTGTTCTCCAAAATCACACTCCCACTGACACTGGCAGGGCAAGCTACTCTATAAAAACAAGAAGCAATCCATAGTCACTAGCACTGATGATGTCACCTAGTCAGGTAACAAAATGATCAATGCAGAGCCCACTGCACACTCCAAAGGCTGGTTGTTACCAACCCGTGCTTTTTCTCTGGTAAACCACTACACCAGAGCATACAACTTTCACACAACAGTTCTCGTCTGGAACCCCATTCGATCTGATTGCACTGGAAAGCCGAAATATTTCCAGAAGGCCCTCCTCTACGAGAATCCTTATCACCAGCTGACAGAACTAGAAACCTGATTCCCTTGTCTGATTAAGCAGGAAAAAATCAAACAAGTCCTACCTGTCAGATACTCACTTCAACCAAACACACAAGAGCACAGATACAAACCAAAGAACCGCACCAAACTTGATTGCGGACTCAGCAAGAGTGGTCAAGTCTGGAATACTCACCCGACCTGGTTTCTCCCAACCCCAAACTAACCTTAGTTGTCTACTATTGACCTCACCCCTTTCCTAAGAGGTCTGTGGGGGCGTGCATAAAGCGCACCAACGTGCCTACCGTCCCTGTCCTATTGTTTCTCTTATTCTTCTTTTATTTTTCTTATATGTACCCATTTCATGTATTCACAACTATGTATACACTTATACTTATTATCTTGTAAACAATTGGCAAATCAAATAAATAAATAAAATAAAATAAATAAACAGCCAAGCTCAGAGAGCACCAAGGACTGTGCTGTTCTCTGAATGTACAGCCTGAGACCACTCCATAGTGGTTAGTAAAAAATAGAAAGTGCTACTAATACAGAAGGGCAACTAGGTCTAACATCACAGTTAGCTTAAGTACCATTCAACTGATCTAATTTTCTGAATTCACTCAATACACCAAACTACAAAATAACTTCCCAGGCTGTGTTTGTACAACTGTAGGAAACAAAATATAGTCAACTTGTGGTACAGTGTGCTATGGGACCTGAAATAAGTCCCATGCTATAATTTATATATTTACAGGTAGTCCTCGACTTACAACTGTTCATTTAGTGATGGTTTGAAGTTACAACAGCAGTGAAAATAGTGACTTATGACCAGGGGTGGGATCCGACCGGTGTAACTACCGATTCGGTGATTTATGACTTGCGCGTGCATGCAAATCCAACTGGTGTAACTACCGGTTCTATGTCTGCTGCTCTTCAGAGCTATCGGTTCTACAGAGTTGGACAAAACTGGTAGAATCCCACCCCTGCTTATGACCGTTTTTCACACTTGTGACCGTTGCAGCATCCCCATGGTCACATGATTTAAATTCAAATACTTGGAAATTGGTTTATACTTACTACCTTTGCAGTGTCCTAGAGTCATTTGCAATCTTCTGACAAGCAAAGTCAATGGGGATACCAGATTCACTTCGCAACTATGTTAGTAATATTAGAGCTGCAGTGATTCTCTTTAACAAATGTGATGAAAAAAGTCATAAAATAGGGCAAAACTCACTTAACAAATTTCTGACTTAACAACATACATTTTGGGCTCAATTGTGGTCGTAAGTTGAGGACTACATGTATATGCAGCTTTCCTAACAAAGAGTATTGTTTGAGGTATTTAACACACACACACACACACACACACACACACACAAACACACACAAAGATATAACTGCAGAATGAGCAATTAAAAAGACAGTGAAAAACATAATTTTAAGCACTATTTTAAAGAAACCCAGCTCAATTAAACAGATCCCACCCACCCAATTAAAATTCAGGAAAGCAACCAGCATGCAGTAGTATCCTTACCAAGTACCTGCTTGCATTAAAACGGTATTTGCCTCTTGCAGGCAGACAAACAACAGAGAAGGAACTATGTGGACATAAATCTTCTGCCAAATGGTGGCAGAAATGAGAGAAGGGCATCTTTGGGGATTTTAAAACCCTGGGGAAGCAAACAGGGAAAAATAAATAGGGTGTTGTAGAGTAGACCCAAGCTAGAAAAGTAGGGGACTTGAATTTTGTTTCCAAGAGGAGAAAGATAATTTGTAGGTTCATTGGTAGCTTCTGTCCTAAGAGGGACAAATTCTACTTTCAACACATTTTGATGGATTATGCACCATCAAGTCAGTTTCAACTCTTATCAACCGCACAGATATGTTGCTCTTCACAAACACAATTAGGACATAGGAATACATGGAATGGGCTCCCCTATGCTCCTTTGGGTACCTGCATCAATTAATATCCCAGGGAATGGGTGTAAGAAATCAATCTCAACTTGATAGAAGCTGCCTATATATAAAACGTACCAAGCACGTACCAATATTGCCACGAAGAACTCACACACACCGAGCGTACATTCTCTTTTTAATGCGGTTAGAATTTGCAACCATCCAGTTCTAAATGAGGGCTGAAATAATTCCAGCTCGCGCCTCTTCAAGGGTGCTCCAGTGCTAGGAAGCCAGTTCAAACATTTCTTCATAGGAACAAATTCCTTCAATCAGCCAGGCTAGAAATGTAAGGCTAGCACATCTCTTTTGTCTTGTTCTTCTTTGTCCATCATGGCCTTTGCTTTCCCCTGCTATATAGGATAGCTTCCCAGGATTCAGCCCTTTTGGAGAGGAAGCCAGGGGGGAAAATGGACTAATTGGTTTTGAAAAAGACCATGTGTGTGAACAGAAATGAACTAATTAGTGCAGAGTCAGTATAACTGTGCTAGTCCACATTAAAAAGAGTTGGGCAGATGGGGACATTCTTTAGCATCTTTGTATAATAACATGGTTGGAAATTTAGTAACTGACTTTCAGTAGGATGTGGATCAACAGGGTAACATTTTGAAAATAATCTATTCTTGGCTTTTATAAACAAAGTCACAAAATTGCATATCTGTGAGATTATTGTTCTAAGGCAAAAGGTGCTATTTTGAAAGTACTCCTTAATTAAGTGTGTCTCTTTGATTTCTCACAAGACTCTACTACCATGGAGAAATGTAAGAGGAAAAACAGGATGCTGATTTATGTACAGTGGTTTACAGTATAATGTATGCAGGTTCACTAGAAAGGTCTCATTTTGCTATGCAGATAAAAAAATAAATAAATTCTAAATTATGGTTACAGCAGTCTATAAAACAGAAAGCATCTGGTTTTGAAACCAAACACCGAATTTAACAAATGAACGGATTCAAATAGTTATAGTATAAGGATACCCAGTGAGGAGAATCACTAGGAATCAGGCAATATAAAAAAATTAATAAAGAAACTAAATACATTTTCAAATGCTTTGAAAGAGGTGCCTTGGAATGCCTGGAAGCATATAGGGATTACCTTTCTTTGCATCATTGAAGCAGCTGCATCTTTTCCCAGGTAACCAGCTTTGTGTGACTGGATGCTTCTGATTCTCTCCTTTTAGAAAAAAGACCCACTTGCTTTAGTAGTTTGCAACTGGTGCTTCTTAGGCACTTCCACATATATGAATATTTAGATAATACTGAGGACAGGCAGTATTTCTTTAACAACAGTTTATATACTGTTAAATACTTTTCCTTGACATTCTAGTAAAGCATTTTGAAAAGACTCTAGTAAAATTGTTATAACTCCTTGGAAAGAGGTGGAATTTTGTCCCAAGCTTGTCTTCCACTTTTTGTTTTTAGAACTTGTGAACAGTGATCTGAGACTGGAATGAATTAGAAAGCCTCGAGATTTAAAGTTTTATGACTAGAATTTGAAAGTGGAATAGAAGTTCCCTATAATGAAAGGTGGTTTAATTGATTCCCAGAGTGGCCTGAAAGGAGCATTTAATTATAGCTAACCTTTATAGCAGTATTTCCATCTTTCTCCCTCTCCCTCTATCTGTGTTCTTGTTGTCTTACTTCATGAGTTTTCATTTCAAGGAGGAAAATAGTAAAAGAACACAGACACAATTGGCAAAGGAGCTGCATTTTCTAAAAGATTAAATCTAAATTGCAAAATGGCTGGTATTTATATACTTGCATTCAAATTGTAGCAATTGTTCCAATAATAAATATAGAGCTCCTGTATTCTACAGCTATCTAGTTGCTGCTGTTATGCCCCCTTGTACAATAATGTGCACTTTCTTTCAAAAGGGAACTTAGTTATTTCTTTCGTTGGGGCCTATTTGCTCCTTTTTTATGTGAGATTTTCAATACTCTGAAATGATGCCGAGTAAAAAAGGTCCATCCACTTCACTCGTGATGCCTCCTGCATTACCTAAACCACAACAGAAGAATGAGAGACAACAGGGCTTTTCTCCTCTCTAACAATTCCGTCACCATGACAACTAGCAGAAGAACGTTTGGCCAGAAAAAGCTTGGAGATTGGGGGACCAGACTAATCAAAAAAAAAAAAAAAAAAGAGGAATAACATGACAACAATTACACTGATGAGTGAGAGGGAAGCCTACAGATGCATTCAGACACCTATGCCACTGCTGACAATGCATTTAGCACTTTTTTTTTTCCATGTCTTGTATTTTTCTGAGAGCAGGTAGAGAGACAAGATTGAATTGTGTAACACAATGTCAGTGCTCGACTTAAATAGAAAATTCCTTTCATTTTGCTTTCCTACTTCAAGCATGCTGAAGAGGGTTTAAGGAAGATGAGGTTTAGAAGTGAAATATGTAATAGATACAATATGAGTGTCACAGGGCAACTTTATTTAACTTTATGATCAGCTAAATATGCAAATGCAGCTACAGATGTAGCCTGATGGAAACAGGAGGCAGATGACCTTGTTCTCAAGACCCAGATGTGTAAGTGATCCGGGCAGTATATTATTAAAGGCTATTTTTATTTAGCAACGTGAAACTATCCAAAAAGCTGGGGAAATGCAGCTTTAGAATAATCCCTAAGCACATTGGCCAGCATACCAATCATCGATTTCTGCTTGCATTTCCCAATTTGGTGCATTCTGGATAGCATAAGCCTTCTTCATCAGAAAGTAAATTCTGATGAGAATGATGACAGGGTGTTCCAACAAAAAATTTTTTTAAGTCTGATGGCTGCTCAGAACTGTTCTGGTCTCCCAACAATCAGAAACTAAAAATATGTTATTTCTCTCCTTCTTTAGTTATTTGACCCACACAGACAGTCAAGGCAGTTTATTCTCTTTTTCAAATCTTTCATCATTTCATTCAGAGGCTGCCAGATTGTGAAGTCCACTTCAGATTTCCCTTTGCAAAATGCTCCATATTCTTCCTTATGCCAGCAACTGAGTAAATCAGTGGTTCTCTCCACAGACCCCTGGGGGTGGCGGTGGTTATGATGTCATCACAGGGAGACACGAAGGCTTGAAGAAATGTTATAATTTAAATCTTAAGTCTTGACAGTCTGTGGCCATGATCCGTGACCGTAAAAGGTATTTAAAGAGGGTCCGTGGTAAAGAAAAGGTTGGGAACCACTGGAGTATGTTAATAAGAAAAAAAATAAATTATTTGCAGATTCAGTATACAGTGAATATTTGATTTATGTCTTTTTTTGCTTCTTAATTCAACAAGATAACACTGTATCTTCATCAATTGGCTATTGTGAATTCAAAGTTCTGGTTTGAACTTCCAGTTGGTCACAAAACCCATCCATCTAAAGTCAACCACCTTCTCATCCCCTTGCCCAGAAAAACAGCCATTTATTCTTCTCTTGGTGCACTTAGAAATCATTCAGCAAGATTAACTAGGATGACATTTCTTATCCAGTATCCTTTTGAGTATCACTCTTTCACTTCTCATTTAGTTCCATCCTGAAACAGTCTTCAGTTGTTAACCTGTGATTTGCATTTCTGTTCTTTTTCCTTTTTCAATAGAAATACATATTCTGGCAAATCTCTCATCTTCTCTTGATTTCCCCACTTGAATTGCCTTACAAGGGCACTCTAGGAGATATAATCCTGTGAGGTCCAGTAAACATGTTTATTTCTGGGACATTTCTACCCAACTGTTCATTCTGTGAGCTGTTCAGCCTGGGCATGATAGAGCCACAGCAGAACCACTTTGAGAAATAGCTAAAATTAAAATGAACATTTAAAAATAAACATTTTTTTCAGCTTGGGGATGTATATTTTTTTCTTCTGATGATTTTGGAAAGGGGTCTCCAAGCACCATAGGGAGCATAGCATTGATGCAATAACATAAGATAAAAATAGAGTAAATGAGGCCCATTTTGTAGTCCATGGGATGGAGTTTATGGGATAAAGTCTGTAGCTACATTCCTCCAGGCATTGCTACTGCTCATTTTGGAAAGTGGTTTTTGTTGCTGTGAGACTGTACAAAAAAATGTTCTTATATGTCTTTACCCAGAATGGGGAGGTAGAATATTGATTTCCCCTTCACTCTCTACAATCTCCTGCATCACATCAATGCTGTTCTAGAAGGTTCCCACCTTTCGAACATATTTTGAGAAGACAGAAGGGGCACCAATGGCATCCAAAAACTTGTGGGAAATCTCCTTTGTTTTGTTGGTCCATAGAACCCCAATATCCATGCTGCTGCCTTTTATTCACAAATTATGCTGAATGAAACTATTTTTTCCCCCAAGACAAACGGTTATCATAAATGAATAAGTTACCTCAGTGCTCATTCCCATATTATGGTATGAAGCGAATGGGAATTTCGCTGAGCTCCTTTGAAATTTGCCCCATCACTGCCAAAAACAGGATTTTTTCCTAACATTTAAGGGCGTGGGAGGAACAAAATTATTTGCTACTTCATGTTACATAATCACAGTTCAGAACCCCTTTCTGAGGGAGATGGGTGGTTAAGAAGTATGGGGGGAAATCATATTACATAAGTTTAATTCAGTCTTCATTATGTGTTATACAGAGGGTCATGAAAAAGCTTCAATGCTACTTGTTCTTATTTATCCAGAGACACAGGACACATATAAACTAATTTACATTTAAACTTTAATTTTTCACTTTTAGAATTAAAAGCTTCATTCATTCACTCCCATAGGCACACTCATTCTCATAGACACTTACTATTTCATTCCAAGTCTGGCAGCCAGGCTAAATATGAGTTTTGGAAGAATTGATCTGGGATGTCCACTTTCTATTGGATGACATTGAGGTACTATGGTAGCATTTGATATTTTTCTCACGCCACCTGATACTTTTCCACTTGAGTGTCACTAAGTCATCCAGGTCACATCTCTTGTTTTGAGAACCAATTCATGTTTTGAGTACTCTCAATTTTTATGTCTTAGAGATTTCCATTTTGGTGTTTTCCTACATAAGCTGAAATCTTCCAGAACAAACACTTCTGCCTTTATGACCTGCTTTGAATGGATCTCATATACTTCATTCTTCATATAATTTCATTCATACAAGTCCTGTAATGGGAAAGTCTCTCACCTGATGCTTGGTTGGCCCTGACTCTTCTGGCCTTTAGGAAAGCCCTAAAAACATGGCTATCCCCCTTATGTCAGGGCTGGGGTGAGTAAGTGTCTTTCAAAAGAGCGAATTAATGTAAGCCAGGTCACTTAATGCTATCATTATTGTTAATTTCTGATTGTTGGCATGGTGGCAAAATAGTTAGAATGCAGTATTGCAGGCTACTATTGTTGCCTGCTGCCTTCCTGCGGTTTGGCAGTTCGAGTCTCACCGGGTCAGTTGACTCAGCCTTCCATCCTTCCAAGGCCAGTAAAATGAGGACCTAGACTGTTGAGGGCAATATGCTGACTCTGTAAACCAGTTAGAGAGGGCTGTAAAGCACCATGAAGCAGTATGTAAGTCTAAGTGCTATTGCTATTTTCATTATCTTTTTTTGTTGTTTTAAGCTGCCTTGTATCATATTATTCAGTGTGGATGGCTATGTGTACAGTCTTTAAATAAACAAATAATAGGATGTCTACATGAATCAAACAAGTACCATGACAACAATATGAGAGCCACATAGTAACATTGATCATGATCTGCTGATGGATACCAAAAATTTTCTGC
Organism: Notechis scutatus; assembly: GCF_049901735.1. Taxonomy (NCBI): domain Eukaryota; kingdom Metazoa; phylum Chordata; class Lepidosauria; order Squamata; family Elapidae; genus Notechis; species Notechis scutatus. Next base: position 288,715,147 of record NC_142009.1, read on the forward strand.
TTACTTTGAAAGAGCAGAGACAGTTCTGCACAATTGGGGTAGGATATTTGTCTCCACAGGTGAGTTAGTAAGAAATGTTTCTTTTCATTACTCATATTATTCAATCAAAACACTCCAACATACAAGCAAGCTCTCCTGTTCCATGGCCTTTCAACATGAAAGCTTTTAGGTGCTACTTCTGTCTCTCAGGTTAAAAACAAACACTTTCAGGTTGATCTCTTTATATACCTTGCAAAGGAAGCCCACAGAATGACAATAAAAATAGTGACTTCCTTCCTGTCTTCTCTCTGTTCATCTGCTGTAATTGCCACCAAACCCCTTTGTCGTACCAATCCAGCTGGATCTCTGGGACTTATCTTAAAAATTTAAACTAATTTTTTAAAAAAGTAAAGAATTGGGGAAGGGGCAGATGAGATTGCTACAGCAAAGCTCAGCCAATTAATTCCAAGGAGCATAGCAATGAAGCCAAGGAACTGTGGAAAAGGTTGTGGGGGAGGCAAAGAAATACAAACAGGTGGACCCCACATGGCCTATCCACCTCTCAGGAAGAAGACTCTGAAAATGTTTGGGGTTTTGAAAGTCACTTAAACACATTGCTCTATTTGAGGAAAAGCTTTCCCCCCCCAAAAGCAGAAATAAACCTAGTAAAGAAGCTTTAAACATTGAGTTAGGCCTGGCTTGGGAGCTGCGTCAATCAACTGGCATTATGTTTGGGGCTAAAAGAAAAATCCAGGGCTGATCACTTTGTGGAAGACGAAGATTGTATCAAGAACTGCTAAAAAAAAAAAAAATCAGAATTGGTCCTCAGAACAATAGCAGTTGCCATTATCAGAACTGTTACAGATACTGAAGGAAGGAATTATTTCCAAATCCTCTGATAAATCCCATACAAAGATTATGATAAAATCTAGCATCCTCCAATTAAGCTAAATAATAGTAAAATACTTTCAAAATAATAGATATTTTATCCCTTTACTTTCCCAGCAGGACTGTCTGCAGTATATTGTTAAAAAAAATTCAAGATGGCAGTTATAATGGTACAATTAAAGCTCCATCCATTTTTTATTTGTGATGCACATAAAGAACAGACCTTTGATTGCACTGTCATCACTTCCATTATGATTCTTTTTACACCCCATGGACACCTCTGTTTCCAAGCCTTTCTCAGAAAGAAACTATCCAGATGTGAAGTCCCATATGGTACTTGGTTGGGGGGGTGGATTATAGATTATAGCATTTAGTGAATAATTCCAAGGAGTGTAAGAGTTTTGACAATGAATATTGCATCCATTTTTTTTTCAAAGGCAGGAATCCCATTGAGCACAATGGCCTAGTTTTAAGCCAAGAACAGCATTTTACAGCTAGCATGGTGCAAAAATATGGATATTTCTTTCAGAATATACACAGCAGTCTTAAAAGTTTGATACAATGAAACAGCAATTTGGAATTCTGAATCGTTTCCCAATAGATGAAGCATATAATCAACTATGATGCATTCTTATTTTGTGTAAAATAGAGCTTTAAATAAGATGAGCAAAGAAATAATCTCTGAATGGAGATCAATAGGGAGAAATAGGATTATTTAAGGTGACTTTGGTTTCATGTGTAAAATAAAAATGGAATGTTCAGGTAATTTTCTACATGCAAAGCTATTTTATACAATGAAAGTGGCTTTTTTCCTTTTTAAAAAACCCATTTGCTAGCCTGTGGTGAGTGATTTATAGTCATCAAAATCCTGCAGGTAATTGTGGAAATCTGCATGAGACTGCTCCAAAAAACTGTGCAAACATAATGAACTCTGTGTGTGTGTGTGTGTGTGTGTGTGTGAGAGAGAGAGAGAGAGAGAGAGAGAGAGAGAGCAAAAGGGAGAGAGTTTGCCCTCTACTGGACTGACTTACACTATAGATTAGTGTCAGAGCACTTACGCTACCCAAAATAAATGGAGTATGTATCTTTTTTTTCTTTCACAAGGAATTGTGATCTGTACCACATAAGATGATTCATAGAAAAGCCTATTGTCCAAAGAAGGAAAAGTGCCTAATCACAAACAAATATTTTTGAAGCTGCCATTTCTGCTTCATTATCCTTAATGATTTAAAGAAGGAAAAGATGTGATACCAAATATCTTGGTTAGGCATTTGCTAAGAATGAGGAAAACATAAGAGAAGGTAACTGAATAGTCAAGATCAAGACCAGAAGAGCAAAATCCCAAGCCAAGTTGGATTTACTTTATATATCTTAAGAATGCTAAGAAACGCCATGAGAAGTGAAGTGACTAACTCAACCCAGTGCTTAATACACAGAGAGACACCAATTGTCAAGGATGTCAAACCACCCAAGTCCCATTTTATTTTAGACCACTTTAAAACATCAGCATGGAGAAAACAAAAATCCTACATACAGGTATAGAAAGGCAGCAAAGGATTTTCTTGCAGTTTAACGCAGAAAGAAATTATTCTAGCCAGTTTTCCCTCCAGGTAGCCCTCAAATTTGGATTCACTCCCCAGACCTCTCAAAGCATCTTGATGTACATATAGACTTTTTGGAAATTGTAAATTGCTTATAAACTGAAGCAAAGAGATATCTCAACTACAGAAAAAAATGTAGCAATTTGTGCCTTCATACTACTTGGCCTGGTCCAGCTGCAACAGGTTTAAAATGGGGCAGCATGGGTAGTTATGAGCTTGCCATGTCATTCCACTCCTTCATAGGATGCACTGACTTCCAGTAGGCTCAGAGGTACAATTCAGGGTGCTCTTTAATATCTATAAATATCTATCTATTATATTTATCTATAATAAGATAAATATCTTCATGGCACAGGATAAGGTTATTTTCAGGCAGCAAAAATGGCAGAAGAAAATCTGTGGAAGACGAGCACTTTCCTCTCTATCTGTAAATTCTCAAAATCCAAGGGTGCCTTTTATTCACTACGCGTACCAAGTGAAATTATTTAACTGTGGCAAATTTCTTTCACAAATGAGTTAATTCTATTCTTTCTCTTGTGAGGTGATGGTGCTTTGTTGGGCTGAATCTATAATGCGACGGCATCTACATTGCATCTTCCTTGGATAAAATTAACCTGAGGACTGTCCTATGTGCATAGTAATGACAAGTCTGAATTACTGAATTACTACAGTTTACATTACAAGAAGAACTCAGAAAGAGAAGAATTGCAGACGCAATGGTTCAAACACCTCATCAAAATGATGAAACTACTTTCTCAATTATGAATTAGGTAATTAGTGTTTAACAACACAGTGAAAACCATGGGGTGTTAGGTCATACATTTTAAGTTATTAAAGGTTCATATCAAAGGCTGCCTGCTCCTTAAAAGTTCTACCCTTCATATGTTGCTTAGATGACCCCATGCCAGTCTTCCCTTATTATTAAATGTTAAGGTAATAGCCAAAAATAGAGCTTTTTCCTTTAATAGTTCCTGTTTTCCATAGGAGATTTTTGAGGTTTAGTCAAAATAGGTATTTATTTCTTATTTTAAAAAGTTTTAAAAATTGGAGTAATGAAATTTGTAATTCAATGTAGTGCCTTTTAGCATAGTTTTGGATTACCCCCTTTTTAATGTTTTCCTTAATACTCATGCTATATATTGCATTTTCATTAGAAACCCAATAAAAATAATGTATCAGAGGAATAGACGAAGGACATGATTCAGTCAATCCAGACTGTCAACAGAACTGACTAACTGAATATGAATTAAACTATTACCTGGATTCACATAATATGCTAACTATCTCTCTGTCCCCCTCAAACGCTAATCAATGTTAACACTATCAAGTTTAGCATATTATTTAAATACATCCATTAGGTCCTTGATGGACTTGGTTCTGCTATGATGGCTGCTTGAGTTTTTATTTATTTATTTATTTATTTGATTTGATTTGATTTGCCAATTGTTTACAAGATAATAAGTATAAGTGTATACATAGTTGTGAATACATGAAATGGGTACATATAAGAAAAATAAAAGAAGAATAAGAGAAACAATAGGACAGGGACGGTAGGCACGTTGGTGCGCTTATGCAATTTCTGCTCACCCAACAGCAAAGAGATTATCTCCTAAAATTGAACTGCTTTGCAATTAAATTGGCAAGTGGATAATCTTACTTTTTCTTTACCTCCACACTGTGGCAACTTCTGAGTGAAAAATCTCACCAGTTGAAAAAAAATTACTCCTATTTCCTCCTATATTCAGTTAGCAAAAAAAGAATCAAGATAATTTGGGGCTGAAATAATTCTTCCTCTAAATTCTGAAGAACTCCAAAGAGCAATAATAAGAAATAAAGAGATTCTAGAGAAGGTGTCTCAGCTTGAAATGTTTGGAATTTTAAAAGCTCTTTCACTTGATTTTAAGACATTATTGAACAGTTTAATCAATTAACATTCTCAGTAATTGTATTAAAGGCTTCTGTTGTTGAGGGAATAACACAATGGCTTGACTTTCTTGATATGAACACGTAGGAAGTTAGCACCCACCCCTCTCCTAGAAAAATGAAATATCCTGGGAAATATTAAAAAGGCAGAATATTTCCCCTAAAAAGAGTAGAAACTCAGAAGCAGAAACTCACCTCAGAAGCAGAAGTTCACCCCCACCTTTGTTAATGGGTGGGCCATTAAGGCCTGGGCCAGAATACTTTACATAACAAAGATCTCCAGGTAAAGCTACAGCAATTGTTCAAAAGCCCTTTCAGTGCATCATCATCCAGCAAGGCTCAACCAAGCCTGGAACTCAGGACAACCTACAGAGTTACCCCTGCATGGCCTTATGGGAGTCTGACAACCAATCAGAATACAAGCTCCAATTCAAATCCCAACAAAGGTTATAAAACCCAGGCACTCTCAGCACCTCAGCCCTTCTTGACCTTCTCTTCTCACATTGAAGCATGTGATCATCCTTTTCACTTTGGAGTTTCAAGCCATGTGGTCCTGCTATCCACCATTAAACCATCTTTCCTAACAGCCTCCATGTTTCCAGTGTCTTTTTCCCCACTTGGAACTGAACCCAGAAGGATAATTCTTCCAACAAACACAACAGAATTTAAACTTGTAGTATACACATACAGACACACACACACACACACACACATGACAGACACAGACATTACAATAATAACAGTAAAAATTAACACAAACTGAAAAAAACTAGAATAAAAAAAGAAAAGGGGAAGGAAAACTTTTAAAAATTGAAAAGGAAAAATAAAAACATGATAAAGAAAAAGAAAAGAAATGTATAAAGAAGGGACTTCCCACCTTCATCATAAGTATAAACAATTTTAGTAATTTAGCATCTTCTCTTAAAATACAACAAAATACAACAAATGATCTTTTCCATAGCCAACTCTTATCATAAATCAAATCCATAAAGCATCGTTATTTCAATTCTGATGTCAGCAAAAGCCCATTAAGGAGATAACAAGATATCTATTTTAACTTTGATGAAATAAATTATGGTTGTATTCCTTTCTTTTACTTTTAACAATCTTAAACCTTAGTCCCTTCAGATAATATTGTGGAACTTGATTCCTTTTCAATTTTTCGTTGTCCTTTCTCAAAAAAATTCTTCAAAACTTTAATAAGCCTCTTTTGTAAATCCAATATAGGCACATTATCCAGGTGATTTTCTTGGTATGTTGTTTGAATGTGTTTAATTATTAAGACATCAGCTGGTTTCCTCTGTATGTCCAGTGTTTTCCAGGTCATTCTCAATCTTTTGTCAGGTAGAACTTGTTCCTCTTCCAAAGCACTTAATATGGTCTATCTATAGAGGCAACAGCTATTAAAATTAACTCCTTACACCATTTCTGACAAACGGCAGTCCAATTTCTTCTTGAAAGCCTCCAGTGATGAAGCCCCCACACTAAAACACTAAGAAGAAAAAAAGAATCAAACTATTGTTACTGTGATTCTGTACAGTAAATAGAAAGTTTAAAGTTTTTAATGTAAAATTTGTATTAAAATATAAATTAGAAGAACTTTAGATTTGCTGAACTGAGTGAGAGCTTAGCCCAAAATATGGTTTTGTTTTGTTGGAAAATCTCCATAGATGTTTTGTTGGAGAGTAACTTCTTTTCTGGACATTAAATCCTGGACTGAATCTTCAGCCTTTAAATTGTCTTTTTATTGACAGAATTGAGAGACTGTTCTTCAAATATCCATAAAGTTGGGGTATTCAATTTAATTTTAGGGTGGTTAAGTATGCTTTATAGGCACCCACATACTCTGGGGAGAAGTATGAAGAGACAGAAGAGAAGGAAGGGGGATGAAAGATCCTGGAAGATAATTTTTCATTCTGGATCATCCCAGGTCTAGTCATCATGTTCCTAATGTTAAATTATTATAGTTCGCTTGTATGAAAGAATTGAAAGCATAGTCAATCCATATATCTTACAATGGTTCCTTGTTATATTCCGTTATATCCATTAGAGAATGCATATGCAACCTCATACAGATCTTGCATTTTTTTCTCCAACTTCAAGCTGAACTCAAGTGGTTTTAGATCTTCTTCCACTTGGAGAACATGACTATCTATGTTATGTGGTGGTCTCTCATGAATGAAGACACTGAGACAGTCGTCTTGAAGCCAAATCGGGATGAGAGCACAGGGCAGGCTCTGACACCCTCTTTTATTAGAAGCAATCTTTGTTAACGTTTGCAATTTTTGTTAGTGTGTTGTTACAAACTCATTACATCACACAAAATACCATATGAGAATACAAAGCTGTAAAGTTTAAGTTTGCTACAATTCTGGGTAAGAAGTGGCAACATTTCGACCTTGTCCTCGCCTCGTGTTACAAACAACTACCAGAAGGCCCGTTGTCCTTGCACGCTGAGGAAACAGATAGCAATTCCCACAATGTTAGAAGTCTCTACTATGCTATATATAACTATGTTATTGCTAATATTATTGACATTGTTGGAGTACTGCCATATTTATATTCTCACAAGAGATCCTAGCATCCAGATGAGCTTGAATCAATTTCAAACAACTAAGCAAGGACTAACCAGGAGCTCCCAGAGTTAGCTGGACTGAGAAGTTTTAAAAAGGATGCAGCAGTCCTACATTGATGCCAGGAAGACAACATGGGCAAGTTTATGCAGTTATTAGATGTTGAGGTTGGCTCAAGGGAAATAGTACATGCATGATTAGAGTTTTTATGAAATTCTAAAATTGAAAGAGTCCCATTGCAAAAGTAATTTCAACTCAAATGGTTTTGCAAAAAAGGACCTTAAGACAAAGCAATACTGATTTGCATGAAATGATTGTAATAAAATATTGCAGCTGACCAGATGGTGGAGCAATTACATTTCCCTATTTCCAAGTGGCTACTTAAAGTAAACTTTCAGTGGGCTGCTAATTAAAAGCAAACACATGACATTCATTGTTATTAACATTAGATATGGACGAACCTGGAAGAGAGCAAATGTAAATGTTTATACAAGGTGGCTGAAATGTACAACATTTAAAATTGTATCTGTAATAAATTACTTTTAAACTTCCACTGTACTTGGCGATGCTGCTTGATCAGTCTAAAGATTGTCACTTGAGACTATATTAGCATACAGGCAGTTGTAAAATAGCCAAATCATAATCTTTAAACATTTGGATGCTTTTTTATTCCACTTTGGTGAGTATTTTGTAATTATTGTAGTGAATGTGGGAAAACTCTGTTTCAGGAGATTCAAACTCAAAAAGAATGAAAGAATAGCGTACATTAGTTTTTTCCAACCTTGTCAACTTTAAGATGTGTCAATTTTAACTCCCAGAATTCTCCTAGTAGCATGCTGGCTGGAGAATTCTGGATATTGAAGTCAGCATATCTTAAAAATTGCCAAAGTAAAAAACATTGGTTTATATTGAGCAGGGGAAAAAACCCTCAAGACCCAGGAAGATCGAATGCTGATATGAAATGTGGGCTTTTACATGAAGGAAATGTCTTCTCCATTCCACCTTAATTTTTCCCTTAGTTAACTTAATCGTCTCAGAGTTTGCTGGAAGCCAGGTAAAAGAAAAAAACCCAGATGGTAGAAACAGGACTGGAGTTAGTACTCTAGACTAATCTAATCTAGCAAAGTTCAGTGAGGCAAGTCTCACTGAACTTGATATGAATAAAATAACTTTTATTTCATAGCTAGAGATGTGAGCAGGAGAGATATTGTGATTCATTGAGTAACTGACTGAGATTAGCCTTTTTAAAAAGCAACCATCCCTTTCCTACTTTCTAACTTATTATACACACATACACACACACACACACACACAAATTCACTTTCACAGATCACTCAAAGTGGTGAATGCAGAAATAAAATGTTGCACTGGGTCACACAGGAATGATGAACATGAGCCAAATATGGAAAAGCAAGGACATCAGCCTGGCAACCAAATGTAGGTTAGTCCGTTCTATTGTGTTCCCCGTAGCTACCTAAGGTTGTAAAAGCTGGACCTTAAATAAGTAAGACAGGAAGAAAATCAACTCATTTGAGCTATGATGCTGGAGAAGGCTCCTGAATATTCCTTGGACAGCAAAGGTGACCAGCAGGCAAGTACTGGAGTGCATAACACAAGACATGTCACTAGAAGGAAAAGTCACAAAAATGCTTCTCACTTATTTTGGCCATGTCATGAGGGGGAATTCATTGGAGAAAGCAATTATGTTTGGAAGAGTTAGTGGTAAAAGGAAACCAGGCCACCAAAGAATATGTTGGCTGGACACTATAAAAGCTGACACTAGCCAGAAGATAGAAAAACTTGAAGAAGCAGTACATGATTGGAAGATATGGAGAGACCTGGCCCATAGCATCACCAAAAGTCGGACACAACTGAATGGATAACATAATCATCATCACTCCTCCTGCTGGATAATTTAATGGCAGAGAGGTTTTCTTTGTCCCCATTTCACAAATGCTGACAAAACAAGGGTGTTTGGATCTTGTCATTCATACCAGCAATTGTTATAAATGCCCTACTTTGTGTCATCTTATGTGTTAATTTTGTTGCCAGAGTCTGCAATCTTGCTCCATGTTCTCCAGTTTGCTTTAGCAACCGGTCATCTTGTTCAATACAGATATGCTCTGAGAAAGGGTACCAAATAAAAGTATGAACTTTATATGGAACAGGATTTGAATACAGTACTTGTGCAGCTGGCAAGTCACACTATGGCCACTCTCCTTCTACAGTGTTAGCCTTTGTTTATGAAAGAGAGAGAGAGAGAGAGGGAGGGAGAGAGAGAGAGTGAGAGAGAGAGAGAGAGAGAAAGCGCTCTGTAAATGTTGGCAGAGGATTTTTGCAATTTTCTAAGGGTTCAAGAAATCCATTAATTTTGGCCTAGAAGTGGGTTATCACTATGTAAATTGAAGTGGCAGAGTCTTGCCCTCCCCCAATTCAGTGTTAATACTAACACTGCTAGTGATAATAAATAATTTTGTCTCTAGCAATTAGACAAAACTGCCAGCCATTTGCTGAAGAATGGTTTGTTGGTAACAATATCATATCATGAGATGGGGTGGTGAGAAGATTGTCCTCCTGTTCATCTTGTTTAAAGGGAAAAATGCTAGATTTCTGTGAATAACAGTGATTATGACATCTTTCTTCTCCAGTTAATTTCAACCGCCCACTCTCACCCCTGGAAATTAATTAAAAGTTCTGAGCATTTTTAACTGTGAATCAATTTGTGGATTCTGGTTAGATTTTAATAAAAATGATTCTTGCTCATGCTTACTTTTAATTTCTCTTTCATTTTTTAAAATCAAGTTAATGTACAATTTTACTTAAAACATACAGTATATAGAATTAAAGTGTGATTTTTTTCTAGTTCTTTACTGAGGATCCAAAAAGAATAAGAGCCTTCCCTTAAATGGAAAGCTATCTGAGTTTCAGTGGATCTTCTAAGGAAGAATCAGCTTGCCTTGAGTTTCCTACCCAAATAGAAATATAAAATAAGTGAAGATGCAGCCATGACAGTATCTGCATTTTTAATCTTTAATCTTAATTGATTGTCCATGGACTTTTCTAGTTCTGTGCAAAATACATACTGGGTATATGCAGAGGACAAAAATGGGGGTATCTGGAGTGAAGGTAATACATGTGAAAAACGTTATTGGGATTGTGGTTAACCACAGACGAACATGGGTTAGGCATGTGAGATGGGTTTGTGTGATTTGGGACTTTTCCTAGGATTTATATTTTGTCCTCTTCCCTAGAACACCACAGCAGTGTAGGTTTACCAGCCTGGCAAAGTAATAACTATCCTTGATTCCATAATAGGCCTAATCTGGAAAACTACATCCAGATTTAGAGCTACAATGTAGAAAGGATTTTAGAAAATTGGAAAACAAAAAAGCAACAATAACATCAGTAGCATGGACACCTCAAGTCCAAAGAAGACTCAGGATAGAAATCACATAACATTTGTAAAAAACCTGAAGGCTTTTCCCACAGAAGGAAATAATTCTCTGAGGTCCTAGAGATCGTAGCTACATGTAACCTGGCTTAAGTTTTAGATTGGTAGGATTTGAAATATTGATCAGTTGAACATCTTAATCTTAGAATCAATGACTGGAACCACAGTGGGTTATCCCATATGAGAATTTTACAGGGAGAGGCTGGACAACAACCTAATAGGTGTTGCCCTTTTTTCATTGACCAGCTGTTTTGACCAGATGCCCTCCCAGCTTTGTGATTCTACTACAAATACTACATATTCCACTTGATGGAATACTTGCTCCATATCAAAATGTCTATGAAACTTCTGCCTGTTTGAAATAGTTGCCTATGTTGGTTGTATGTTACATATTCATTTATCACATTTGTTTATTTATTCATATTTATATAGCTGCCCATCTTACAAGAGAGGAACTCTGAGTGGTGTACAGTACTTAATTAGAAAATGAAAATCGATAAATATATATAAAGCAATCACTATTAAAACTAAAAATATATAGAAAGAATACAAAACAAGAGAGGATAATGTTAACTGTAACAAGGGGATATTATTGTAATCAAGTACGAATTAACTGAACAAGTCTCAGCCTACCACATAATCTTGGGTGTGGATTAAATCTATTACTCTGGGTAATCTGCCATATATCAGTGCATTAGATTGGTGAATGTGTACTGCATATTATTAAGGATATGTTGAAATGAATTACATACAGTTCATTCTGTAATCAGTTCTTATCCAGTGACCTATACCTACCCGCTGTAAGAATAACTATTTCCATATTGTGCAGAATGTATATGTGGTCCTTCTTGAAATCCAGCAACGGCTTTTATCACAAAGCTTCACTTTTCAGAAGCTGAATTTTAGAAGTGTCTTCCCTTCCTGAGACCCTTAGCCCTGTTACTGTTCAAAGATTCCCAGTCTTACTGTACAAGTAATTCCTTTGTATAACATCACTACACTTTGCTAGAGATGAGAGCTCAGTGGGAGATTTGTCAGTATGGTGAACAAGTACACTGCTCTTTTAAAGCAGATACCTGATGCCCAACTTCTTGTACAGCTCTCAAAGCAGCAAAGAAAAATAAACAAAGACTCTAAGTAATCTGCTAAAACAACCCTATTTCTTTATAGTGAGCACAAATCAACAATAAATAGTTCATACAGTTGCCAGAAACAGTAAAAGCCTGGTAGAGATGGCATGGGCAGCAAGGGATAGTTAAGGGGAGGAGGAGGTAGAAAAAAAATTTGGAGGGATTTTTTTGAGGGATTTTGGCACACAGTTCTCAGTTCTGGCTATGCAATACTGCAATCCACTTGATCTCTAATAAAACTATACCTTTCTCAACAAATGGAGTCAAGGATCATTTCTATATAGTGGTTTAACTTGTGGGCAGCCTAACAGACAGTTAAACTCTTTTCTTGCAGATGTAGACAAGTTCATTTCTCCTTATGTTTTCCATTCAGATCACAACACCCAGTACAAAATACAGCACTGAAATACTTGACTCGGATGTTATTTTTTTCTCACTCCTTTTTGCACTATAATCCTGAATTTGTTTTCTAAAAGTCAATCTTGGCAACACCAACAGATATGTAATCCTAAAGCTGAAAATGCTGGGTAATTTACTGCCAGCATCTGGAGGGATTCAAGCTGAGGAAGATTGGTCTACACTTATCTTGGTATTCCATAGGATAAAAAAATATAACAGCAAACTGTGTGTGTATTTTTCTAGTAGCATTCTAATAACAGCCTTCATTGTGCTCTGTAAACCCTTTGCTGAGAGCCTTCTTATTCATGCTTGCCTTTCTCTGAAATTTATCCATTGAGCAACTGCAAAACAGGTGGAACTTGCTTTTCCTAGCATTGGTTAACTAAAAAGAATTCTGAATTCTGAAATTATAAGCAAGCCAGACAAGAATAGGGATCAAGTTGTTGGGTTTGGATGAAGGAATACCAGGTTTACATCCCCATTCATTCATTCAGCTCATTAAGTGATTTTGGTCATTCATTCTCTCATCTTAACTATCTCACTGGGTTGTAGTAAAGATAAAATGAGGGCAGCCAAGGTAGACACTCAAGGGAAATGTCTAGTTTGGTCAATAATATATGAACAAATAAGAAAATAATGCAGGAATTGACATACAATTTCAGATTATATCAAGGAAATTGATTCTTATGTTTAAAGCTGGCAATTATGTTACCGAACCTTAAATCAGGCATGTCCAATCCGCAGCCCAAAAGTTGCATGCAGCTCTGGACAGCTAATAATGTGGCCCCACAAGTTCGTAAACTTTTAATATTATGTGATTTATATACATTATATTTTATATTTATATGCTGCCCAACCCACTCAGTGTGGCCCATGCAAGCCAAAATGTTGGACACCCATGCTTTAAATAATTGAAATCCGTCCTCACAATCAATGGAATTTAAGCCAGTTATTATTTCTCTGTCCTACCTACCTCATATTTTATTTTGATTGTAAGAATAAATGTGTGATGACTCCTCCAGATGCTTCCCCAGATACCTCTCCAGATGTCACCTCAGAGGAAGATGAACCAGTTCCGGAGGGGAGTTGGTTAATGGCTCCAAGCAGCTGTCTGAGAGGGATTTGGCTCAAGCACAGCTGCAGCAGCACAGCCCTGAGGCTTCAGGCGGAGAAAGCACGCAGCTGCAGCCAGTCAGTAATGAGAAAGAGGAACTGCCTTCTGCACCTGATCCAAGAACACTTAGGGCAGAGAAAAGACAGTAGTAGAGAAGGTCAGCCAGAACACTTGCTAGGAGAAAGCCTTGCCCTTCTTGATGGGCTACAACAGAAGCTGGCTATTTAGCACTGCAGAGAGATGAATGGGATACTGGGAACAATGTCTTCATTTCCTAGCTGTCTTTCTGGTTGTTGTGATTCTTGCCTGTTTTGGATTGACACAGTGTCGTGACTAGGATCATACCTTGTGAACCTTCTTGTATTGTCGATTTAATTTTGCCTGGTGGGTTTATTTTGATAGGGAAACTTTCAAGTGCCTTGTGGACTCATTGGCCATTGTTCTGTGGACTAGCATTGGTCTGCTTATGGCTGAACTTAATTGGGTCAGTTCTGGGGTTTTGGTGAAGGGAGTTATGGGGGAATATTAATCAACCCACTAAGCCACAGTTACATATAAGTGTACATGTGGGTGGGACAGCACAAAATGCAACAATACAATTATAGTAACAAAATGTTATTATAACATAAATATTAAATTAAAATGGGCTGGCTTTGCTCTTTTATTATAGGGAGCAATTTAGGACTATACGTTGGGCTATAAATTTAGCCTTATATCAAGGACTGAACACCAGAAGCTCTGAAATACATTCCCAGAAAGGTTTGGGAAGAAGTCTAACTCTACATGAGAGCACTTACCTTGCTTATTCAGGCTCCATTGCTAACATAAAAGTGTTCAGGGTTGATAAAATGGGGACACTAGAAGAGACCCTGGATTGTTACAAAAGACACTGGGGATGCTACTAGAATCCTGATTGAGACAATAAGTATCTTTCTTTATGGCCAAAATAAATCAAAGCATTTAACTAGGATTATGAGTCCTTATAAGGAAGGTTTAAGTTTGCCATAAGATGGTGCATAATGAATCTCACTTTCACACTTACAGCATTTATTTTCAGCTTTTTTGGTAATTCATCACTAAATGCTAAGCAATTTCAACTGCATATTATCCTTCCTCTCAGTCCAGACCAGAACAACAAACCAATTACCATATAAAAAAGACATTTTTCCAATTTCACACTATATTGTTGTCAATCTCAGTTTTGAAAAGGCAGTACCGAAGGCAATTAAGTTTCATTATTAAGCACATTTTCTGCATACATCAGTAACCTGTATACAAAAATAAAAAGGGTTTGTGGCTTTTTAATATCTACTGGATACATCAATAAAAGTTATGTAAGAGAGGTTCATACATATGATTCCAAATATGGAAGATATGATGGAAGATCTAAATAGCAAAAATGAAAAATTATTAGCAACAATCTATGCAAAGATCTTCCTTTTAGAAACTACCCACCTTATTTCCTCTGTAACAATATCCAAATGTTTCTGAAAATTATCCCAGAATCCAAATAGACAGATGAAGAAAGAGATCATTCTTTGGATTACCAACATCAGTATCAAGATAATTTCTCTAAAATGTAGATAAGGGAATGTGACACACTGAGGAAAGAAAGTAATCCATATCAACTCAGAATTGATCATGCTGCTAAAAGTCATGTGGTGGGATGGGAGATTTGAACAACCAATTTAATCTTAATGTAGGGTCACAGGAAAAATAGGGTTTTTTATTCTTCTTGGACAGCTTCTTGACCTCTGCCTATTGCAGACATTTGAGGGTTTAACTTTTCCATGCATTAGAATAGAATAGAATTCTTTATTGGCCAAGTGTGATTGGACACACAAGGAATTTGTCTTGGTGCAAATGCTTTCAGTGTACCTAAAAGAAAAGAAACATTCGTCAAGAGTCAAGAATCATCAGGTACAACTCTTAATAATAGTCATAGGGTACAATAAGCAATCAAATCATACAATGATAAATCATTACAATGATCTATCACTGAATTTTCACTTATTGTGTCATTTTCATAATTAGAGTGTTAATAAACTGTTTAATAAAGTTATTTATATCTTCTGCCCAAAAAAGGAAATGCCTTTATTAACTGTTGCTCTGTGCTATCGTCTTTCACTGTGAAACCAGTACAAAACAAGATTTTAGAGTTGTGTGAAATATGGCAGCTACACAAATGGAAACTATCAATAGGGAAAATGGGTTTTGTTGTTGTAAAAGATTACCTCTGTAGCTGGCACATCTTCCAGACACTTTTGTTACTGCCATTGTTGACTTTTTCCAGCTTTTCCAAAAAGTAACATCTAGAAATGCTGAGGAACTTTTTATCTCCTAATGCAGGTGAAAATCAGGTATATTGATTACATGAAAAAAAAAAGTTAAAATCAAAGCAGTTTCTGTTCCCCTTTCTATTCATTGCAGCTTTTGGCCTATCCACTCATAGCTAAAAAGCATTCTTTCCTGATAATCAAGCTTCAGCTGCTTGAATTGCAGGCCGGGCCTCTCGTCTTGAGCTTCAGCTGAAGAGCTTCTTTAATTAACCATTATACCACAGATGTTATTGATTTTTTTTTTTCTGAATCTGGTTGAAACATCATTGTGCTGGATCATCGCCAAGGCTAAGGCCTCAATTTTTGTGTGTGTGCTGCTTTTTACTCCTTCTGCATACCTTATTAGTCTCTATGTCTGTTAAGTGCAAGACACAGTATTAACTCAGAAAATATGAAATCGATTTCCAGCCTGGCAGCCCTGATCGAAGGAGTTTCTAATTTGGAATCAGAAAGCCCAGAGTTGTTTAGGGAGCATAAGAAGACATGTCTTCTAGAGAGCAGACCCTACACTCTTCCAATTGGGGTTAGTTGGTTGTTGTTTTTTCCACACAGAGCAAAATATAACGATTTTACATGCTTATAAATATACTCTCATAAATTATATGATAACGTAGTACAGTTCTACAACCGGGTAATAATTTTGGTGCCAGCCAGTTTGGGTAGTTCATTGACTGCAGAAGCTGCCTTGACACAGTATGCTTAACCTTCTCAATTACAAACTTCAGCAATTTTATTTAAAACCTTTCTTATGCATTCTGTAACTTAATGCATTGTGCACATCCAGTCCCTTCAGTTAATTTTCAGCTCAACATATTGTACACACCCACAAATGGGTTCATTCGGTAACCATTTTAAGCATGTTATGTCATCAGAGTCATCAATTCACAATGCAATCCTGCTTTTAACTGCACTGAGTATAATGGTATTTCCTTCCAAGTAAGAATACATTGCATATCCTTCCCGGTGGTGCTTTCCAGGTATGTTGGGCTTTTGAAATATTTATGGTTTTTCTCATAAAGCCTTAATTTATATCAGATTTCCCTAGAAAATGCAGTTGACAGCTTCAATATGAAATAGAAAGCACTTTGCAATAAATGAGCAGGCAAGCTACCTTCCCACCATCACACTAAAGCCAGGCATGTTCAGTGGAGGCCTGGTTTACCCCAACACTCCTTTTTTTATTAATAAACTATTTAAAATGAGAGCAGAAAATAGGAACCAGAGCTGAGAAGGGAAACTGGATTCATTCTATCTTCCCAGAAGCTTCAGGATTAATTGACTGGAATCCACGGGGATCTACAGGAGAAGTCCAAGATTAATTGAGATCAAGAGAAATCAGTTCAGGGAATAGTTAGCTCTTAAAGAGTTGGTAAAACAATTTAGCTAGAAATTGCAAGAGACTAAATTTTATTTTGACTGTATGTATTTAAGTCTAATCTTATGGTTTGATGATTATTTTTTTCTGTAAAGGCTCAGTAGTTGTGTGTTTTATGCAACTTGAAACTGCTTCACAATAGATGTGCCTCTAAATTAGAAGTAGATAACCAGCTTTTGTGGTCTTCATAAGGTCTTGTATCTTACGTTATATTTTTCTATGACAATTTAAGATCTCAGTTACAATATGAAATATGTACAGCTCTATATTTTATCTCATTTGCCATTGAATGATGTGATGTGACCAATTAAAACTGAAAAGGGAATTTTAACATCATTTTGTTTAAAAACAAACATTGATTTTATTTATCATTTGTGAAACTGATCTGTCTGGTTTAGTTCTGCAACCCAACAGGAAAGATACAGACTTCAGAGAATAATTAGGACTGCAGAAAAAACAATTACTACCCACCTGCTTTCAATTGAGGACCTGTATACTGCACCAGTCAAAAAGAGGGCTGTGAAAATATTTACAGACCCCTCACATCCCGGACATAAACTGTTTCAACTCCTTCCCTCAAAATGACGCTCCACACCAGAACAACTAGACACAAGAACAGTTTTTTTCCCAAAAGCCATCACTCTGCTAAACAAATAATTCCCTCAACACTGTTCAACTATTTACAAAGTGTACACTACTATTACTGTTAATCTTCTCATCACTCCTTATCACCCATCCCCTCCCACTTGTGATTGTAGGACTGTAACTTTGTTGCTTGTATCCGTACGATTTATATTGACTGTTTCCTAGTATGATTTGATTGTTGACTATCATTATAGTCAATATGACTATCATTAAGTGTTGTACCTTATGATTCTTGATTCTTAACGAATGTACCTTTTCTTTATGTATACTGAGAGTATTTACACCAAGACAAATTCCTTGTGTGTCCCACACTTGGCCAATAAAGCTATTCTATTCTATTCTATTCTACTCTATTCTATTCTGTTCTATTCTATTCTATTCTATTCTATTTCCCAAAAGATAGAAGGATTGGCTAGTTCTCCTAGCCATAGAGCAGGACATGGCACTATTTCATTTTTGCCTTCTTAATTTGCCAAAAGATCAATAACAACTGTGGGAATCATATATTTTCTACACACTGGTTAGGAGGAGGATGTCAAAGGAGGTGTCTCCCTCCTAAAAAAAAAGATCGTGGCATAGGAACTACCAATTACTAGCTGTATCAAAGCAGAAGTCAAAGACAGAATGCATAGATTTGGAGGGCTTTTGGGACAGAAGGATTAGGATGTTGCTGCTGTCTTACTTAAAATAAAGATCCCAGGAGTTATTATATTTTTGTTATTTACTAGCATACACCAAATACAGTTTAAAATAATATCTGTACAACATAGTACAGTAGGAATGCTTTAACAAAATGGTGCCTGAGCAATTGCACGGAGTTGTGGGTTTTGTCATTTTCAAGATGAAAACAACAACATTCAAACTGAAGATTCTTCCCTCCACAATCAATCAACTTTTGATTTTACAGTATCAGCAGATCTTTATGTAATCTCTCTCAAATGTCTAAAGACAACCATATTGGGAGGGGGGACTACATTTTAACAGAATCCTGCTATATTACATTTGTGTATGATTTACTCTCCAGCAGCAACAGTTCTGCACAGTAAATCCAATACAGAAAGCAATTTTTATTGCAGAAATTAAGCCAAGGGTTATAGTCAATGGTTAATTCAAGAAAGATCAGCTAGTCTGAAGTAACACACTGACAGACATAAGAAAACCTGCAATCTCTCATCTGAACATCTGTCTGATTAGGTCTTAGTTCTTCAAAATGGAGAGAAACTGATCAAGCACATGCTCAGTTTTAGGAAAGAGAATCTTAGAATAATTCATCTGTGGGGAAAGTAGAAAGTTACTAAGGTTATTTGGTACAGAGATAGCTGAATAGTGCCATCTGGGGAGTTAATTTTAAAGAACTGGAAGGGATTGCGATAATTTTGCTTCTGTTCTAGTAAAATCAAGGTATTTAAAGTACATTTAATGAAAAATGTCCCTGTAGTTGTCTGTGTCCCTCAGTGTGTAGTTAATCAAAATCAGAGTGCCTTAAAAGGAAAACCACCTCTGCTGCTAAGAGCAGTATAGGCACATACCAAAATTTAACAGCTGCAAATTAGGAATGTGCCGGTCAATCTAATCAGTTTCTAATTGAATCACACATTTGATCTGTTTCGACTGTTAATAGCAATTTGAAAATTCAAGCCCAAAAAGAGCTTTTGATTCAGAAAGTCAACTCAGTTTGGAGATGTGATCAAACTGCCTTTCAATCAAATTTCCAAAACGAAGCTCCACTGCAGACCTCTTGAGAAACTGATTTGATTTAATATTTTTGAGGAGACTAAGACTTTTTGTGACAAAGTATAACTAAACAAGAGAGGCAGCCATAATCAGAACAAAAGAGAATTGGGAAGAGGATGGGGAAAGAGGTAAAGATGGAACAATGTGCAGAAACAAGGAAGAATAGGATCCAGGCACTGGAGGGACACTATTTGAGAGACATAGACTTCAGCGACCAGGAAGATGTTAATAGGGATCGAGTGACCTGTGACCAATTGGATAAAAGAGGAAAAGAAGAAAAAAAAAGAGAGAGAGAAAACAAACAGGTTACCAATGAATTATAGTACAGGGAAGCCCTTTAGGGTCCCAGAGACTAGGATCCCATAGAGGCAACAACTCTGGGACAAAATTCCAGGGTGTCAACACTGAACAAAATAAGAAGTGTCCTCAAACACAGAATAACTTGTTAATATGTATTACCATATTAAAATGTCTCTCCTCACCCCCAACCCACCCAACTCATCTCTTTATGTCCAGGATCTGAAATTGCTTAGCTGAGCCTGAATATATTTAGAAACTGGACTGGCATTATTCGCTGCTATTTAACTGCATTCACTGTAAAGAAGAAAGCAAAAGGCCTTTATGCTATCAAAATAGGAAAATAAAGCATCCTTAGCTGAAAAAAAATTTCTTTCATTTCTGGATGTCCCTAAGAAACTTTTTGATGTACAAAGGTTTCTGCACAGGAAAGTGAGGAAGCAGGAAGAATGATTGCAGACGTGCAAAAGTACAAACTTATTTGGATCTTGACACTATATGTTTACTGATGAAGACCAAGGTTGCATCTGCTGTATGGCTCATGATGTGTGATACACCAAGACAGTGATTCCCCCCCACTCTGTATTCAAGTCTTTGATTTTTCCCACCTGAATATAGGAAAATGTCTTTTTTTTTCCTGTTGAAATCCCACTTCCAGTTTTTTGTTTTTATGCCAGCCGTGAGAGACCTCTTGAATCTTAATTCTGACTTTGAAGGCATACTGTCCTTATTTTTGTGTCACATGCAAATTTGTTAATCTTTTTTCTAACTGTCCTCATCCAAATTATTTATAAATATATCGAACAGCATAGGGCCTAGAACAGAGCCCTATGATAAACCATTTAACACTTCCTCCCAGCTTAATGTGGTATCTTTTTTGTTCAACCTGTTCAATACTCATCTAATAATAACATAGGTCAAACAACATTTCCCCATCTCCTCTCATTGGAGACTTTGTCAAATGCTTGTATATTTTTTTCTGGATCTGATATATTAATAGGAAACACAAATACAAACTTCAGGTGCTGTTTAATAATATAGTACATAGGACTACTGTGATGTTTGGAGAGCTATCAGCATGATTACATGAGCCCCAAAGTTTGCAGGAATAGCAAATTTAGGCAGGAAGAAAATGGGGTGACTTTCAAAACCCCCAGTGAGGTTTGGGTAGGCAAAGGAGCAGACAGTTTTTCTATTTCTCCCTTAGAGTTAGAACAGAAAGTAGCTCAAATTAAACTGAATGGTGGGATATTCAGGACAGAGTAATGAAATCACGTCTTCGCCAATGCACAGTAAAAATATGGATTTAACTGTCACAAGTTGTAGCAGTGAACATTTTTAAATGGGAAACAGGCTCAAGATCTTATACAATGTTCTTACTAAGCATAAACAGAAAGTTTTCATCTCTATCTATATCACTCTATAAATCTGTCTCGGCAAAAATGCTGAACGGAAGAGTTGTAACCTATAAAGATTTCCTTGCTACCAAGTCCTGTTGTATTCAAGGGTCTTACTTCTGAGCAGACACCCTTATGCCTGCCATGCAGGACAAGTGGCTCCCAACTTTTTTCCGGTGAGTTCAGAGATACGTTATTTGGACATAATTCAAATCTTTTTAAAATACAGCAGTGGCGCCTCTTGACCTTTCAAGACAAATCACATGGCGCAAAATGTTTATTTACATTGTTAAATTGCCGGGGCCTTCCGAGATCCAGCAGTTCCTCTTACAATGGAGAACTCATGCATGTCACTTTCATTCTTCAAACAAGAACCAGACAGGCTACTTGAACTGCCGAAACAATGACCTCCAGTCTATCCCATGCTTGAGCGATAAACAACAACGGAGTCCTCTTGACAAACTCTGCCTCAAAGAGGGGAATTTTGCTGCTCACTAAGTCTGCTGAACATGAGTTGGGAGAGAGAGAGAGAGAGAGAGAGAGAGAGAAAAGATCATCTTGTAAACAATTAATTAATGTTTGCCATGAATTATCATTTTTTACTTCCTCCTCAAGAGGCTCAAAGGGAATAAAAACACATTTTTGCAGGTGGTGGCATTCAAACGAAGGGCAATCAAATGTTTGAGAGCAGTGGCACAGTGCTTTGAGTCTCTAGCAGTGAATGATGCTAGGATTAAAGCGCAGCAGGGGGTTGAGGGCTTCAGGTGTGAAGCTTAATGTTTGTGATCAGCAAAAAAAAGTCTTGAATTTATCTAAACTGCTCTTCTGCTAACAGTACTTCTAGCACATAAATGTTCCAAAAGTGGCAAGTGTTCTCATTACTCTTCTAAAGCAAACATGATCTTCATTTGAAAGGCGAACATCCCTGTTGTCTAATTTAGAATGTGCATCACAAAGAGTTAGATGATGACCCCAAAACAGATCACTCTCACGCAACTGATCATAAACAATAAATAACTCATATTAGAAATATAGGAATGGCAGATAGGGAATAAGTAAATATTACATGACCCAAACTCAGCTCTTTCTAGGATTCCTGAACAATGTATAGTTCTGTGCCTCCTATTGTTAATGAAAGTAACTTATCTCTCTCTTGCTCACTCACTCTCTTTTCAGTTAGCTTCAGTTGTTATTTGGGAGTTCTCATTTTCATATCTTATTGCCACTTAACAGAAAAAGTGTGTGCTATTCTGTTCTCTTTTATCTCCCTTTATACATACCTCCTAGCTTGCAGTTCATTCATTGTCATAGTGAGTAATTCTTCATTTGGTGGTACTGTACCTTACCATTTCCGAAATATATTTGATCTGATTGAGGCATTTGCTACTAATATTCTGCATCTCCTCTTGGGCAATAATTATTTTCCCATTAATTCCAATGCAGGAACCAATTCCAGGTGGACAACCTTTTGCCAAAGGAAGATGCTTTATTTATTGAAGTTAACAGTATACCGCACTTGAATTCTGCATGTGAATTTGGGAAAAATATTAGGGATCTTGATCAGAAACTTGAGCTACAATCCACATACTAGTTGGACTCAATTGAATTTAAGTGTATGAAGTCTGGATGAAATGAAACATGCATTGGAAGTCAATGATACATGATTACTAGGGGAAGATTGCTATGAGGACCGGAACTCTGAATAACTGTATTAATGAGGAATTACTCCTTAATCCAACTACAGCAGTTAATGATGTTTATTTGGATCAAATCACTTGGTTTGTAAGATTAACTGCAACTGTTCTATACTGATACACAGCAATAGTTAAGTTGTCTTCTCCTTCTCCTCCATCTACTTCATAAACTGAATTAAATTTAAAATCTTCTGAATGCAAAATTACATTGACATTTAACATTTCAGAAGAGAGATTGTTTATCACTATCCAACAAGACTGAATGCTCTAGAAGATACAGCAATTTTCCTGTGCTTTTATGTACTGTATCACTAGAACTTTCTCAATCTGAATTTGCATTTTTCAAGAACAAAAGGCTTCTTGGGTACAATTCTGGCCAAATCAGTATGATTATAATGGAATGCATGAATGATCTGGAGAGGGAAGGAGATACTGTCTAGGAAACAAGAAGACAAGGGAGACAGGAGCCCCCAGGTAGTTAATAGTCAAACAAAGAAACTAAGACCTGCCCTAATAGATCAGTAGTTAAAAGTGGAGGGGGGAAGTTTGTGCCTTCAGACTTGCAAAGACTCTGTTAATGTAGCCTTACAATAAAACAGAATTAATTCATCTTACCCTGTTTCCTATCTGATTTGCCTAGGAAGGCTGACAATCATGGTCATCAGTGAATCTTAAACAGAGCTTTCATTTTGTTTAGGAAGAAGGCTGAATGACAGTAGAACCTACAGAGTAGGATCAAAACAGGCAAGATGGCGGTTGGTTCATTGTGATTGAAATCCCACTCTTTGTGTGGGTGTTTGACATTGACCCATGTACAAAAGAGTGGGATTTTGTTCAGAGCACTGTAACTGCCATCTTGCCCACTTTGACCCTCCTGTGGATGCTGCTGCTTAGTGAATAAAATGTGGCTTATTTTTTTACTCATTGTATACACATTCTTAGCAATTACAATAAAACACCTTTGAAAGGCTTTCTGTTACTGTGCCTGTGTTTTGAAAGAATCTCACCCATATTGTTGGCTTTTCTCAAGCTGTTAAGAATAGAGTTCTTTCAGAAAGTCTTTCAGGTATGAAGCCTCACCTTAGTTTACTGCTTTATTTCTTTTAGTTTATTAGCACGGCCATTTTAATCTAACACACTGTATTTATTTGGATGTTGTATTTGATGATTTTATTATAAACTGCCTAGAGTCTCTTGATTGCAGTGGACGAAAATCCAGTCAAACAAACAAACAAATTAGGGACATCTGAGTTGTCTTTGGAAATTAATTTCACACATATCTTTTGGATAATGGGCAGACTGGAACTTCATAAGAATTCTTGCTACTCTAAAAATAGCAAGGTGGTTCTTAGCGGTTTTGAACACGTCAGTCATGCACTGAACTCTTATTAGGATTTTTTAAAAACTATGTAAAAACAGACTTTTAAGAATTCAAAACAAAGTAGCTTCATTCAGTAACAGAAAATGACTGATTTATGTCAAAAAGATTATCAAAGGGGATTGGATGATTTACAGTTTGAACAGTATGGGATTTAAATAATTAAGAATGCAATATTATGCAAACCAAACTCAGGTTAAATGAAATGGAACTTATTACCAGTACTTAGGACTTAGGACTGCCATTTAATGTTATCAGTGATTATCAGGTTTAACCTATGCAGGGTTTGTGTCAGAGGTGGTATTCAGCAGGTTCTGACCAGTTCTGGAGAACCGGTAGCGGAAATGTTGAGTAGTTTGAAGAACCGGCAAATACCACCTCTGACTGGAGATTTTACAGTATCCTTCCCTTGCCACGCCCACCAAGCCACGCCCACAGAACCGATAGTAAAAAAAATGGAATCCCACCACTGGTTTGCATAGGTTAAAGCATATCCACTTTCATAAATAAAAACAAAAGGAATACAGACACTTATTTAATTTCAACTGATAATACTCATTTAAGTTGCCACGATCTTTTCTAGTAGAGTAGAGAGTCAGCTTTCATTCTTCCAATGCTGCTGGTCCTGAGGACATTCAGAGAGAGTCCTAAACCCTTAGACCTGACCTGCTTGGGAGCTTCTGTTTGAACTGAGCTTAGCCTGTAAAATCCAAACTGGGTCCAAAGAGGGCCATAAACAGTGCGACTGTGCAATGAGCCTTTGGAAGGCAGCTGAGGCCTCATTTGGGGTGACATGTTGTGGCTGATGAGTGTGGATGATGTGGGGTTTTCGATAAGTGCCTCATCAGTATCCTCATCATGATCGTGTCGCTCAGCCACGGCATGTGCCCTGACTTGATTGTAATTGCTTGAATCTGCTCCCGCTGCTCAGGAGCGCACAGTAATATGCAATAAAACAGCAAGAAGTGAATGTTAACCATCTGAGTTCTGACACGGCTGTTTTGCAGTTCAAGCACTCCAGACAGAGAGATGGATAGGTAGGCAAATCCTGTCTTCATTCATTTTTACAGGCATCACTATACTACTTGTCTTGTATGCTCAGAATATACATGGGGTAGGCTAAAGTACTGATATTGCTGTAATGATTAAAAGGCTGAAAACAGTATTAAGGTATTCAGCATTTCTTAGAACTTTATGATGTAATATGGAAACATAGTACCATTTGTTCAAAATAAATGGCATGCTTTATGTTTTCTATGGTTTATTATGCAAATTCTTATCTCTGTATAGTATTTGCCCTGCACCATTGCTTCCAAGTTGGACAACAAGTTAAAGCCAAGTCTACATTTGTGTTCTCCATGACCATATGGAAATGACTAGTCATTTCTGCCTTCGAAGGTATGGGTTTTTCTTTCATCTTTGCATTTTAGCCTCCAGCACTGGAATTTCTGGTGGTTTTTATTTATTTATTTATTTGATTTGTCAGTCGCTTACAAGATAATAGGTATAAGTATAAACATAGTTATGAACACATGAAATGTAATCCCAATCCTAACCAGAAAACTTCTTTCTGAGAGAATTACATCTGTGTCTGTTGGGATGAAGTGCTGTAGAACAGGGTCTCCAACCTTGGCGACTTTAAGCCTGGTGGACTTCAACTCCCAGAATTCCCCAGCCAGCTTTGGCTGGCTGGGGAATTCTGGGAGTTGAAGTCCACCAGGCTTAAAGTCGCCAAGGTTGGAGACCCCTGCTGTAGAACACAGAGTTCCTATGCAATACTAACCTGCCCCAAATTACTTGGCAAGTCTTTCTAACATCTGGAGCCTTCCACTTTCTCAGGCAAGTTCTGTTCAAGGTTTGAAATAATATTCACTTCAAGCAGGAGAAGGGAGAGACCCTTGAGGACTAGTAAAGTACATTTAGATTTTGAGCCTTGAATATTCAGCAGCATGAACATTTATTTGATGAATATAGTTAAAAATTGGAGAAAATCTGATGGCTTCTCTCAAAAACTGGCTGCCATAGGTGGGAGAGTGATTTTGTTAAATGGATGCCTTCTGTCTATTTTCCCAAAATAATGTTTTCTTGATAGTCATAGAAACTTCTTGGATGAGAAGTGAAACATCTTCAAAGAAAAACCAAAATATCCAGTTGCCTCTTGAAAAAAAGCACCTTTGGGATAACCATGACCTGGATGACTGAGAATCACCATAGACAGTCATAGATCAAGGGAAAATTGATTGAAGAAAAGAGACAAGGAATGTTCTATAAGGAGGAGGAGCCAAAATGGGATTCATTGTGCCTATGCTACATTTTCCTAGGGTGCAACCTAGCGGGGGAGAGAGAGACAATCACAATAAATAAAGCTGCCAAATGCAGGTGAATAAAAATATTAACTGGGCAGACTTGTTACATGGAAACCTGCAAAAAGTCAAGATTATGAAACAACTTGGGTAAGTCATGATTTCAGCCATGCAGTAGAACATTTATAGTAGTTTGATGTTTACAGCACGAATGCTTTAACTTACAAAAACAGCTTGTTAATGGCTGACATGATGAGTCCAGGTGTTGGTGCTGAATAATGGGTTTGGAGTTGTGGAAACTTATTGTGTGCATAAAAGGTTTTAATATCTTGAAGAGTTTTTCTTTCATTTTAGCTGATTTGCTGATATTTGCCAATTTCCTAGCAAAAGCTGCAATTAGTTCATTTCAGCCTAGGTGTTAAAATTGGTGGAAAGGTTTAAGTCTTATTTTATAGCCTGGGATTCACTGAGTGACTGGTCAGAGAGGATTGGTGAGTGCCATGGATGGCAAGGTGGCATAGAGATTTTTTTCTCACAAAGTAGTTAAATATGTAGTGATTTAATATGATTGACTAAAGGACATATGGCAATATTATATTGGAAAGACAAACTGCTTTCCCATTTCAAAATCCACTGTTATTGTTTTTATCTTCTTCTGTTAAAAAAAATCTCTATTCAGATAGTTCAAACCTGTGATTTGTGGTCTACTACCGTGTTTCTCATATAATAAGACCGGGTCTTTTTTTTTTTTTTTTGAGCCCTGAAAAAATGGCTAGGCTGTCTTTTCGGGTGGGTGACTTAATTCCCCCCCCCTTGCATCTTTGGGCGGGCGGGCGGCGATGGCTTGGATGTTGACCTCGGCGTTGGTGGGGCACTTCGTATCGGGGTCAACGCAGGCAGCATCATATCCGGGTGTGCAACAAAAGTACTTCCTAACGGCAAGACCCCCCCACCATTCCCCACCATTTCGCATGTTTTAATATATTATATAATATTTCATGACTATAAAACATGCTGGGACTTCCTATTGGGGGAGGCCATATTGTTGGAGAAACGGGGTATTTGTCTGTGGAGGCAACTACAGATGATGAAGCAGGGGCAAAACTAAAAGCAGGTTTCTTTTTAATTATCCCAACCTAAGGAGATACTCATATCTTGTGAGCTTTTCTAATAAACCAAATAAAGCCAAAGGTTAGTCCTTTTAGCTTTAAAAATGTTTATGGCAATGAGTAGATAGAGCCACTGTGGCGCAGTGGTTAGAGTGCAGTACTGCAGGCTACTTCTTCTGCCTGCCGGCTGCCTGCAATTTGGCAGTTCAAATAGGTTGACTTCCTGTTTGAACTGCCAGATTCTTGGGGGCAATATGCTGACTCTGTAAAACCGCTTAGAGAGGGCTATAAAGCACTGTAAAGCGGTATATAAGTCTAAGTGCTATTGCTATTACTAATTTAAATGTTGTGAGATGTTGGCTTTTTTGCCCCAAAGTTTGCATTATCTCAGGCTGAAACATGTATATCTTGGGGAAGTAATCCCCTAAAATTTCAGTGGTTTTTTTTTAAACAACATTAAGCAAGGGTGGGGGAAGAGATGCACTGATGCCACAGGAGAATTATGCATGCCAGAGTGAGCACAAATACCAGTAGTAATTCTCAAAACTTTCAGTAATTATGCAGTGGATCAAGAAACAGTCTAGGAACTTCTACTCTATTCAGAACCTTCATTTGAGGTTTTGTATGGAGGGGAATGTAAATGTATAGCTTATCAAAACCTGATCCACTCACTTTGATTGTCTTATTGTTATGTATATCAAATTTCAATATTTGACAGAATCCTTTATAAATAAGAAGAACAAAACCAACATTGAACAAACTGCCAGTTATCCATTGTAGATTACCAGGCTAATAGATAAGGAGCTGTAGTGTTAGCATTAATCAGCTGGTGTTCCCATTTTATGCACAGTTTTTAAAAAGGAATGGTAGAAATAGAAGCATGAAGTGGTGCAAGCAAATCACAAACCTTTCAGCTCCCTTGCTAATTAACTTTTAATTGACTATTTTAGAGCCATTGGAGTCATCATGTAACTGGACTCCTGGGTGCATAAATTGGTTAATAAAATTCTGTGAACAATTAGAATATAAAATGTTCTAGATTATTTTCTTAGGTTTTTTATTTATTACATACATGTACACTATCTCTACAATTTATATTTAGTATGTAATCAAAACATATAGTTGCTTATAAAATAGACGCCGAGACTTGTTTCTGCACTCTTAATCAGGACGTACAATACAGAAGACTCTGTCCTTGAAATAGACCCAGAAATAACTTAATGGTTTTCCATTACTGTTTATAGGGTGTTGCTTTAATGCAAATTTGACTAAAGGTGTTTGCACTTACTGTATATACTCAAGTATAAGCCGAGTTTTTCAGCCCATTTTTGTGCTGAAAAACCCCCGGCTTATACTGAGTCAGATTCCCCTCTGAAAAAAAATGGTGTGGAGCTCCGGAGCTGGGCAGGCGCTTCCTGCTTCCGTGTTTCCTTTGCAACTTTTAAGCATGGGGGTAATCGGAAGCAGAAAAGTTCTTGCATGAGGATATTTTTTTCTTTTTTAACTGTTTTTAGGGGTGGGGGAAGACCCACCGTCATGTGAGAATGCTCAGACACGAAATCTATCTGCCCGAAAATAAGTGTGTGTGTGTGTGGGGGGAATTTTAACAGAGGGAAGATGTAGGAGAAGGCAAAGCGAGTCTCCCCCTCAGTTTCCCTGAAGGATCTTCCGTCGCTTTTGCCTTCTCCCTACATCTCCGCTTAGGTGTCCGGCTGGGGCTGTCGGGAGTTGCTGCCGCCGGTGCGGCCCGGTCCCAGCGTTGCCTTGGGAAGGGTGGGGCAAAACCAGGAGCCGCTGAGCTTGAGCCTCCGGTGCCGCTGCTGCCGTTGCAAAGCACTGCCGCGGCTCTTCCTTTTGCCTTTCCCTTCCCGAGGCGATGCGGGACTGGGGCCGTGCCGGCGGTAGCGACTCCTGACTAGGGGGCCTCCGAGGGGAGGGGAAGAGAGTGACTCCTGCCTCCGCTGTCATCATCATCTTCTTCTTTTGGGTTAGTGAATCAATTAAACCTTTCATGATAGTGAGATCGTTTCCCAAATTAATTATTTTTATTTTTGAAATTTACCAGTAGCTGCTGCATTTCCCACCCTCGGCTTATACTCGAGTCAATAAGTTTTCCCAGTTTTTTTGTGTAAAATTAGGTGCCTCAAGCTTATATTCGGGTCGACTTATACTCGAGTATATACGGTATTTCATTTTTCATATAATCAGTATGAGAAAACCATACTGAGGGCTATGTGCCATCATATGGGAGGCCAGAAAACCTAGTAGGAGGGAACCCTTTTGTAGCTATTCTATCTCAAGTATACTTTCATAGTGTCTCCCCTTCCATTTCCTGTTCCAAGATTTTCATGGATTGATGGATGGATTGATTGATTATGTGCCATCATGTCATTGTCAATTCTTAGCAATTACATACAATAGAACTTCTGGTCACGAACGCTTCTGACCTCGACCAAATCGGGTTCAGACCAAAAAAATTCACATTTTTTTTTCTTTTTGCGGCCGATTTCCCCTTCTGTACCATTTTTTGGGTAAGCACCAAATTTCCAAAATTAGGTTCGGGTCACGTCCAAATAAGGTTGCGACCAAAGTTATGGAACAAATTATGGTCATGACCAGAGGTTCTACTGTAGATAGATTTTCTCCATGACTATCTGTCCCTAACTTGGTCTTTCAGGACTTCCAACATTTCTTTAGTGTTGGTCTTCTTCTTCTTCTTCTTCTTCTTCTTCTTCTTCTTCTTCTTCTTCTTCTTCTTCTTCTTCTTCTTCTTCTTCTTCTTCTTCTTCTTCTTCTTCTTCTTCTTCTTCTTCTTCTTCTTCTTCTTCTTCTTCTTCTTCTTCTTCTTCTTCTGTTTTCTTCCCTGCTTTCTGGCATTAAAGCCTTCTCCCAAGAGCTAGGTTTTTGTCTGTAGTAGAGTAATTTGAACTTGGTCATAATTCAAACAATAGTTAGTATTTAACCAATACATAATTTCTTATTACTAATTAGTATCTGTAGTAAACTTTTCATTAATTCTTATTAATTTTTCAAGACTTTCACATAATCTGTAAGTTTGACCAAATATGGTTACAGACTGTCTTCAGTTATTTACTGTTTTCTCATTTGAATTTTTGAATGCCTAAAGAGAGAAGTGATTTGAGAAAAAAAATGTAATTCCAGGGATGAAATAAACTGTATAAAATAAGGGATGTTGTGTTCCAATATCTACTGAGCTGTTTAATCTGTGCTCCTCTTACATAATCTTTAACTTTTATAATTATATATGAATTATCATGGAATCACATGCTTATTGACTAAGATACCATGTTTGCAGATATCGAAGGAATAAAAACTTCACTCTGTTCATATAGTTCAAAAATGTAGACAAAACCTAGACCAGCAGAACATACATTGTTTCATAGCTATTAAATTTGAACTTGAAATGTCCATCAATATGGATTATCTAAAATGGAGGAAATGGTAGTGATGGAGGAGGAGGAGGAATAAACAGTGTCATGAAACTGGAAACGTGTCTACAGATGGACAAAGCAAATGCAAAATTAAATTCTTTATGTGAAAAGGGGGACAATGAAGCTTTGACTGAGATACCTTTATAGGGGAATTCAATTTCTCTCTTTCTTGCTCTCTTGCTTTATTTTTGAGATCTAGTGAAAAAAACTGAAAGCCCTTTATTATTTCTTATTTTCTTTTTAATATGTGGTATAAGTTCTATTTTTTCCTCCCAATGTTAAAGCAGTTCCCATTTTTTTGTGTTTGTTTCAGACACCTAGCTGAGATGAACAATGTCTCCCATTGAATCACTTCTTTCATCTATTCAGCTTCTTTTATCCCCTGCATCTCATCCCTCCTTCACTACCTTAGCTCTCATTAACCCTCAGGGTTCCAAACACGCTGCATCTCTTTTAAAGATATATATTTTTTATTCAGACAGAAGCCATTTTTGCTTGGTGGATTCAGTTTCCGTAAGACCCTTACACAATAGTTAAGTGCATAGTACAGACTCTTTACATTGCAATGAACAATAAGCCAAGATACTAATTTATACTGGCATATTGTATCCTACTCAATTGTATACTACTTCTCCCCCCTCTAGGTTAGGCAGCTTAAAGAAAACCTTTTCTTCTCCTGGCATAAAGAATATTTGAGTCACTAATCACTTTGGGCTAACATACAAACCCATTGTTTTCTGCATCTCAGTATGAAAAGTGATAGATCCTAAGGTGTGGAATAGCATCATACTGTTATTTTAAACTTGAATGGTGAAATTAAGAGTCTTTTAAAAAAAAATTAATACACTCCAGCTCTATGCAAGTCAGTAACAATTTTCATCTGATTCATTTGTGAAATCAAACTTTTAAAACTAACTTCAAAGGCTTCTTCTATGAACCTGGCAATATATTTAAATATTACTTTATTATTAAATATATTTTTTAAATGCCACCAAGCTACAGGTGTCAAGCACTGTTTCAGAGGTTTTCTTTCTCTTTTCACAAAAAAAGAATGTTTTTCCCCTCTGATAGCTTTTCTGCAACACAAAGATATGATCATTCCTTTGAAATGATTTCTTAAGGCAGATGTGAAATTGCATAGATCTAATGGGTTAATGAATCAATCAAATCACTCCCTCTAATGGCATTCTCAGGTAATGAGTTCCAACAGAAATACAGTAAAGATGAATTGGTAGGGAATTATATTCAGGAGGCACTTGAAGATGACCAAAAAGAAATCCATAAAATCTCAAAATGGAAAGTTGTGGGGGGAGGCAGTGGATGGAGATGAGTTTAATAGCCATAAAATATTAAATGTTGGTTGTAAAGAAACATGGATGATTGGAGAAAGGTGGGAAATAATTTATCTGCTGAAGGAAATCATGGAAGGAGGGCACAAAAAGGGAGTCTTATTGTCTTCTAAATGTAATGTTAGGTACAAATTGTCCTGTGCTAGTACTGTGCTCCTACAGTTATCCCCTCAGAAATCAATCCCATTGAGTTCAATGGGTCTTCATCCAAACTAAGTGGGTCATGTCCTGCTTGATTCAATGGGATTTCCGTATCTATAGATTCGCCCTTCAGGAAAGGCAAAACCAAATAATTGGGTCTGTCTGCAACTACATTGTATATAGCACTTCTAATTTCAATGGAGATGCTGTGTAGTGGAACAAAGGCTTTTTCCAGGGCTTGAAAGTGCACTATCCATCAAATGAAAAGGCAGTCTCCATGCCTCTGGGTTCTATGTATCAGATAACTCACACTCCCATAAGCTGCTAAAAAGACTGTTATTCTCTCAAGCTCACCCTCTGATTTTTGTTCAAATTCATTTTGGAAGTATAATGAATAGTGAAAAAATCAAATTCATTACAGAATCTTTCCCTATCGAATTCGTCTTGTTTTCTCTTAAGGTTGATCAATTCACAGCTTTTGGCATGGCTGTTTTCTTACACACATATCTGCAGTCTATCCAAATGAAATTTATATTGAAGAGGAAAATACCTTTGATTGCACATATGGAGTACATTCAGCATATTTTTAATGCTAAAAAAAATGTAGAATACCAGTCTTTTGCTAGGCCAAAACTAAGAAACTTTGCAGAATATGACATGGATATTATTGTGAATGAATGGCTGTCTGTTGAAGGAATGGATTGTTTGGAAAGCCAAAATCAAATTCATTCATAGATTGAAAGTCAATGTAACCAAATGGGTGAGGGAGGAACTCCATTAGTCTAAAGACCAGCGACTATAGTCAGAAGTGGACTGTGCAACTTTTCCTATTCTCTCCTTTGTTCAGAATAGATGGTTATTTATTGTGGGCCTTGATTGTAGCTAACTCAAGAACCTGGAAATATGCATAAAAGTAGAAAGGAATATGGTTTGATGAATGGACATGAAAAGCAGCATATATTCAGAGCACAGGAAGTCACCTTATATTGGGCCGGTCTGTTGGTTCATTTAGTCCAATATTATTCATTCTACACTATTAAGAATAATTTAAAAGGTTTTTCCAGACCTTCATGGAGGTAGGTCTATGGGACCTTGTGAACATAAGTAAATATTGAATTAGATGCTATAACACAGCTGATGCAGGACAACATCTGCTATGTGACTAATTTTCATTACTTCCCACTGAATTGTATTAACAATCTGAAAGTATAGACTAAAACCTTCATAAATTATACTAATACAATATAGTATTTTGTATTAGCTATGGAAGCTGGAAATGCCAGAATTTGTACTAGGCCAGAAAGTATTAGCATCAAGACAACCTTGGCTGAATGATCTATGGCTGATATTCAGATGAAAGACCACTAACCCATCCTATAGCTTTACTCTAGATTGGGAAGTCAAAAAGTAACCTTGAATAAGGCAAAGGTAAAGGACTTCCATATTGTTGTAAAAACATTAATATGGACATCTAAACATTGTAGGTTGCTGTTGAGAAAGTATTTATTAATACTGAATAATAAGTATTTGTCTAGTACATGTCCTTAAGAACTACATTGGGAAGTTAAATACGTTAGGCTAACACCTTAACAACTTCCAAGTTTGAATCTCCATTCCCCAGCAGCAATTTGGCAGAAACCATCATTAGATTTTCCTTTTTAAAGAGAATAAAAAGCAAACTATTCACTCAAGTGGTTTTGCATGGTGCACATTTCTTTCATGATGACTATTTGGGAATGTTGTTTAGATAGCAATGTGTTTATATTTTCAGATTTCAAGACTGGGGTATTTAGGCTGCAGCCTTTCAGAAATCAATAATAGCTCCCATTGCTTTTTATAGTTGCAGATTTCATAATTTGCAGGATGTTGATATTATTATTCGACTTTACAAAAATGGCATTCATCTTCCTTATGTAAAGGCATATATTGTCATATCACTGTCGTCTTTTTTTATCCTCATGGGTGCATTAGTACAATCACTGCTTTATGTTCTCATTTACTTTAAGTTCAGCATTACGTTAGTTAACTTAATTATATCTCATCTGTTTATATGAGCTCATTTCAAAGTGTCATGCTTGGAACTCTTACATCATACATCTGTAATAAGTGCGCTTTTGCTGAGCACATACATCTTAAAACTTCACTGAAGGGAAAAGAAAAAGACATCTACTTTAAGGCAGATCTTGAATGCACATTTACTGTGAAATAAGTGAATAATAATACTAGGTTATTTTGGAAAGTGTTCTTTTATGCAGTTGCTGCATTTAATACAATCACAAAATGGCAGCCCAACAGGTGGTCTTTTCATAGTATTGAGCTACAACAATTGGAACAAAAAGGACACCAGAATCTAATGTTCTTCAGAATTTAAAAAGCCGTTCACTTCCTTTTGTGAATTTTCAGATTTAGCCATGTTCGTTATTGTTGAGCCACAAATGCAGGACATTCTTTTTTGACATTTTGCCTTAAATAGATACTGACTAAGGCTGACTAGCCAGCTAGCTGTTTTGTCACAGGGTAGCGGAAATGAGCCATTTAACAATGTGGAGGCACTCTTGGTTCTTAATGGCCAATGGAAAGCACCAGTTTTGATATGCAGTAAACCTAGCAAAGTCTACGATCACAAAAGTATATTTGACAAAGGATGAAGTTTCCCCTTTTGCTATCCCCTCCCCCCTCCCACCCTCCTAATCTAAGAATTTCTATCTGGCTTAATGAAGTTGCAAAGACAATTTGGTGTCATTGGCAGTTCTTGAAGGTCTTAAAAAAATACTTGGGCATTGTGGCTCAGGCCATTCAAATCACCTCCTTTGGGAAGGTCCATTATTCGAAGAGCAATTATGAACTTCTTCACCAAGCAGGGAGGGAAAGGGAAGGATCTGATCCTTGTCTGTTAAATGTTTTTGGTAGTGGAAAAAGTACCTAATTATTGTGATCACACAGTGCAATTTTAAGTAGCTCTTCTTTAGAACTAAGAATCACCAAGTTCGTATATTTACCTGTCCGTTCAATTCCAGGTAAATATGTGCAGGATTGTAATAGTAGCAGCAGCATTAAGCTAGTGGTCCAGCACTATAAATCCTTCAACAAAATTAAATTTATTCAAATAAGTAGGAAATCAAATGGAGCATTCTTTAATGGAACAGCTACCCTGAAAAATAGCAAGCATAGTGTACTGAGATAATGAGAAGATAATGAGCTTAACCCAGTGAGCTTAATAAAAATTCTTCAAGGTCTAAGGGACAATTTTCACCCAATCATTCTACCTCAAATCCATCAATGATTTATTTTTTAATTTAGTTTTTCTATATCAGTCTTCCATAGCATTACATCCAATTATACAGCAAAACAGGAAAAACATGCAAAGAAATGCACTATCTATCAAATGTGTTAAAAATACAAATGAATTTAATAATAACATTTTATTGACATAGTCGCAGCACATGATTTATTATGACAATATAGGAAAATATTCACTGATGCTTTCAGTGCAATTGATATATATGTATATCATATATATATATATATATATATATATATATATATATATATATGCATATGCATATACATATACACATACACATACACACACACACACACACACACACATATATACACACATACATACATACACACACACACATTCATGCACACTTGTGATGTGCGTGTTTGTGTACCCCATTCAGCAGACTTGTCAAAAGAATATAATCTCCAATTATATACATTGTGTTCTAAAACTTCCTAGGCACAGAGCCAAAGATTTTTTATAGTACAGCCATAAAAATGAATCTCCAGAAGGGTAGCCATGTCAATATGTTGCAGGAAAAAAATATCAAAGAGACTTATGGCGTTATTGTGGCTTTAGCTTGGCCAGATTGTAGCCATTTTTCAAGACCCAAGATCATTTTTTAAGCCAGCCTTCCAGATCGCTGGATGTCAACTCCAACATTTCTGGGAATATAGAAGATAACTAGGAATGATTAGTTACATTCACTGGGGGCGTGTTCACACAAATTCATTTATCATTTTAGGGAAATAACCTAACCTAACAATAACCAGAACAATGTGGTTATTGTGAGGAAAACATTCTTCCAGCCTCTTTCAATCAGACTTCCCAGGCAAAGAATCAATATTTTCTTTTACAATGTTTCTGTTCACAAAGAAAAACAAGATTGTACTCAATTCATTTATGTATAGATTTTTAAAAAGCCTTTGTCCTGTTAGGACTGGGAGAAGAAAAAAAATAAATTGTCCTGTGAGCTGTAGTCACGAGAAGAGAAAAGTAAACACTATTATCCTTTCAGTCTCAGATTAAAGTGGGGAATTTCCAGAAAACCAAAAGTAAATACCGGTAAAACTGAATCTGAAAGGTGGTTTGGACAGCAACTTTTACCTCAGTAGACAAAGGTAAATGCCTAGTTAGCATTGTGCTAAAGTGGTGTTTTTTTGTTTTTTGTTTTCATTTCTGTGTATTTAGGCCTGCTGTATCAACTCTGAGATCTATTATCTAATTACAAACTCAATCCTGACAGATCCATTTGTGATCTTAGCACAGCAGAGTCTCCAATTTTCTTATTGATCCATACCATCTTTTACTACCCAAAATTTTAGATTATTACTTCCAGTATGTTTCTTTCTATTACAGAGCTTTTGGAATATCTGTCTGTAATATTTCCTTTACTATTAATTAATGCAGCCATTGGACATCTGGGTGTTCACTGTCAGCTTCAACCCTTCCACTTCCAGCGTCCACTTTTTCAGAGCAAAGCTACGCATGTTCAAACTAAAATGATGCCATAATCGCTTTCCTCCAGCATTGGAACCCCAGATCAGGCATGCTGACCTGGTTCCTGCCATACCCTGCCATTAAAACAAGCAAGAATGGGTGCTGATTAAACCTTATCTTAGTACCTCAGTAATGCAGTTAAGCATTATATTTACTTTTTTAGTTGCTACACCATATTGTTTGCTGATGTTCAGGTGGTAGACCATTAGGGTATGTAGATCCTTCTTCCTTTTATTGGCAGTTACCAGATGGGCACTAGATGGGACCGCTTAGTGCAGGGGTGTGAAACTCAATTTCATTGAGGGCCACATCAGGGTTTAGTTTGACCTCAGGAGGCCAGGTGGGTGTGGCTGGGGTGGGTGTGGCCAGCTCGATGTCACTCTTGCCTTGTGGGGGCCCGACAGAAAACAGGTTCCCAAGGTCTGTTACTGGCCATGATAGCTTTCTACAACCCTCTGCCGGTGAAAATGGAATGCAGGAGAGCTGCATATGGCTCCTGTGAGCTCTGTTTTTGTTGGCAGAGATATCGCTGGCCACACCTACACTGTTTCCAGGGCAGGCCAGATCTAAACACCCCGCAGACCGGATCTTGAGTTTGACACCCCTGGCTTAGTGGATTCCTAAAGGCAGGGCAGGGAATTGGGCTGGATAACTTAAAAGATCCTTCCCATTAATAATTCTATTAAGATAGTGGTGCTACTCCTTCGCTAATCTGTCTTTATCCTGCACCATCAAGTGCAGAACCAACTCCCACTTGGCTGAACGACTTCTTCTGAACCTATTGAGCACCTGACAGTCATTGTAGTTAGCTACCAGTTAAATTTACACTATGGAAAAATTTAAAAAGCATCTTCCCTTAAATTCTCACAGTGGAATGGAGCAATTCTAGGGAATTTAAAAAAGAATGTTGCAGCCCCATTTGACTGGATGGTGATGGTTCTAGGGCAGATCTTAAGATCAATATTTTTCTTCAGGTCATAGAAACCCCATTGCGATAGCCTGAGGGTATCAAATGCTAAATGGAGCTATCTGAAATTTCTGCCAAGTAAGCATAAGGCTGTAAACAGTCTCTGAAGAGAAAAAGAGTAGGAGGCGAGGTTTTCAGCTAATGGGAATACTTAAAGGCATCTTGGAAAGAAGAGCTTGTAGATTTATTAGTAGGTATACAACAATAAATTATTGGCGTGTCTGGAAAATATCCCTTGTAGAATATACTAGGATAGTACTGTATATAGTATACAATATTGCATTAATCATGCAATAATTGATATGAAATATCATTTATGGTAAACTTCCCAAACCATTAATTAAACTTACCTTTCTCTAATGGAAAAAAAAGTTATTATAATTGTATTAATTGTAAAGAAAGAGATGATTAAAAAGAAAGCAAAAAATATTCCTTTCAAAACCACTTTTTTTTGCCTAATGAAATTGGAAATGTTGTTGCCTATGTCAGGAAATGAAGGGAAAAGCCTTTGCCAGATTTATGAAAAGCTTTCCTTATTTCATGAATTATGCAAAGACATCACTGATTTCATGAATTAGGCAGAGACTTTATTCAATTCATATGGAGAGTATGCTTCTGTTTTTTGAATTGGGCAAATCATTTGCCCATTTTATTAAAAAAGAACAGCCTTCCCTTCAAATAGACAATTTCATGAGGCAGGCAGCGGTGTGAGTGACAAATACAGCAATATTTAGCTTACTGCTTGAATAAAGCAATTTCAGAAATTTGGCAAAACACATACAGTTGACAAGGTTCAACTGTGTGTAAGAGAATTAATTCAGAGAACTAGCTAGCGCTGTTCTAAAGCTTCAAAGACACTACTAAAAGTGTCTACTCATGACTGAGTAGCAAAGATAACTTGGAACACTGCTTGCACTAACCATGAATCACTCCACAACTAGGCTCTACTACAGGGGTATTGTTAGGAAATATATAAACCAGGATAGGCATTTAATACTGTCTCTTTAAGGGAATGCTAAAATTGTAATTGGGTGTGGTTCCTCAAACGGCCATAAGATGGAGCCAGAAACCTGGGTTGTTAGTTCTGTTGTTGTTAATTGCTAGTTGCTAGATGTTCTGTTGTTTTATGTTTTTGGTTCCTACATTTTCCCTTTTGACTGTTGCTGATCGTCATTCTTCTTGGATTACTGTGAGTCTATTTACTGAACTGTTTATGATACTGGACTTTGTTATTTGGATTATCCCTGGACTGAAATACTGACTGCTTTAACCATGTATGACTGTGTTGGACTTCGCTTAACCGTTTACTGGAAGTAAAACCTACATTTTACTATTCAGTGTATCTGTGTGCTGGTCGTGTGTTATTCAACATCACTCTCACTACGTTTCCCTGTGTGCACTCATTGTCCTACTGGGGATTTACCTCAACACTGGTTATGGGCCCAGGCCATACCAGGCTCAGATAACTGAGAGTTAGTGTGAATACACAGTACCATAAACAGACAGCTGTTTACTGTTTAATTGTGGGTTAAGTAAAGATGGTTCAAGATCCGTCAACAAGTCTATCACTGATAATCTGGTTGGATGGAACAAACTATGTTTCCTGGTCTATGAAGTGCAGTCTACCTCTGCATAGAGAAGGGTTATGGAATACAGTTCAAGATCCACCGGATTAAATACTTGGGATCCAGATGATGAGGACAATGCCAAGAAGTTAGCTGACTTTAAACAGAACAATGAACTAGCTCTTTGTATAATTGGACTAACGCTGAGTGACCAGCAGATAGTCCATATTCATGGAAAAGAATCTGCTGCTAAGTGTTGGGAGAATTTGAAGAGGATTTATGATTGTGACAGTGTAGGTGCACACATGCATCTTACACGTAAACTGTTCAGAGCATGTCTTCTGAAAGGTGGAGATATGTTAGCTCATTTGAACTTCATGAAAAGAACTTTTCATGACTTACATGAACAGGAACTGATATTTTCAGAGCTGCATCAAGTTTATATCATTCTTTCCTCATTGGATGAAAGTTATGATGATTACGTATCTTCACTGGAAGTCCTGACCAGAGATAAACTGACATTGACTGACATAACCAGAAGGTTGTTAGAAGAGGCAAGAAGATGGCTGGATAGGGACTAACTGAGAAAGAACCAGGATTTGTGTTCAACTGCCTATACTGTTAGGAAATGTTTTTCTTGTGGGGCTAGGGGACATATAGCTAGATTCTGTAAGAAGGGAAAATGACAGAATACTGGAAATCACCAGAAGGCTAAGAAGAATGTTAGTTTAGCTATGTCTAGCAATTCAACTGTAAACCATGATTTGTGGGTAGTTGATAGTGGAGCATCGCAATGCATTACTAGAAATAGAGAGAGGTTTGTAACGATGTCCACGAGTAAGCAACATGTATCATTGGCAAATGGATGGAAGATGAAAGATCTGGTGAAGGTATTGCATATTGTTCATGTGTAAATGAGCATTTATCTATGTTATATGTACCTAAACTGAAATTTAATTTGTTATCAGTAAGGGCTTTAGTTAATATTGGTTATGTAGTAACCTTTAGGGGAGATAACTGTATAATAGAGAAAGAGGGTAAAAGTGTTACTGCTACTTTAGAGAATGATTTGTATGTGATACATGATGACCAGTTGAAGATGGCTAACTTGGTTTATAACAATGTTAAGCCACATGACGAATGTATACATTTACTGCATAGACGTCTGGGGGAAATTAATTTCAAAATGTTGAAACAAACTGTTAAATTGTCAGAGGGAGTAAAATTAAAACCCTGTAGCAAGTATTTAAACTGTAATGCCTATAATCAAGAGAAGAGCAAGGTTACTCCAGCAAACAGACTTAACGGTTTTAAGACCAAACAACCTTTAGAGGTTATTTTTGCTGACGTAATTGGTCCTAAAAAACCCAGTTTGGGAGGTGCCTGCTATGTTTTGAGTATAATGGACCATTATACTCAAACCACGGTATGGTTTCTGCTATCTAATGAAAAACAAAACAGAAACATTCCAACATTTCTTTACTTGGCTAAGGTTTGCAGAGAGAAAAATGAAACATAGGGTAATTACTTTAGTTACTGATAACGGGACTGAATTTGTTAACAAAAGATTCCAAACTATGTTAAAATTGGCTGGTGTTGAGCATAAATGTTCTGCACCTTACAGGCCACAACATGACTCGTTTGTAGAATGAAGAGGGCAAACGTTACAAGCCATGGCTAGCACTATGTTATCTGATTCAGCTTTGCCGGAAACACTGTGGGGTGAAGCCATAATGTGTAGTAACCATGTGTTAAACAATGTGGTTAACACAACAACTGGTGAATTGCCATTCACTCGTTGGCATGGCAGAAAACCAAATTTAAGCTATCTACATACATTTGGAGCTCCAGCGTGGGTGCATATTCCCTCACAAGTAAGACTGAAAGGGAAACATAGAGCTAAGAAATTATTTTTTGTAGGTTACAAAGC
The DNA here is from genome assembly GCF_049901735.1 of Notechis scutatus. Lineage (NCBI taxonomy): Eukaryota > Metazoa > Chordata > Lepidosauria > Squamata > Elapidae > Notechis > Notechis scutatus. The sequence goes on from NC_142009.1 coordinate 288,756,666, forward strand.
CAACCATAGATCGTTTAGATTTTGGGATCAAGGCACAGCTAATATTTACTGTACCACTAGTGCTAAATTTCTTGAGCATGTTAGGTGGAATAAACTGGAACAGAAATCCAACAATGATGTTATTACTGACACCCAAGTAGTCCCTAAAGATGAAATAATTAAACCATCTATAGCCATTAAAGAGGAAGAACAGGCACAGGAGGAGATAGAAGAACAGGCACAGGAAGAAGGAGAAGAACAGGAGCAGGTGGAACAGGAGAATCCACCAGTAAGCCCTGTATTACCAAGACGTTCAACCTGAGTAACATGACCACCTGATAGATATCAGGCTAGTGTTATATGCCAAGTGAATACAGTTCCTGGTAACTATAATGAACTGAAACTGTATCCTGCTAAGGATCAGGCTGCTTGGCAGGAAGCAATGGATAAGGAACTGAAATCCTTAAAAAGACTGGAGGTATATGAAAATGTCAGGTTACCACCAGGGAAACATGCCATAGGGTGTAAATGGATTTATAAACTTAAGGTAGGTGTGGATGGGACTGTTACCCATAAAGCCAGGTTAGTAGCACAAGGGTTCAATCAGACAGCAAATGACTACGATGAGGTGTTTGCACCTAGTCTGAAGGCTACTACATTACGAGCAGCATTAGTGTGGGCAGCTAAGGAGAAATACATTATAAATCATCTAGATGTAGAGACAGCATATCTGCATGCACCGTTGCAACACACTATTTATTTAAGGAAACCTTTAGGTATAAAAACTGATAATACAACTGATTGCTGGAGATTGAAAAAGAGTCTTTATGGCTTAAAGCAATCAGGATATGAGTGGAACCAGTGTATAGTTAAGGGATTAAATAAGATAGGTTTTGTAGCTGGCATAGCTGATCCATGTTTGTTCAAAAGGGAAAATGATGGTGTAATTTCATTGTTGCTATTGTTTACTGATGACATAGCATTAATCACCAAAACTGAGCAAGAAACTACTGAAATAATTTCACTATTAGAAAAGAAATTTAAAATAAAACAGGTGAAATAAAACAACATCTTGGTTTAAAGATAGATAAAACTAGGGGAGGATACAAAATCTCACAGGCAGATAAAATTAACCAGTTACTAAAGAATTTTAAAATGGAACTTTGTAAACTGGCTAAAACACTGATGAGCCAGGAGTTTAGCCACAGTGATGTACAAAGTCCTGTTTTTGATAAAGATATTTATCAGTCCTTGATTGGTAACTTATCTTATCTCAGTAATTGGTCGAGGCCAGATATAGCATACTCTGTTAACCAATTAGCCAGGTTTAATACTGAGCCAACTGAAAGGCACTGGCGAGCTGCTAAGCATGTGTTAAGATATCTGAAACAAACAATGCATTATGCGTTATATTTGGAGCCTAAGGATGAACTAAGTTTAACTGCATATGCTGATGCAAGCTTCGCTACAGACGTAAATACACGTAAATCTATGTCAGGTATTGTAGTATTATTGGGAAAGGTGTTGATTGGATGGAGGTCTATTCGACAGAAACATCTAAGTCTATCAACAATGGAGGCTGAATTCTCATGTTTGTCTTTATTATGTACTAAATCTGTTTGTTTATTATGTACTAAAATAGTTTGTTATAAGCAACTATTGATTGATATGGGAATTGATGTAACAGATTCTATTGTTGTTTATGAAGACAACCAATCAGCAATACAGATGGCTTCAAAACTTGCTATAAAGACAAGATCAAAACACACAGATTTAAGATATTTAAATGTGAGACAATGTGTACAAAGTAAAATGATTAAACTGGAGTACTGCATGTCAGAGAATAACATTGTGGATCATTTTACAAAAGCCCAAGGCTCTGTAAAGCATAAGGCTTGCTGTGAAGGATATGGACTTAAACTGTAAGGTGTTATATATTGTCCTACCCAAAGGGGAGAATGTTAGGAATTGATAATCACTTAACAGTTGGGTTGGAAATATATAAACCAGGATAGGCATTTAATACTGTCTCTTTAAGGGAATGCTAAAATTGTAATTGGGTGTGGTTCCTCAAATGGCCATAAGATGGAGCCAGAAACCCGGGTTGTTAGTTCTGTTGTTAGTTGCTAGTTGCTAGATGTTCAGTTGTTTGATGTTTTTGGTTCCTGCATTTTCCCTATTGACTTTTGCTGATTGTCGTTCTTCTTGGATTACTGTGAGTCTATTTACTGAACTGTTTATGATACTGGACTTTGTTATTTGGATTATCCCTGGACTGAAATACTGACTGCTTTAACTGTGTATGACTTGGACTGTTTGTTGGACTTTGCTTAACCGTTTACTGGAAGTAAAACCTACATTTTACTATTCAGTGTATCTGCGTGCTGGTTGTGTGTTATTCAACATCACTCTCACTATGTTTCCCTGTGTGCACTCATTTTCCTAACGGGAAATTACCTCAATAGGTGTCAAACTGGCGGCTCCTGAGCTGGATGCATCATGCATAGGCCATGCCCATCCCAGCTCAGCAAATGAGGAAAATATCACGAAACATCAGGTGGTGGCAATGTGGTGCCGTGAGTTTGACACCCATGCTCTAATAGAACAATTGCTTGTATTTCTTCCCTGTGAAATCAAACCCCTGTATTTAGTATAACCACATTTAGACAATCAGATATATTTTGCCATAGAATGCAAACAATGATTAAATATATTTAAAATGTAGTCAATTTTTTTAGTCTTCTAAGGCTCAAGAGAAATTATATCTTTCAATAGGTATCCAAATAAAATTAAAAAAACACAACATAGAATAGAATAACAGAATTGGAAGGAACCTTGGAAGTCTTCTAGTCCAACCCTCTGCCTAGGCAGGAAACCCTACACCACTTCAGACAAATGATTATTCAACATCTTCTTAAAAACTTCCAGTGTTGGAACATTCACAATTTCTGGAGGCAAGTTGTTTCACTGATTAATTGTTCTCACTGTCAGGAAATTTCTCCTTAATTCAAAATTGCTTATCTCCTTGATTAGTTTCCATCCACTGCTTCTTGTCCTGCCTTCAAGTGCTTTGGAGAATAGCTTGACTCCCTCTTCTTTGTGGCAGCCCCTGAGATATTGGAACACTGCTATGTCTCCCCTAGTCCTTCTTTTCATTAGACTAGACATAGCCAGTTCCTGTACTTGGGGTATAATACATTCTTGAAACTCTAAAAGATGTTTTGGGATAAAGCAGCAATGTAAGTTGTAAGGGGCTCCTCAGATGAATTATCGCAGGATAATTATCGCAGATTCAGAAGATGATGGTGGGAAACAGTAGATGAGGGGCCCTTAAGTAAACCCAAATCTAAAACAGGAATAAAAGGAGAGCTGCAAAAATCTGGATGACCACTTGATGCCAGGTAAGAGTTATTTTACTGTTATAAACTAATTTTATAGGAAAGATTAGTTTATAATAGCTGATTTAAACTTGTTGTAGTGTAAGATTCCATAATAATGAAATTTTATTTTGGAATGAAGCTATAAATGACAATTATCAGTCACCTATATTGATAAATAATTTACTTCCCTTTATTGTGGATTTTCTTCACAAATTTATTTTAATCGTGCATGCCATTATTATGTTCCCCTTTATTTGCCACTGAATAAACCTCAGTACAATAATAGTATAAGCAGCATGCAAATAGTTATCAATAGTAGACCATCTGTATTGGACAGAAAACTGCGCCTCAATTAGGTAGTCATAAAAAGAAAAAAACAGATGTGGATGAATCAGCAGGGGAAAAAAGTGATACAGCCTGAACACTGATGTTTGCGGTTCATGTACGGACCTTTTCAATAACTCAAGATGGGTAAATTACACTAATTAACCTTTAAAAATTAGATATTTCTAAATAATAGGTTTCAAACAATGCCCATTCTTTTCATTTCTGCTCTAAGTGTTTTGTTCATGACAAAGCAGTTTTTCATTTCAAGATTCATAAAGGTGATTACCCAACTCTTGCTCTGTTCCTTTGCCAATTATTTTATACTATATTTACACTCACCTGTCTGGGAAGGACAAATCTAGAAATAATCATAAAGAGGTAGGTGTTGTGGCTCCGATTCCTGAGCCTGTGCTGTCAAGAGGAAGAGGACTTGGAAGATGGGGAGGAGGAACTGGGAATGCCTTCCTCCCCAGGACCTTCCTCTCTGGCAACGCCTTCTTCCCTGATAATGCCTCAGGTTTCATCAGACAACCAAGAGGAACAGCCTGAGATTAATCAGGAGGAAGGCATATCGGAGCAGCCCCTGACAGGGAGTCAAGAGGAAGAATTTTGGCTTGATTCTAGGCAGCGTCATAGGGAGAAACGTGAGCAGCAACGTAGGAGGCGTGGGAGGGTCAGAGAGTGAGCTGAGTCATTGAGCCACACCCCACAGGGGATAAAAGTGGGTGTGTTGTCAGCTGGAACTTTGTATGGGAGAAAGTTTAATCTTACTTCAGGTTTTCTTTGTGAATGATTTTTGTGGTCTACCTTGTAATTTTCTGTAAGTAGCTTTTTACTTGTTATCAGTTTGGACTTGGCAGGCAGAGCGTGTTGGAATGCCAAGGACCTTATCAGTTCCAAAGAATTAACTCTGTGAAGTCCGAGCCAGCTTGCCTGCCTGTGTTTGTGTGAGTTTGTACTCTTTCATTTTTTGGAAAGAAGAAAGGTGAGACAGAACATTTTTGTCCCGTACCAGACTTAAACCATCTTTTACCTAAGATGGACCACCAGCAGCAGTTTCAACAACAGCTGCAAGATGAAAATCAAACTCTACAACAGCAAGTGGCTCAATTAACAGCCCAACTTGCTTTGCTGCAGGCTCATGCAGCTCCTCCTCCCCCTCCCCATCGGAAATGCCCGGTGGCTGTGCTAAATAAGTTTTCTGGGCAGCCTGAGATGTACCCGGCTTTCATGGGACAGTGCCAGTTATTTATGGCTATGAGGCCAGAGGATTTCCCAGATGACCAGGCTCGGGTGGGGTTTGTGATAAGCCTCCTTTCTGGCTCGGCCGCCAGATGGGCCACACCTTTGTTGCTCAAGAACAGCCCGTTATTAACTAATTACCAGGGTTTTTGGCAACACATGTGCCACATGTATGAAGACCCCATACGAGTGCAGAAGGCAGCCAGGCGTCTTAAGGATCTTCGACAAGGGAAGCGCCCCCTGCAAGAATTTATTTCTGAATTTCGGCTTTTATGCCTGGACTCCAACTGGAATGATGCAGCGTTAATGGATGCCTTCCAGGATGGCCTGTCAGATGAGCTGCAGGACAAGTTAGTTCGAGCAGAACCGGCCCTGACCCTCGACGCTCTGGTCATGCAATGCTTGCGCATCGATGCACATCTTCAACAGTGAAAGAACCATCATATCGTCCAGGAGTAGCCGTCTGCATCTATACCGCAGCGCCCTGTGCTAAAAGCGCCCCGGGTCACCCAACGTGTCGTGGCAATGGCTGAGGAGCCAATGGAGTTAGGAGCGGTCAGACCTCCTCTGACAGCCCAGGAGCGAACGCGGAGACGCCAGGGGGTTTTGTGCTTGTATTTGGGGGGGGGGGGGGCAGGACATTTCGCTAATTTTTTTCCTCGAAAGCGAGGTGGGTCGCTCAAGCCTGTGCCTGAATCTCGGCGTGATCAGTCAGGAAATGGGGCAGGCCTGACCTAGGGGAAACCCTAGGCCGGGCACATATCAAACACCCGCCTGAATTAGCAGAGGTTGACTCTGGACCCCCTCGGCATCTGATTTTGGACACTCGGGTTTTCTTGGCTAACCAGTCGGAAGGGATTCCAGCGAATGCGCTGGTGGACTCAGGGGCCACGACTAACTTTATGGACCAGGCCTTTGCAGACCATTTTGATGTCCCCTTGGTTCCGGTAGAACCTCCGATGAGGGTCGAGACTATTGATGGGCGGGAACTTATTGCAGGACCCATTAAATTCGCCACCCAGCCTTTGCACCTAGTCATTGGAGAACATGAGGAGGCGATCTGCTTTTATGTCACCGCGGACCTCCATTTCCCATTAGTCCTCGGCATGGCTTGGCTTAGGATTCATGATCCTCAGGTGGCATGGTCGCGGAACGCCATTTCTTTTCCGAGTCTGCAATGCGTGGACCACTTCCGCCATAACTGTGCTGGCCAGGACATCACCACCTCTGCCGTCTCCACACCTCCTGAACTGACGGACTTCACGGATGTGTTCAGTGAGAAGGAGGCGGACCAGTTACCCCCGCATCGGCCCTATGATTGCCCAGTGGACCTTCTGCCCAATGTACCCCTGCCAAAGGGACGTTTGTACTCCATGTCTGAGCCCGAGCTGGCCACATACGGGACTTTTTGGACAAAAACGTGGCTCGAGGGTTCATCCGGCCTTCGTCGTCCCCTCTTTCAGCCCCAGTCCTCTTTGTCAAGAAAAAAATGGGAGACTTACGTTTGTGCTGTGATTACCGTCGACTAAACGCCATCACGGTGCAGAATAGCTACCCTTTGCCGCTCATTCCGGAGTTGTTGGAGAGGTTGAGGGAGGCCACTATCTTCACCAAGCTCGATCTTCGAGGTGCCTATTACCTGGTGTGGATGCGGAAGGGGGATGAATGGAAGACAGCATTTGGCACCCGATACGGCCATTTTGAGTACACTGTGATGCCGTGTGGGTTGACCAATGCCCCCGCAGTCTTCCAGAACCTGATGAATGACGTGTTTCGGGATATGTTAGATCAGTTCGTGGTGGTGTACCTAGATGATATTCTGATCTATTCCGGGTCCAGGGACTGCCACCTTCAACACGTTCGTCTGGTCTTGCAACGCTTTCAGGAGCACCAACTATGCGAAGCTGGAGAAATGTTTCTTCTTCCAGACTTCCATTGAGTTCCTTGGGCACATTATCTCTCCCAAAGGTATCGCCATGGACCTGCGTAAGGTGGAGGCCTTATGTAGTTGGGAACCCCCTCGTGGCATGAAGGACATTCAATGCCTATTGGGGTTCGCTAACTATTACTGGACCTTCATCCCTGGTTTTGCCAAGCTGACAGGTCCAATAAACCAGTTCCTTCGAAAGAAGGTCCCGTTCCAGTGAGGCCCCCTGCAGCAACGGGTTTTTAAGGCCCTCAAGAATGTCTTTATCGCAGAACCAGTCCTGAGGCACCATGATCCACATCGTCCTTTTGTGGTGGAGACGGATGCGTCCAACGTGGCTATTGGGGTGGTGCTGTTGCAAGCCCCGGTGGATAGCGTCACTCTTTTTCCCTGTGCTTATTATTCCCGGAAACTCACTCCTTCTGAACGCAATTACACCATCTGGGAAAAAGAGTTGCTGGCTATCAAGGCTGCGTTTGAGGCTTGACGACATCATCTCGAGGGGGCCCGACACAAGGTGGAGGTCCGGACGGACCATCGGAATTTAGAACATTTGTCAACGGCGAGAAAGTTGAACCAGCGGCAGATCTGGTGGTCGTTGTTTTTTGCCCGGTTCAATTTTTCTGTGACCTATATCCCCAGTGGTCACAATCGGAGGGCAGATGCCCCGTCCCGCAAACCTGAGTACCTTTGCCCCGAGGACCCCCTTCCTCCTCGGATAGTGCTGCCAGCAGAATTCTTGGCCGCAGTCCAGGAACCGGTGGACTTGCGGACTCAGGTGCGAGAGGCGCAGCGCCTAGACGCTTGGTCGCAGCAGAGGATGGAGGAGATTGGACCCAAATCCCCATGGACTTTGGAGGAGGGCTTACTCAAGCATCGGGGCCGGTTGTATGTACCCATGGGGCCACTTCGAGCCCTTATTATGACTCAGTGTCACAACAACCCTGCAGCCGGCCATTTTGGGTTTTTTAAGACCCTCCATCTTGTAACGCGGACTTTTTGATGGCCTTGAGTACGGCATGATGTCCACGCCTATGTCACGTCCTGTATACCGTGCAGGCAAGTGAAAGCCGCAACGGGTGCGCCTCCTGGTCTCCTCCAACCTCTGCCGACTCCAGAAAGACCATGGAGAGCGATTTCCATGGACTTCTTGACTAATTTACCATCATTCTCGGGATTTACGACTGTGCTTGTAGTGGTCGACATGTTGACAAAAATGGCCCACTTCATTCCGTGTTGTAAATTGCCATCGGCCCGTACAACTGCCCGTTTGTTCTTGCAGCATGTTTTTCGTCTCCATGGTCTGCCAGACAGGGTAGTTTCTGACGCGGTGTACAATTTACAGCCCAATTTTGGAAAAGCCTGATGACCACATTACAGGTGCAGGTGTGTTTGTCGTCGGCGCAGCATCCAGAGACTGATGGGGGGACGGAGTAGGTCATTGGCATTCTCGAGCAATATTTGCGTTGTTTTGTAAACCAACGGCAGAACTGGGTTGATTATCTCCCTCTGGCGGAGTTTGCATTCAACAACTCCCAGCACACCTCCACCCAAATGACACCATTTTATGCTAATGTGGGGTACCATCCGCGGTTCTTTCCATTGACACTATTAGATTCCCCTGTTACCGAGACTCAGAAATTCCTTTCGGAACTACACTCAGTTCAACAGTTAGTTTGGTAGCAACTGATACGGGCTAAGGAAGATTACAAGTGGTTCGCAGATCGCTCTCGACGGGCAATGCCTCCACTGGCTGTAGGAGACCGTGTGTGGTTGTCCACAAAACATCTTCAGGTCAAACGCCCAATAAAGAAGCTGGACCATCGGTTCATCGGCCCATTTCCCATCGAGGCAGTCATCAACCCCGTAGCCTATCGACTGACTCTACCGCGCTCCATGCGAATTCATCCAGCCTTCCACCATTCCCTTTTGGTCCCTGACGCCTCTTCGTGTGATCTCTGACATCCCACAGCTGATAATCCACCGCCTGTGCCCGGTGAAGATGACGCAGTAGACGGCAACGTAGCCAGCATTAGGGATTCCCGCTGGCTGAAAGGGCGGTTCCAGTATTTGATCGAGAGGCAGGGGGATGGGCCAGAGGCCCTTTCCTGGGTGGATGCTTCCACGGTCCACACCCCGGACCTTATGCAGATGCTCCATGACCATTTCCCCTTCAGACCACATCCTGACCGTCAGATTCGGGGGAAGGTCCCTGCGGTGAGGGTTAGTGTTGTGGCTCCGATTCCCAAGCCTGTGCTGTCAGAGGAAGAGGACTTGGAAGATGAGGAGGAACTGGGAATGCCTTCCTCCCCAGGACCTTCCTCTCTGGCAATGCCTTCCTCCCTGATAATGCCTCAGTTTTCATCAGACAACTGAGAGGAACAGCCTGAGATTAATCAGGAGGAAGGCATATCGGAGCAGCCCCTGACAGGGAGTCAAGAGGAAGAATGTTGGCTTGATCCCAGGCAGCGTCGTAGGGAGAAACGTGAGCAGCAACGTAGGTGTGGGAGGGTCAGAGAGTGAGCTGAGTCATTGAGCCACACCCCACAGGGGATAAAAGAGGGTGTGTTGTCGGCTGGAACTTTGTACAGGACAAAGTTTAATCTTACTTCAGGTTTTCTTTGTGAATGATTTTTGTGGTCTGCCTTGTAATTTTCTGTAAGGAGCTTTTTACTTGTTATCAGTTCGGACTTGGCAGGCAGAGCGTGTTGGAATGCCAAGGACGTTATCAGTTCCAAAGAATTAACTCTGTGAAGTCCGAGCCAGCTTGCCTGCCTGTGTTTGTGTGTTTGTACTCTTTCATCTTTTGGAAAGAAGAAAGGTGAGACAGAACAGTAGGGTTCAAATAAACTATTCTTATACTGGGAACAATAGAGTATTTTCTGTATGCAGGCAATGCTATTTTCCCACTGTTGGAATATACCAATCTTACTGGCAGAGGGTAGTAGGTTGCTCTTAGGAAGCACAGAGGTGAACTATTGCAACAATTCCAAACTGAAAGCCTTATAAAATGGAAGCTTTGTTGTCAAAGCTTTTTGTGTGTAATGGCTGTGCATTGAACATATCTCAATTTGTAATGTGTTTAAGCAGATCATCCTTGTATAACATGGTATTTCTCTATTTCCACTTAGACTAAGGAGAGATTCAGCGCAAGGCAGCGGCTGAGCTTGTGAACCCACAGCATTCTGCCTCAATGCCTGCAGTCAAGTGTTAAGATGGGATTCTCTTTAGAGCAAGTTCATACCTATCATGCCTATGTCGTTTCTCTAAGTATCGGATGCCATTTTATGAAACAATTGCAAATGGCATTTCGATCAAAGCTTTGGTTGAAGCAAAGCCTGTCTTTGAGCCTTGTTCAGCCCTAAGTAATTAATTATAAGTACAAGTGTTATATATTAGTATTATAAATCATATAATTTCCCCAAATCATATGACAATGCATAGCACTGTTTTTGTGGCTTTGAAGAATTCAAGAATCAACTTGTAAATATTAAAAATATTCTAAAAACTCAGAACTATGAAGTTTGCAATTTGTAGGTCTGTACAGTAATGGACACCCAGGTCTGGCTAAAGGTTTTGCTACTGAAGTGAAGAATAAGATCTCCAAGCCAAGGTTTGAAGGCTGACAGAATTGTCTACACCAGGGGTATCAAACTGGTGGCGGGCTGGATGCGTCACATGCAGGCCACGCCCACCCCAGCTCCACAAATGGTGAAATGTCACAAAACATCACGTGATGGCAATGTGACGCGGTAAGTTTGACACCCATGGTCTACGAAATATAGCCAAAAAGAAAAAACAAATCTAGATGGCAACCAAAACAGTGCAATTAAAACCCACCTGCTTATGTGTGCTGCAGACATGATATGCGTAAAGAACAGAAGTTTCCATAGCACTGTTACAGATACCTTCTTGATCTTTTGACCATACCTTGTAGACATCCCTCAGAAGCTCAAAACCCACAGCTGAATGATCCTCCCAAATGTTTGTCATGTCTGAAGATAGCCAATTGGATTAGGTGATGCAGTGCAAGCCAGAGACATGTATCAGTTAGTTATGGTTCCATTTTTCCAGGATCACTTGAAACCACCGTTCACAAGTAAATGTAATCAGGTTACAAGTTTTAACTTAATAGCTTCTAATAGCATTAATAGCATTAGCTAATGTTACCTGGGTGGATAATGAAATATCTGCAAATAAACCACCAACCTCAGAGAGCACCAAGAACTCCACAGTATTAACATAGATGTGCACGAGTCTAATTCAAGATTTAATTTTGCAATTCTGCAAAATATTACAATTAATCATTTGTTGGTGTATGTATTCATTTCCATTAGTACCTGCCACCATTTTATAACATTTTCATCTACATGTCCCAAAATACTGCTTAGTAGGCAGCTCACAGTATATGTTATTATACAGAACTTGTACCAATAGAATCTGGAATTTCTGAAGTATGGTGTTGTGCACGTAATAAATCAAATAAAAACACATTGGTCCCTCGTGTCATTTATAATTGTTCATCGCGCAGTCAGCCAGATGTTCAGGCTGGATTTAGCATTTTGTCCATTTATCGAGTCTTCCCAAGCACTAGGATAGGCCAATGATGAAATGTTAAATATATTGTGGCAGGATATAAGCTGTTCTGGGTAAAGCTGCCTTTTGCAATTGACTGATGGTGAGTTTGTCAATACTGACTCTGAGCGACTTGATTCTTGCTAAAGCCATTGGCACACCATTCTCAGCACCTGCCCAGATACGTATGCAAATCAATAGTTTCTTTTTCACTTACTGTTCATCCTACCACCAAAGGAGATTTTCTAAGATCTTCACCTATTATGCACTTAATGTGATATACTATATGTGTGTAAACTCTGTATATGTATACATTTGGCTGGGAAATTATGAGAAACTCCCCCCCCACTCAAGTAATGTCTGAATTCTGGGCTGGGCTAATGACCCAACTGATATGATCACAGTATCAGTTCAACAAAGCACATTCTACGTGTCAGTTTATATCCTCTCCTAACTTTTAAACCCCCCCCCCTTTTTTTTACAACCCTTTAATCCCTTAGTTTGGGGTAAAGTTGGGATGATTGGATGGAGCTGAGCATTTACTAGCTGGATGCCCTTCCTGACACCATGCAGAATTCACAGATGATTTTTTTTTTCTTTCCACCCTAGGAGAAAAACATCTACTGCTACCTAGGATTGAACTCTCAAGCTTCTGAGTGAGAGGCGAGTATATTTGCCACTAGGCCACCATACCCCTCCCAACTTTCTATACAGCACTAAAAATAACAAACTCTTGTTTCTTTTGTTTTATATTATCATCTGCTATATGAACACATCATTTTTTAGAAATGTGTTGACTGCATCTTCCCTCAAAACTGACATGTTTATACCCATAGTGATGATGTATAACAATTTGAAATCTCCCTTATTCAGAAACGTCATTTTAATTAAAATCAACAAAAGAGAAAAATCAACTTGTCCCATACTTGAAGATGCATATACTTAGAATTGTTTAGGTCAGGCTCAGTCACACTTACCATTCTTTAGGCCTAACTACACCTGGACTCTAATATTCCACATGATCTCTAGATGGGAGCAGAGGTGTTTGCTGCCATCTACTGGTTGTCTAGATTTTTGCAGCCCACATCTAGCAACCCTAATTCTACCCAATAAAAAGCTTTTTATTATATGACCCCTTCGTGCTGCATGTGCTGCTTAAGAATTGGCTCCCTCTGACTAATGGTAGGGTTGGTTCAGTGGGAGCTTTGTGTCTGTGTGTTCTCTCTTTGACAAGCATAATTTTATTTATTCATTTAAAAATCTGCTTACCTCTTAGGTTTTTATTCTAAATTATTTGCTTAGCATTTAGGAGTGAAAACTACTCAGTGGTAGTACAGTTCCTTAATTAAAATCAAACAAAGAGATCACTTATGTTTATTGAGGAAAAAAAATCTATTACTGTTCTTAACAATGTTAGACAGAATACTGAATGGTTCAAATTTCCCAAGCCACTCATATTTCCTGCTGATATGAGGGCTGTTCAAATAGGCACTTCACTTTTGGGTTTATTTATTAAAATCCTGCACTCAGCTATAGAAAATTAGTCTCCTAGAGATGAACCACTCCTTTCCCTGAAGAACTGACTGCAAAGCAGATATTCCAGAATTAGACAACAACACTAAGACCAATCAATATGTTAGATTACCCATTGGGAATACTTCAGTATTCAAATAGGATTTTAAAAAATACTATTTTTAAACAGCACAAATTGTTATGATTTCAAATGGCTTTTACAAAATGAGACAATGTGGTCATTTATTTATTTGCATATGAAATCCCGATCTACCATTACTGTGGGCAATTTACAAAATAAAGAACAAGAATACAAACCAGACAGCTTTATATAGGGTTATTGACAGTTATTCTATTCGGAATGAAAGACATTATAAAAATAGACATAATAATAACCAAACCAGTACTAGTGGCTCTTTGAAGCTGTACACACAGATAACTGAAATACATGGAAGAAAGCAGACTTTACTCCTTTGTAAAATGTTCTATCCTGTAGTTCAGGCTGTGAAATTCTAGTGTTCTTCCTATTCTGTTAATATAGATGAGAATCACCCCTTCCATTCTCAGGCATCAAAGCACACACACTTGAAGAGGGGCAAGAATAATTATCCTCTTCCCTTGGATACTGATTTTACAAGCATTGAATCACTTGTATAGATTCAAATAAAGGGTGCTACTATTGTGTGTAAAATGAAGAACATTCTAATACACTCCAGTTATAATTCACAGGATCTAATTCACAGGCCCGTGAGATTATGACATAGACAAAACTGCAGTTCTATGGTTTGAAATATGAAGTGTGGAGGAGGTGTATTTCTTAAATCATGCCAGGCAGAATCCCTTTGTGTTAAAAAATTATTGCTCAATATATGTTACAATTGCTTGAATTTACACAGAAGAATAAAAAGAGTAATGCTAAACCTTTTAGATGGCTCTTTGTAGGATCTCTTGCTACTAGACAAAAGCTTTAATGGCAATGTATATAGGTGGATCTACTACTGAGAATTCAATTACGTTTTGAGAAATGTAATTTTCATATATATCCATCATCTTCAGGAAACGAGCATGGATGATATGGGAGTTTTTGATCCAAATATAAAATTCGACATATTTTCTATATATTAACGGAGCCACAAATATGTTAGTCACTCATGACCACCTAGAAGGTCAAGCAAAAGACATTAAAAAAAATCTGATGAGTTGAGACATCTTTCACTCCCATCCCCTCGCAGACTGCACATTTCACTTTCTTCTTTCTTCCAAATTTATTATCCAAATTAGCACTTAAAATTTGAAATACATTAGCTGATTGGCTCAGAGTCAACTATGATTAATCACTATCACTGTGTGCTTTCTCTGAATTCCATTAAAACCTGTCACATCTGTGTAATATTTTGCTTTCTCTTTTTTTTTTCTCTTCAGTTTTGTTCTTCAATATTTTTATTTAGTGCTTTATAATGTATTTCAGTTACACTGAACTGCATTAGACAATATCAAAACTTCCAAAGAAACAGTAGCATTATTTAATTGAGAGAGAATACAAGCCAATGGAAGCTTTCATAGCTCCTTCGGGACAACATTCCATGACTGGGGTAGCCCTATGTGTAAATTAGCTCCTTTACAAAAATGGACTATTCCTCCAAAGGTTATAGTACCCAAAGTAGCAGCTGTTTTACAGATTTTAGTTTACTGGCCAGATAAGCAGAATTCAGTATTCCTTTTGATATTTTGATACTAACTGATAACATGCATCAGTATGCTTGAAAAACAGAGATTTAACATTATCCTAAAACCCAGGCTTATTTAAACCATTTGCTTGTATTTCAAATTAATTGGAATTTTAAAATTCTCTTCAACTACAACCATATACAGCTAGTCCTCAACTTACAACAGTTCATTTAGTTACCATTCAAAGTTACAATGGCACTGAAAAGTGACTTACAACCATTTTTTACACTTACAAATTGTGACATACCTGAACGTATTAGTTACAGGCCACTGATATATGGCCTGCTTCATTTTACTGAAATCTGCAAGAAGAATAAAAGGCACATTTTGGAGATGGCGAGATGTGTCGGTGCCCCTCACTGTAAATCAATTGTTGAAGAAAAGAACACATTTTACATGGCAGATCCTAATGAAAGTACGGTAGTTTTCATAGACGTTTGAATGTGGTAACTGCAACATTAGTCCTTCAAAGATGTTTTAGGATCAAACTCATTTCCCTCAATCAGGTCCACCTTCAGGAAAGACAGGGAAAAAATATTTACTCAAAATCCTCCAGCGCTTTGGGATAAATGATTTTTTTTTAAATAAAAGCACTCAACGTTTTTTTATTTACTTACTCTAAGTTTAGTATTATACCAATCAAAGCATTTTGGAGAGAGGGAAAGGAATATTGTTCCATTATCTATTGAGAAATGTGATACGAAAATAGGCCAGAGATTGAACACAAATTCTACTGGCAGGAAAGTAAGGGATGAAGTAGGTAATTTCAACATGTATACTCTGGCTCTTTATGAAGACCTCAGAATGTAACTGCCCTTTTTCTTTCTTTCAATGCTGCCTCCCCTCCCCCCACACCCGTGTAGAAATCTTACCTGTAGAAACCCTACTCAGAACAAACTAAGAACACTCAGTCTTAAGATTTCAAAAAACCAGTCAGTGTGAGCAATCATTGGCTGGGATGACTATTGCCATCATTTGATTGGACAAGGATGAGTATGCCTTGGTGAGTACTGCTTCTCTTAACATGATGTATGAATTTCATACAGAACAGGCTATTAGTGAATGAAGAAATGAAGAAATTTCTTACAGATGGTCTCTTCCTCTCCACCAGGAGAATCTTTACCTCTTTAAAGGTACCATGTGAACTACACAGTCATATTTTCAGTAACATTCCTTGCCAGAATTATATTTCAATAGAAATTTGTTTGTTCCATCAGCATAGCACATGAATCATAAAAACAATATATATTTTGTTCTACTAAAAATTCCACAGAGCCACCTTCCCATTAATGGAAAAGAGATATTTATAATTCTACTTCCAAAACAATCTTCATTTTTTTTTCAGTCAATAGTTTACTTAATCCAAGTTTCCAATAAGAATTAGATAAATTCATGTGCATATTTAGTTTCCAGCATAAAATCTAGATAAAGAATACTCAGTTTAAAAAGGTTAAATATGCATGAAAGTACAATGAAGTCTCATTGCCAAAATCAAAGAAACTGATTTACCACTTTGGGCCTCCCTTCATTGGTTTTTCTCAGCAGTGTTTGCTTGAGCGCATTGATCTTCTCATCAAGTTCAGTCAGAGTATAGTTCTGCCGTTAAGAAAAAGATAGGAGCTTAGTATCATGAATTAGTAGCAAAAACATTTAAATTAAGAAATAATTTGAGAGCAAGCATGGAGTTAATATTCTGGAGAAAGGATGAACAACAACATATTTACAATCTTCCACACCAGTTCCAAAGCTTCCTTAATTTAAAGAATATCATGGTCTGGAATCCAAGATTACTTGGTGGCAACAGTAATTTAAACTTAGATTTCAAACCATGATATGAATCCTGATTTTATGTAGTGATCTTCGGCTAACGTTTAATCTAATTTTTAAAAAGTGAGCTGCAATTCAAAGTAACAATAGCACTAAAGCTACCATTAGATATATGTGTGAGAGTCACATGGATACCAAATCTGTCAAAACTTTGGATTCAATTACAAAAAGGTGCATCTGAATAGAAATGTAGCACCTACCTGCAACTTTTTAAAGCAGCCACATTTTTGTCAGTATTACATGGCAGTTAAAGAAAGCAGCTACAAATCCTGAGGCAGGGAAGCAACTTTAAAAGGTGCAGGTACTACATCCATGCTTCCTCATGTTTCAATAATTTTCCAAATTGTTTTCGAAATATTGTGTAGCTCTTATGAACACAAAGTTAATTCCTGACTTAAACACCAATGTCTATAGCAGGAAAATCTCTATGACAATTTAAAATGTTTAGTATTAGAACACACAGAAAAAAAGACTTTGTCCATTGATTTTTTTCAAATTATTTATGAACTGTTAAACAAAATGCTGACCTTATACATTGAAAGCCAATCTTAGAAAAATATTGAAGATTATTATTTCAATAAAAACTGCTTCAGTCAGATTCAGATTTGTGTGGAATCCATGAAACTGCTAATTAATGCTTCAGAAATAACATGGGGAAAAAATCTTCAGGATATATGGGCAGTTTCACCTTTCTTGTAATGCTGCATGATCTAAAGCACCTTTTCAGCTTCACTGAACCTGAAGCACCAAATCCTTCTGGTAAGTTTTTCGCACAAACAGGCAATTGCAAACTGATGCTTTTTATGTGAGTTGGCTACATAAGTGAGTTGGCATGAGAACTGTCCCTATCAGCACTATTCACACCTTGAAAATTGTGGTACAACTGCTGTTTAATTAAATCAGCAATCTAAGAACCAAATTTAAACATCCCTGACAAGAAAGTTTTTAACTCTGGCTACATTGCTGTGCAAAGCTTAGAATTGCTACGCCTGTCAAGCAAATTTTACTCTGACATTAATATTGAAGGAAGATGAACTAGAATATGCATGTAACCCTTTGGGTGATAGACAGAAAGAACATTCTAAGTAAATTAAACATACACCCCTCCCCATTTCATGAATTAGGAAAGCATCTCTAAATTTGTAACTGTAAGCACATATTAATGTAATAAATAGACTCACTTGATTTTGTTGAATTTTTCTTTTTTTCATAGACAAATTCTGTTAAAAATTCAAATATGCAATATGTCATTAGCAATGGTACTATAGTTTTAATAAAAAGTAACTATTCTCTTCCTCTAGAAGACCTATATTTTTATGAATGAGAATTACTGAGCAGTTATTTTTTTTTCTCATGTAACCTCTCTAAGTTTTTCTGGAGTGCATGTTCATCTCCCATCAGATAAGGAACAAAGTGCGCTATTATACAAATTATCTTTGTTATTCTAATCTTTCTGAAAGGATTCAATGCATGTTGCTCAGTCTTCTCTCTCTTTCTTTCTCTCCCCCCTTCCCTACTTCTCTGTAAAAAAAAAAGCAAATTAGAGAAAAAAGATTTTTATTTATAATGTGTTAATTTTTTAACTGTTACCTCCCTTTCACTGAACTGGAGTGTTGGTTTTTAACTAGAAAGAGGACCCAAATAGGAACTGTGTGGTACATGTGTGGTACGTGTAGCTGTTTAATAGATCAGCTCTTAGGACAAAATCTTCACAGTTATATAAGTGGAAAACACTCTGGACACTTTAAAAAAGCTAATCAATCTTATTGAAACAACACCCCATGAATTTCCCAGTGTGTACACAGAATTCCTGTGTCTGTTAATAGCTCAATTGACCTTGATGGAAATCACCATGCAGAGCTATCACTTCAGATGAACTGAACAAGGCTGTTTCGAAGACTCTGGATCCAAATATACACATCCCCATTCAAGACATTTAGACATTCCCATTCAAGACATTTAGAATATGGTACCAAAGACTTAATAACACTACTTACCACAGACTGAAAATATTCAGGAGACATCCCTTCCAATTCAAGAATTTTATCTTCAAGCTTTTTTATCCTCTGATAAATATCTTTGGGCACCGGTCCACCTACAGTGAAGTGTTAAAAAGGAAAAGCATCAAAAATATATCATGACTAGGACAATTTTAAAAATAAATCGGAAAGTTTCAGAGGAGGATTAACATTTCAGCCAAGATGTGAGGATAAAAGAGTAAATAAAGGAGAAAGACATGGCCCAAAACTATATTTTAATGCAATAAATTGCTGGGATATCATAAAGCTTGCTTGTCAATTCTTTATATACATGGGTTAGAGGTTCCAAATATAGCTGTGAACCCAATCTGAAAATTTAAAAAGGTCAAATTTCTTCATGTTATTTTCCACTTTCTGTTCAACAAAGCAGGAATATTAAAGTGGCTAGATCACTGGGGGTTCTTGCACAATGACTCTAAATGCAGGAGTTTTATTTTATTTTGATTATGATCTTCTTTATGACATATTTATTGCTATACTGTGTATTTGCATATCAACAGTACCTTAATATTTTATACAAATGCTGTATTGATAGTCATAATTTGCCAAAATGCATCAATTAAATTTTATAGATTATCACCAAGATCCAGTGTAGAGTTATGTAATAAGTTTATGAATTAAATATGTTCATATTTCATGAAAACAGCTTAATAACAATGTTATCCATTCAGCCAAAACAACAACAACAACAACAACACAAGAGTTGCATGCATTATAACTAGACCAGGCTGTCCCTTGGCAAAGTAGTGAAGAATATAATGGGAGGTCAAACAAGGGGGGGGAAAACCCAAGGGCTCACAAATCTTTGTTTCCATACAGTGAATAATTACTCCAAATAACTAGCCGAAAATAATCTAAAATAGGGGAGAAAAAACAAGACGATAGTTCTTATATTTAATAATTTAAAGGTCACTTAGTTCAATAGCCACTGACCTATTTACAGTGCACTATCAGGCCACCAGCAGAAAGCAATGTGAAGGATTGGATGATATGTTTACTATGAAAACTCTAAATAATTCCTGAAACTCATGGTGGGAAAAAATGGATCAAAATAGAGAAGAAATGTATCATACGATGCTGTACATCAATACATTTACTATCCAGATTTTACCACTCTAATCCATTTCAACCTTTGTCTCAGTAAAAATTCTATGGCACAAAAGTAAGAGACACAGGATGAAATTTCACTTTTGCTGGCTGTTGCTGAAAGACATCACAGTTTAGAATTCAGCTATAAACTCATTCTACTCACCTGTTTGTAACCTTAAATGTGCTTCGATGTTCTGTAGTCTCTCTTCTATTGCTTGATTTCCACAATCATGAGAATGAGTGTTGGCATTATGGTTGGAAACCTGGGCATCTTCATTTCTAGTCTGAGGTCCATAAGTATTTATAACTCGAGAAACTGGGATTTTTAAATGTACAAGGTTACTATTATTCCAAATAACAGGACTGAGTAAGTCCATCTGTTCACAGCCTTTTAGCTGAAAGACCCACTGGATTAAATGGAACTTATTTCCAATACTATATCCTGACAGAAGCTATCAACCTCAGACATAGCTATCTCCTGCTTAAAATATATGTGACTATTTTTTTACAATGGCCAGTGAGAGGTATTTTATCTAGATTGTTTATTTTCTTTTGTAAAAAACTAAACATTCCTGTTTCTTGTATAATTCAGGCTCAAAAATATTGCTACATTTCAAAATCAAAATGAGTTTGTCAAAATATCAGTTATACTATACATTTTTCTATATGCCAATAATAGACAGTATGTAGAAATATATTTTCAATATGATAAAAGTCACAACTATTTAGGACTAAAACTAATGAAAGCTTTGTTTTATCATAGTTTACAAAATAAGCCGTCATTTAGCAAGTTGAATAGCAATATTCAACATGCTAAATAATAAGCTATCATTTATACATGACAGGAGTTAGGTTCACCAAGATGCTAAACCAAAATAAAATAGATATACACCATGGCTTAGCACAATGTGAATCCAACCTAAGTGTTTTGAATTACATGTCAACTATCAAAGAAACTTCAGAATTCCATTTAATAATTGTTACTCAACTGTTTCTCATATCTAAGAATACCATCTCTAACCTGAATAACAAATGTCTATGGAGATTCTCGGTTGTTCAGGTCATGGTTGTCCCAAAGGTCCTTTTTCAAAAGGCAACTGGACTTTGTTTTTCCTGGAAGACATTTCACTTCTCAAACAAGAAGCTTCAGAACTGAAGAAGCTTCTTGGATGAGAAGCAAAATGTCTTCAAGGAAAAACAAAGAAAGTCCAGTTGCCTTTTGAAAAAGCACCTTTGGGACATAAATAGCAAATGCTACAGCAGATAGCTCACAAAAATTAAAGGGCAAGTTTACTTGACACTGTCTAGACAATTTCTTCATGATAAAATAATAATAAAAACATTACTGTCTGAACTTTTCATGTCCTTTATTTAAAGCTGCAAGCCACTAAATCTTTTACTTAAAACTTTCTATCTCATTTTTCCTCTGTGAGCCTAAGATGGTTGATGTAATGTCATTGTTCATTAATAGTAATTAAATGAGCTAGTCAAATATCATGACCACAATATACAATAAAACTCAAATACAATAGAACAGTTATAATACAGAGGGAGAAAAATATTTTTTTAAAACAAATATATGTGTGTGTGTGTGTGTGTGTGTGTGTGTTTTCTTAAGTTTTGTTTTCTTAAGTTTTCGCGGGTACTTACATGTATGGCATTCAGCTTTGTTCGGGTATTTTCCCACGTCATTGTAGTTGTGCTTTTAAAGTTGTAGCAACGTTTTTTATATATATATATATATATATATATATATATATATATATATATATATATATATATATATATATACATACATACATACATACACACATACATACACACACACACACACACACACACATACATATATATATATATATACTCAAAATGGAAAATTTGAACTAACCAATAGAGATGGAAGAGAGTTTTGACTCTTTCCCAAACAATGACCCATGATCATTAACTAAAATGCTCACAACTTGATTTATTTGTAAAATTTGTTCCAAGCAAGAACTTAAATTCAGCAAAAGTTAATTGGTGTACTTAAATCTGCAGTTTTAGAATCTCTTCGATTATTCAACACTTCCCTCCATGAGGTTTTCCAGTATTTCTTTCTGCACACATTTAATATAAAGATATAAGTCTATTGAAGCTGAAAAATGGCTTGCTGTTGGCTTATCAAATTACCAGAATCTAAGATAAACACTTAGCAACAGTGATTTGTTTTGAAATATATAAAGAAAGGAACATGAACATTTACAGAATACAGTGAAATAGTTCAAAAATATATTTAATGAAACTGAAGAGGCTTCTCTTTCGTTTATTAATTAGCTCTTAGAGAAGTGGGCAGAGAAAGATATAATAGTACTTACCCTTCACATGACTTTTGAAACCTGGATAAGGTGTAAACACTGCGTCAGTTCTAGCACAGCTGTTTTCTAAAGATGTTTTGAACAAAAAAAAAAAAAATCATCATTTCAACCACTTAGGGAGCTCAGAATTCATTCCAAATGTTCAACAAAGTAAAAAATATTGAATTCAGAAATTATGCCTAAACTACAAGACATCATGGCTTAATTCAGTAAATTTGCTAAAATTATAAGGATATAAATCATTATGGCTTGATATGTTGTCTGATCAAGCTTACCTTACTTTAACTACATTCTTAGTTTGTCAGACACAGAGGATAACAAGAATAATTCTGGCATGTCTACAGTTATGTTTTTACTAGGATTCTAATCTGAAAAATATTTTTTACTACTTTTCATTTATACACAGGATTGAAATAATTTTGCAGAGCCTTGTAATATATATTTGCCCAAAGAAAATCATACTGAAGTCTGTAAGGTTTAGCCCAAATATATAGGCACAGGATTGTATACTGGTGAAAATGTAAACAATCTTAAAAATATACTAATTTCACTGTCGGCACTTTCTGCGGAAAGAGGTTGGACATCGAGCGCGAGGAGGCAGCCCAGGGACTTCCGGTTTGTCGGCTTCGCAAGCGGCAGGGATTCGCGATACTGCGTGATCCCTGCTGCGCTAGCCGTTTTTGGTGCTCCGATTCGGATGGGTTTGGAGCTAAGGCTGCCCTGCAGGGGTGGCTGAAGATAGGGGGATCCGGAGAGGGGTTTGGGGTGTTGCAGACCCCCTTCCCGGCCGGCAGAACCCCCTTTTCCCAAGACGGTGCAGCGGCGGTCTGCAATGGCCGCCATAAAGAAGCTGGCAGCCGGGTAAGAATGCGCAGGAGGAAGAGGAGA
This sequence comes from Notechis scutatus, assembly GCF_049901735.1. Taxonomy (NCBI): domain Eukaryota; kingdom Metazoa; phylum Chordata; class Lepidosauria; order Squamata; family Elapidae; genus Notechis; species Notechis scutatus. The sequence continues at coordinate 288,779,533 of NC_142009.1, forward strand.
AAGCCTTTGAAAAGAGAAAGTTTTTCTTGGTTCCCAGGACTCTAAGACATATTTAACAAAATTCCTGGAAATTATGGCTTTTTGAATGATACCTTCCAGAAGAGAAAATAAGCGGCAATTTGGAGGTGCTGAAAGGAAAGTTTACTCTCCTTCCCTACGGAATTAACAAGTGGATATTAAGAAACCTGTCTTTTTCAGGTAAAAACTGGCTTTAAGTGATAAGTGGGAAGGGAGAGGACTAAAAAATATTTATATGTTAAGATTTTGTTGGAGGAGATGCCTTAAGGATTTGAAGACTGAAATATATTGCAATAAGGCTTTAAGATACAGATTTGGACTTTTTTTTTTTTTTTGATTGATACTACCCCAGGAAGAGAAAGTGAGAACTTTGCCTTGGCTTGGATTGATTGATGACTTTGGGACTGTTCTATTTTTTTTGAAATATCTTGGTTGTTGCAAGAAGAAAGAAGGGGGAAAAAAAAGAAAAGAAAAGATTTATAATGGCTTTTCCTACTGAGGAACTGAGAAAAGAATATGAGCAAACAAAAAAAATGGTAAAGATGGTGTGAAAGAAGCCTTCCTTTTTTAGAAATGGCGCTGCTAACTATCAACAAACATTACAACAGATGGATACAGCAGAAGAAGAAGAAGGAGAAGAAGAAGCCATCTTTAATGAATTTCAGAATTTAACTAAGAAAGAAGGAAGAGGGAAAGGAAGGAAAATGAAGGACTTAAGATTTAAAAAAACACTTAAGAAAGGGAAAAATAAGGTGCAAAATCAATATAATGATAGTAAACAAAAGGAAAAAGGAACACAACAGAGAAGGGAAGCCAGTAAGGCAGAGGCTAGAAGAAGGGGGTAGAAAGGTCTGGTGGGGGAAGAAAGGAAGGAAAAAGGTGGAGAAAAGCCACAAAGTTTTGAAATTAGATGGGAAAAAGGAATCTTTTTAGGGACAAAGGGTAAAGTATAATTTCTTTAAAAAGATTTTGCAAGGTACATAAGATGGTATTGTAGCATTGTATTAGAAATAGAAAATTAAAATGGTTTAAGAGTTAATAAGAGATTAAAATGTTGAAATGTTTAGTAATGATTGATTTTAAAATTTAATAAAATATTAAAGGGAAGGTTTAGAATATTGAGTTTTAATTAAAGAGTTTAATAAGATTATGGTATTGATGTTATTATAAAATTTTTATTGTAGCATTTGTTTTTGGAAAAGGCAATGGGAATGTTATAAGATTCAATATTTAGATCTACTGCTTAACTATGTATTTAATCATTTTGGATTTATTATTTTTGTTTATTTAAAAAAATAATTAGTAGATAGAATGTACCAAGCAGAATCAGATTGGGTATTAGGTGTTATTTTAAATGTTAATTTGATTAATTTAGGGGAAGATAGAAAGGCATCATACTCTGATTAGTGATTTCAGGAGAAATTCTTTTTTTTTATTATAAGGAACGAGACAAAGGGATAATAAAGAATGGACAAAAGATACAAATATAATGACTCAAATTAAGATGGATTAATTAAGATAGAATTAAGAGTGAAATGTGTGGAGAAGCTAATAAGATTTAGAATGGTAAATAAAATAAGTAATGACATGTAAGATGAGCATGAATATAATTGAAGACCATGAAGAGAGAGATAGCTGGGGCCAAGTTACTTTCCTAAAAGATTTTTTTTTATGTTTTGTGTGTTGTGTGTTTATGTTTCCGGGACAATTAATAAAACCTTGCAGAAATATAGAATGAGAATAATGGTAACCAAGTCAGAAAGAAATAGATGAAATAATAATAATGAAATTGAATAAGAGTAAAGAGAAGAGAAACTGGATAAGAGGTATTTGTATGCTCATATGGAAATGGTTTAAAATAGAATCATATTGTATAAAATAAGGTTTTATTTGACTTGTTAAATTTATAATGGAAAAAGGTTTAAGTATGTAATGGTTAATGATGATTTGTTTGTTTTTAAAAATTAATAAAACTTGTTTTATATATATATATATATATATATATATATACTAATTTCAGTTAAGACAGAAGAACAGTCAAACCCTTTCCCTCACCTTTTATAAAAAGTGAAAATATATTTTAAAAAACCTATACTTTTAAACTTTTTTATATTTATAAAAAGTGCATATTTCTAAGATGTAATATTACAAAATACACATTAGAATATACAATAAAATATGCATTATTAAATCAATTCAATTGAAACAAATATATTTTATATACAATACATGGAGATATTTTTTTGATAATTTTCATAACTGAAAATCACTATCACAATAATTTGGATCAAAATTTTATTTTGAAGCAAGCCATTTTTCTCTAAGTAAAGAAATAAAGGTTTTAGCAAGAAACATAGTGCTCATTTCTGTTAAGTTATATCATATATTACATAAAATACTTTGTATAATAAATAAATTATTTCATTTGGAAACAAATACACTGCTCAAAAAAAATAAAGGGAACACTTAAACAACACAATGTAACTCCAAGTCAATCACACTTCTGTGAAATCAAACTGTCCACTTAGGTAGCAACACTGATTGACAATCAATTTCACATGCTGTTGTGCAAATGGAACAGACGACAGGTGGAAAGCACAGGCAGTTAGCAAGACATCCCCAATAAAGGAGTGGTTCTTCAGGTGGTGACCACAGACCACTTCTCAGTTCCTATGCTTTCTGGCTGATGGTTTGGTCACTTTTGAATGCTGGCGGTGCTTTCACTCTGGTAGCATGAGACGGAGTCTACAACCCACACAAGTGGCTCAGGTAGTGCAGCTCATCCAGGATGGCACATCAATGCGAGCTGTGGCAAGGTTTGCTGTGTCTGTCAGTGTAGTGTCCAGAGCATGGAGGCACTACCAGGAGACAGGCCAGTACATCAGGAGACGTGGAGGAGGCCGTAGGAGGGCAACAACCCAGCATCAGGACCGCTACCTCCGCCTTTGTGCAAGGAGGGACAGGAGCACTGCCAGAGCCCTGCAAAATGACCTCCAGCGGGCCACAAACGTGCATGTCTGCTCAAACGGCCAGAAACAGACTCCATGTGGGTGGTATGAGGGCCCGACGTCCACAGGTGGGGGTTGTGCTTACAGCCCAACACCGTGCAGGACGTTTGGCATTTGCCAGAGAACACCAAGATTGGCAAATTCGCCACTGGAGCCCTGTGCTCTTCAGATGAAAGCAGGTTCACACTGAGCACATGTGACAGACATGACAGGGTCTGGAGACGCCATGGAGAATATTCTGCAGCCTGCAACATCCTCCAGCATGACCGGTTTGGCAGTGGGTCAGTAATGGTGTGGGGTGGCATTTCTTTAGGGGGCCGCACAACCCTCCATGTGCTCACCAGAGGTAGCCTGACTGCCATTAGGTACCGAGATGAGATCCTCAGACCCCTTGTGAGACCATATGCTGGTGCGGTTGGCCCTGGGTTCCTCCTAATGCAAGACAATGCTAGACCTCATGTGGCTGGAGTGTGTCAGCAGTTCCTGCAAGATGAAGGCATTGATGCTATGGACTGGCTCACCCGTTCCCCAGACCTGAATCCAATTCAGCACATCTGGGACATGTCTCGCTCCATCCACCAACACCACGTTGCACCACAGACTGTCCAGGAATTGGGGATGCTTTAGTCCAGGGGTGGGAGGAGATCCCTCAGGAGACCATCCGCCACCTCATCAGGAGCATGCCCAGGCATTGTAGGGAGGTCATACAGGCACGTGGAGGCCACACACACTACTGAGCCTCATTTTGACTTGTTTTAAGGACATTACATCAAAGTTGGATCAACCTGTAGTGTTTTTTTCCACTTTAATTTTGAGGGTACCTCCAAATCCAGACCTCCATGGGTTGCTAAATTTGATTTCCATTGATAATTTTTGTGTGATTTTGTTGTCAGCACATTCAACTAGGTAATAAACAAAGTATTTAATAAGAATATTTCATTCATTCAGATCTAGGATGTCTTATTTTTGTGTTCCCTATATTTACTGTCTGAAATGAAAATCACTTATGATAGGAACAGGTATATATGATCTCGTGAAAGCTAGAGTCTTTTTTGCTTCTAAGAAGAAAATGTCTTGTATCATACATGAGTCACGATTTGTTTTTGGTTTTACTTATAACTAGAAAATTGTGCTTGATAACTGGATTTTATTTAATCCATTTTAATAGTCATAATGTGGATATCAAATTTCTATCTTTTATTTAACAAGCCAACTTTTAATATCGAGCAAATAAGACTCTTAATCTGGAAAGATGGCAGGTTAGTAACATGATTTGAGCTCACTGGTGTAGCATGAATGAAATGTAATTCTAAAAACAGACTTTTGTGTAATGACAACCCATCATATCAATGTTTGGTTAGGAAATTCATCAAGAGGACCACAGCTACCATCTTGCTAGAAATTTGGTCTAAATAAATGGTAGTCATTAAAAAAGGTCAAATTAGCAAATTCCACATTTAACCAAAAGTAATTTGGAATGCTATTAAGAAACAGGCTAAATGGAATTCTCTTATTTTTAACAAGCTTTTCTATTTTAAACAAAATTTCAATTTGGAAATATTTTACTCCTATTCACTGCATTAATACATTTGTTGAAATGTGAATAGATCGTTATTTTCTGTTTTATTCCATGGTTTGGTTCTAAACTGAGTGGGGTTTGCTCCCATATAAATTACAATCCAAGTCCTATATAAAAATACATATCAGCTACATTGTATTCTAGGAAACTGGCTAAAAGACTATATATATTTGGAAAACCCAAAGGTGCTTTTTCCGTAGATATACTTGGAAAGAAATAATTTGGGGGTCAGTGGAATGTTATTATAAATGGTACAGATCTATTATAAGGGTAAATGTCTGAGAAATAAAAACATCTAATTTTTTGTTCAATCAATATTTTTCTCATTGTTAACAGGCAATCTAGTTCCCTTTTTAGGAGTCTTTATTGAGGAAGAGGGGAAGAAAAAGGGTGATGTTGCAAGAAAACATTTGGCTGCATAGCTACCTTGATTACAATCCATAACGTTGCAAAATTCTCTGACATTGTTTTCATTGATCTCAGCTTGTTTCCTTTCAATGAAGGCGGATATTCGTCTTTCAATCTGTAGGTAAGAAACAACTTATTTAGTGTTCATTATTCAGATTGAAAGGATTTTGACTTGATAGGAAGAAATGGTCCGACATTCACTTACTTCAGCTTTCCCAGCTTTTATTTGAACTATTTCTGGGTCAAAACCAAAAGGACCTTCTTTCAGATATGCAGAGCCACTGGCTGTATGTTTCATTTCCTTCTGTAGATCTTTATCTATTACACCTGAACTACTTTCAAAATGTCCATATTCTGTCTTACTAGAATTATAAATGGGCGTAGTATTTTCTTCTTTAATCAAAGGCTGGAGTTTCTCCACAAAAAGCTAGGTAATAGGAGAGAAAAAGAATTGATTTAAAGCAACAGAACATTTTTTTTTAAAAAAAAGCTGAGATTTCTAAAACTCCTTAAAATAATTTCAGAGACCATATGTTCTCATTATTGTGTACATAATCTAATCAAATAAGGATTGAAATATTATCGCATCTCAAAGTGTCACTGCCCTTTTGATCGCTGCCTTTTACTAATCTGTGTATTATTAAAAAAAAAAACCTCTAGAGAGCTCAGACTATCAGAGCAAATCTGTCTGTTACTCATCTATTTTGTACCAAATCAAAGCAGCAGCTTTTGGCACCAATACCACTTAATTTACATGTCATTCAAATGCTTACTCAGAACATTAAGGCTTAAGTATTTTCCTCCTTAATATGAGAGCCAAGACTCTCATTCTGTTAAAGGTTTTGCTTTAGCATTACATCACTGACAGCGTCTCCACTTGAAAGGGCAGCCACCGAAAACACAGGAGAAAAAGTAAATATCCTGTTCCAGACTCATACCTATCCCAGTGCAGCCAATATTTGAAAAACAAATGCTCTTTATTTCTATATTTCCTCTTGCTTTAATTTAAAAACCATATTTGTTTTTTAATTTTTTTTTTACAACTATGTCATAAAATACAGGAAAAATGAAAGCTCCACAATTCTTTAATGCCTCTGTGTTTTAAAAAGACTGAATAATGGCACAATCCTGAAGAGTACTTTCAAATAATACAAACAAGGAAGAGCTGTGCAACAATTATTATTTCTCCTGCTCTGACTGACAACAATTATTATTTCTCCTGCTCCCATTGACAGGAAATTCTGAAAACAGGATTTTACGCTATGCCAATCTACATAAGTTTTAGTAAGCATTATTTATTTTGAAAATAATAAAATTGATGATTCTATAGAAGTAAACATATTTTTTTTAGTTCTTGTGAACTAAAAACTCACAAGAACTAGTTTTTGCTCAATCTCCAATCAATCAATTTTATTTACTTTTAATGTGTACATTTAAAGTGATGAAATATTCAGCTGAAAATTTCCACTATTATGGTGCCACATGAACTGACTGAAATGGTGCCAATAATGTGGTAATTTTTTCCCAAATGGAGTATTCATAGGCGATGCTGCCGACAGATTACATTCTAATTTGACAGGAAAGTAAACCAATTATGGATATTTTCTCACTGAGTACGAGGCAGAGGCCGTAAAATTTGCACTAGTAATTGAGCCAAGATTCAAACAATGCAACTTAACTTTAATAAAGATTTAAAAGGCATCAAATGAAAATGATGTAACACTGAAACTATTTACTTGATAAGTTGAAACATTAGGCACAGGGAAAAAAAAGTTACTTTAAAAAGATCTGTGCTGGCACTAAGGTTAATTGCTGATACGCACATACACCAGGATGCATCATGCTGGGATAATGCCCCTTCTTGATCCACTGAAAGCACTCCACAAACTGCAGAACTCACCCAACGCATGGAATCATTATCCTAGCGTGACTTACACCTGCCGTGTTATTGCTTAATTATAACCACCCCAGATACAAATGTACTGCATTTACAGTGGAAGTGCAGAAATCAACAGGAATGCATTTTCCCAATCTACTTAACCGGAACAGCTTGCAATATTATTTCCACAATACTTCCAATAAACCTGTTATCTTAAAACAGTTAGGACCTTTAGGAAGTGAAGAATTTCTGGTGTTCCACATAGTTAGCTGCAACTATTGCAAATACATCAGTTTTAACAGTAGTGTGCAGGATTTAAGGTTTGAATTGTGCAATTAGGTTTTGGAAAAGTGCTTAATAAGAAACATTTACCTGTAAAGAGGAAATATGCTGCTGAAGAGCAGTAAAGAGCAATTTAGGCTGGGGTGGTGACATGCCTTGAAATTTCTCCCAGTTTATGTTAATTTTCACCACATCTTCCTCAAGGTTAAACTTTAAAATTCAAACACATAACATCAAAAAGTTATGATGTAAAACATTAGCAATTATACTAGAAGGTAAGATCTGAATAAAATGTGAGCTAAGAACTGCCATGCAAGATTAGATCAATGGCCCACCTCGTCTGGCCGCTTGCTTTCCATACAGGCAATCAGAAGACCCAATCACAAACTTTAAAGACAATAATTATTGCTGCACAAATTCTTTGAAATTAAATATTCAGAATCCATCTGACTAAATACAAAGCCCTTCCTTTCCAACTATTAAAGCTATTTTACTTTTTTAACAGGTAGGCTTGCAGTAGTGATTTGAAAAGTTCTCCTGGATGTCTCCACAAGTTTATTTCAAATAAACTTGTAAAAATTTGCAAATATGTCTTGTTTTTAAAAAGTGTGTTTGAAATGTATTGTCTTAGAGAAAACAGCTTACAAAATAAATAAGGGAAGATGTAAAAACATGTTATTGGGAAAAAAACCTTTTGAAGTTTCCTTAAAAATTACAAATTGATAAAAGCTGAAATGAAATAAAGATAAAGAGAGAGAGAGAGAGAGAGAGAGAGAGAAGAGATAGATATAGATAGATGATAGCTATCTGTACCTTGATCAAGCAAAATATTATTAAACTTGGAGGTGTCTTGTTATATAATATACTTATTGTAAACATTGGATTTTTATTGCAATATGTTGCATGCAGTTGCAGATTAATATATTTTATATTGTTCAAGCTCCAATTTATTTATGGATAAAAATCTGTGCTTTATTATCTATCTTCCTAGTCCCTAAGGTGCTTCTTCAAGAAGCAACTGGACTTTCTCATTTTTCTTTGAAGACGTTTTGCTTCTTGGATGAGAAACAAAATATCTTCAAAGAAGATACCAGAAAGTTCAGTTGCCTCTTTAAAAACCACCTTTGGGACAACCATGACCTGTATCAGTGGTAGCCAACCGGTGGGCCACAGGCCACTGATGGTCCATGAGAAAATTTTGGTGGGCCGCAGAGAAATATTCCCCCCAAAGCACCCCCCAAAGCAATTAATCCAGGCTGTGCAGGAACACAAGGCTGGGCTGCCCACATGGCCTGCCCACCCGTTGGCCTCCACCCTTCGGCCGAGTGCAAACCTGCAAAAAGCAGCACAGCCCTCGCCGGCCAGGATGAGGTAATAGTGCTGTTGCAGCAAGAGGGGACTGGCAGCACAGGCAGGCTGAAGCGGCGATGGAGATGGGCGGAAGGTGCCGGAGCGCAACGCCACTTGCATTTGTGCGGCACTCCCTTCCCTTCCAGCTTGCCTCTTCTGGCCTGGATTCTTCCTCAATGGCTGCGAGCTGTAGGGATGGCCCAGGGCAGGAAAAGTACCAGGTGGTGTGGGGGGGAGGGGGCGGAGTAGGCAAGTCTGCGCTCACCATCCAGTTCAGAGGTCCGGAATGGGGTGGCAGGGATGGCGTCAGTTTTCTCGTCCCTCTCGGCGCTCTGCTCAGCTGTCCCTCCCCACAGCCCCAGCCATAGCTTCCTGGGGAAAGCACAGCAAAAGTGAGCAGAAACATAGCCTTCTCTGGGGCAAAAGAGCTGAGGTCGAGGAAGGTACAGGCAAGAAAAGATGGAAGCCGCTGCCTTGGAAAAGCGCTGCTTTCTGTTGCCGGTGCCTTCCGATCTCTGCTCTTTGGCCCCACCAAGAGCTATGTTTCTGCTTGCTTTCTTTTCCGATGGGGGGGCAGCAGAGACGTCAGGGCTGCTCTCCCCCCTCAGCAAGCCAGGCCTGGAGGAATGCGAAGAATTGCGGGCGAGCGTCAGAGAAAGGTGTGTTGGCATTTCCATCGCACTCTCCTCTATCCCGAAGTAGGATTGAGTGGGGGGAAGAGAGCAGGGGGAAGGGTAGGAGGGAAGGAGAAGCCCGGCTGGCTTTCCTTTAGCATGGGGTGGGGGGAGGAAGACCAAATGCCCAGACCAAAAGAGCGCCAAGGAACATAGGCTCCTAATAACCAGCCTTTTGTGCAGGCGAGAGCTCCAGCTTTTCTGGGCTCGACACCCCCTCCTTCGGCCTCCAGACAGGGTGGGACCATTCTCTGCTTGGAAGCGGCGGGAGAAACCTAGAGCTTAGCCTAGGGGTGTTCTCCTATGTGAAGACTGAAGGGGGGTGTTGCCTGGTTATTAGGCGCCTGTCTTCCTCGGCCCTTCCAGCCCAGCCCTCCTTCCCTCTCCCAACTCCAAGCAGCCACACCTGGCTTGGAGGAGATATGAGATAACAGGAGACTAGATTTGGGGGCTCAGCTGGCTTGGAGGAGATATGAGATAACAGGAGACTAGATTTGGGGGCTCAGCTGGCTTGGAGGAGATATGAGATAACAGGAGACTAGATTTGGGGGCTCAGCTGGCTTGGAGGAGATATGAGATAACAGGAGACTAGATTTGGGGGCTCAGCTGGCTTGGAGGAGATATGAGATAACAGGAGACTAGATTTGGGGGCTCAGCTAGCTTGGAGGAGATATGAGATAACAGGAGACTAGATTTGGGGGCTCAGCTGGCTTGGAGGAGATATGAGATAACAGGAGACTAGATTTGGGGGCTCAGCTTTTCTTCCATTTGAGGAAGAGCCGGTTCCTCTCCATTCAGATCTTCCCAGTCTCCAAGCACCATGTGGCTTCTTTTGAATCCCAGCAGTGTTAAATCCTCTTTCCCCCCCAAAGGATGAGAGAGGCCCCTCCTTTCCCTTCGCTCTGCCCCACAGTTATGATTAAGCATTTATGATTTTGTTATAATTAAATATGCATTTTTATATTTTTTTAAAAAATATTTTATATATTTCTTACATTAACAATTTTTTAAAATATTAAATTTATATTTAATATAAAAATTATATTAAATATATTATCTTTTTTTAAAAAAACCGTATTACTGGTCCTCGGGATTTAAAAGTATGAGCTTGGTGGTCCCTGAGGTCCAAAAGGTTGGCGACCCCTGACCTGGATGACTGAGAATTTCTATAAACTAGTATTTCTGAAAACCCTGTAGTTGTCACTCAAAACGTAATTCAGTAGAGTGAATGGGGGGGAGGGGGGAGACATCCTATTACAGTTCATTTCAGCTTTGCCAGGTTTGGTGTTAGCAACATCTTAATGGAGACCAATTAACTTTGTTTTGATTATTGAAAATAAATTACTCTTCTCATTTTCCAGAAATCATGGCTCACTGAATTCTGTGGCTGTCAAATTTCAGCTTGTTGGTAAATTGAGGTATTCATAATGATTAGAACTTATATTTATAATCACAAGCTTCAGGACATATAAAGATATGCCTTGCTCTCAATGTTTTGGGCTTAAAAAACCTGTCTTCCCTAGATTATTTTCTAAGTTTCCCTGTTTTGGGACTCAGGTTTTTCTGGTTTATGCCTTAAGCTTTTGGATTTTACTGGACTAAAAATGTTTTAATGTTTGCATTCTTGTAAAACTGCTGAGAATTTTATGGGAATGTGATGAGATACAAATGAAATAAATTAATATACCTAATCTACGATAAACAGATTTCTGTATGAGTAAAAAGCAGAGGATGTGAAAATATGTAATATGTTTTCATCTCTTCTGTCTATATTCATCTAAAATTGCTTCAAATGATCCCCAACATATTTGGGGAAATTGTGGTATAGTGATTTACTTCCACACAAATTGAAGTCCAGATTTAACCATGGAAACTGATAGGAAATTTAAGGCCACTTACAACCCTCAGCCCAATCTACTTCACAGGTTTAGAACTGTTGAATTGAAGAAAGTGATGTGTGTGTTATATTAAGTAAGCACAGGTGAATAAAAACTGATCTTTTTAAAAATAATAATAAAAAACTGGATTTTTAAAAAATCTAAATTGGATTTTTAAAAAAATTAAATTAGATTTTTTTATTTTTATCAAATTTATTTTAATAAAATGCTTTTGGAGTAAAAATCTATCTAAAGATAGTTTTCTATTTAAGATACATTAATAATTTAGTTTATTCAGCATGAAATGGAGCTTAGTTATGTAGCATGAGGCTGTATATTCTGCAATATTTACATTTTTGATAAATTCAAGCTCTGCAAACTGAGATAACATGCATTCTAAATAGGAAACCTTCATTTTGTTTACAAATAATAATATTAAAGATTCTAACTAGCAGCAAGAATGAGTCCTTACATTTAAAGAGCACTTGTCATTTCAGATCCATCATGGCAGCGCTTGTTAGCGGGCATCTATTCACCTGCTGCCCGCCACATCCCTCACCTTGTTGTGTCACTGCCGCATCACCAGCTGTCCCATTAAAGTGAATGGGACTATTGATGAGTCAACAGCGGGTCAGAGGAGGACCCACTGCAAGAGAGATGACAGTTGCTCTTTAAAATTATGATTTAAATCATAATTTGGGAGTTTGGCTCGAGACTCATGATTTAATTGGGGTAACTGCCAGAATCCTGACATCAAGTTGATTTAAATAAAGCCTTTTTACTAATATAATATATATGATGGTAACTATAAGAAAACATCACAAAATATTAAAAGTTTATCATCTTGTGCAGCTGCATTGCTAACTGTCCAGGGTTGCTTGTGGCCCATAGGATATGCCTGTTCTAAAAGAGCAACAGATTATAAATCTAACAAGCAATTTAAAAATATAATAAAAACATTTTAATGTTTATGCTGTTGGCAGACTGATAGTTAGACATAACAAAATGTCATCATTCTAAACATGACAGTTAAAATTTATTTATTTTATTTTGTCAAACAATTATTAGATAACAGGTATAAGTAGAAACATGGTTATAAATACATGAAATGGATACGAGTAAGAAAAAAAGAAATAGGACAGGGATGCTAGGCACAGACAAAATATATAGATTTGCAAATATGTCCATCTTTCTCAACAGGATTTGGACAGTTCCTATTTTCTAATGTTTAAATAAATAGAGGACATATAGCTAGATGATAACATATTCTGGCTTAACTCAATCATCATCATACTATTTCTGGTTGCTACCAATGCCTTTCCCCTATTCATGTCATCAGCAACTGCAACACAGAATGAGAAGTTCCTATGAAGCAAGAATATTTTAGGTATTCCTGAGTCCATAGGATATTTTTTTTTCTTGTGCAGTTTACAAAACATACATTTTAAGTCTTTTAGGATATATCTTCATTTAATCATAATTGTAGTAAAAGAAAAGTAAAGATATATGATGTTGTTGGATATTACAAATACATATGGTCTCAATCCTATATTTTGGTATAATTAATTCTGTATTTCATACTCCAATGATTTTGACTTCCAGTTCACTTAGTTGTAAAATTAATATGTTATACAGAATGCAAGAGATCGGTTTTTAATTAGAAAAAGAAATCTAAAATATTTCTATTTGTTTTAAATTTCATGTAATTTTTGGGTTGCAATTCTGTATGAAGAAATTCAAATTTAGTTCAGTGGCTTATTTTTGAGTACTCAGAGCATTGTGGTATTCAGTTGTAAAAACTGTTTTCAACCATTACAAGTGAAGTACATTTGTAATAATGTTAACAGATCATGGAAGTATAATAGTGTCTGAAATATAGCCAAGGCCACAAAATAGATTTTTTGTTTTCCAGATTAAAATCCAGTGTCATTTTAAGTAGGGAGTCAACTAATTCCCACTCTCCTCATTTCCATCCACTAAGAACAGGGCTGTCAAACTCTCAGGGCCGCGGGCTAGATGCATCATGTGCTGGCCATGCTCACACCCAGTTTAGCAAAGAGGGAAAAAGTCCCAATACATCATGTGACGCCATTGTGACGTGAGTTTGACACCCCTGCACTAAATGGATTATGGCAAAGACATATTACAAGTCTTGAAATTATAGCTGACAGTTCTCTTGCTTCTTCCTCATTATACCAAATGCTTCTAGCATTCTTATAGTATAGATTCTTATGGCTTCTCTCTTCACAGTCTTTAACTTTTCAGTATACTTTTTAAAGTTTATGATCAAAATAATATGCTACATCATTTACTAAGGTAGCAATATAACTAGAATTATGGTATCTAAATAAATAGGTGCTTATTTTTAACTGAAATAGGCAAAAAGCCTTCAAGGATGCAAAAGAAGATTTTGAGAATGGGACTGCATTTATTACACTTCACCTAACTCAAGAGTACATGTTCTTTGAGAACACAAATTAAAGTTTAAAACCAGACTTTTTTTCCCCCTAAGTCTTACGGCTGTAATATTTCAAACTTACAGATAGATGTGCATAGATACTCATTTAGTTAAAACCATATGTAAACATATTGAAAACTTTTTGAAATCCATGTGCTTTCCTACCCCTACTCTTCTTTAGATCGATTTTAGATCAGAACTGTTGGTTATTCATGGCTGACAGACTATATTAGCTACACAATCAGCAAGCAAGGAAATTGTTTAAAAATAGAACAAACAAATGAAAAGATAAAACAGACAATCCACCCCCAAGGATGTGTATATATGTGTATATATGTGAAAGTCATGTAACCCCTCATACATGGAGACACAACTGTTTTTCTCTGCTGTGGAAGGTAGACTATATTTAAATGTCTATGGAGATTCTCAGTCATCCAGGTTTCCAAAAGTGCTTTTTTCAAGAGGCAACTGGACTTTCTGTTTTTTCTTTGAAGACCTTTCACTTCTCATCCAAGAAGCTTCTTCAGCTCTGACTGGATGATGGGGAATGGAAAGAAAGGAGTTGAAGAAGCTTCTTGGATGAGAAATGAAAGGTCTTCAAAGAAAAACTAGAAAGTCCAGTTGCCTCTTGAAAAAAGCACCTTTGGGATAAGACTATATTTACCATTCCGAAAGCCTCCGTTATCCATTGGTAATTCTGTCACAGTGAAAGCGAACAAGGCAACAGACACCACATCAAAGAGAGAGATCATTTCAAAACTAAATCAAACACGAAAGAAACCTCTAGGAAATACTCCAAATCTTGAATGCTTGCCAATTGTATCTCAATCAATGAATTCCCCCCCAAAGAAGACGACGCGAATTCCTTCCTTGTAGCCTATTCAGAGTAGTCGCAATAACCTGGCGATGCACAGAGAAGGCTCTTACAAGCATCTCAAGGCGTGTCGGAGAAAACACGTGGGAAGAAGCGCGCTCGCTACGTTTAGCGCGGTTCCTCCTCGAAGCCAAGCCGAAATCAGAGGCTCTGCTAGGTCATCCTTTGCTCGCCTCGGATGATTCCTATAGCAACCCGGGACAACCTTTCTTGCCTCGTCCGTTCAAGCAAGCCTCGTCTCAACCTCGCTATCCCGGAGTCTTCCACCCGCCCGAGCATTGGGAAGACACCCGCCATCTAGATACCCGTCCCTTTGCCGAGTTGGAGGTATGGCTTCATTCCTCCCTCCTTACTAACCTGCCCAATCAACCGAAGCAGCGAACGCAGGGAACCTCTCAAGACCTCTCCGGCCGGTTCTTCGAAGGAATCCCTCGGCGGAGCGGGATCCTGGGGCGGATTCAAGCGTACCTCTCCTTCCGCGGAGGCCATGACAGCCCATGAAAACAAACGCTATTGGTCGCGTAGGGGATGGCGCGTCTCCCACTCTTCGCCTGCCTCGTGTCGCACAGAGATGACGGCATGGGCTTCCTTTTCACCCACCCCACCCCCTCTCCCCACGCTCCCACTTTAGGAGTCCTAAATCAGCCTGAGAGCGAGACGCGGCCGATCTGCCAGGGAGGGAAAAGGCCGGGCTGTGACGCTTCTGCGATGCTGCCTCTTTCTCCCCCAGGCGTTGCTCTATTCTCGTCCTCTCTTTTTGGAGAAGCGGGCGCTTAGCCTTTTGCGATGTTGCGAGCCGTGTGCGTAGGAAAACAGATTTGTTGGAACAGCGATCTGGAAATTGCATTCGAAGAATGCGAATAATGTCCTGCTGTTCTGGAAAATGGCATTTTGAACCGAATGATCAAATCCTGCAGCTGGGCTACAGTATTTGATGGTTGTTCGGCGTCACTCCTCTGCGCATGGCGCTTGGTAGTTTAGTCATCCTGCTTTGTCCCTAGGAATTAAAATCTCAGTTCGCTGTAGAAAAGCCCACGGAGGAAGGCGATGGGAGGAAAATAGGGTTTCAACGCCGATGGAGGGCATGTGAGCCTTGAAAAGTGATGCGTGAGTTGAGAATATCCTGTCCTAATGGGGCTAAGCAAGTGTGAAATCAAAAGCTATCTTAGGAAGCCCCCCCCCCCCCTAGAAGAATGAAATACTTTGGGAAATATTAAAAAGGCTGGATAAAATATTTCTTCTAAAGGAGAAATAATAAGCTTGAGGGAGGCAGAAACCAGCCCCAGTTTCCTTGCCCCAAGGAGAAAACTGAGGAGGCCAGCTTTTAGAAATGCAGATTTGGTAATCCATTCAGAAAGACTGGGTCAGATAGAAACTTCAGATAAGCAACAAACTAAAGATTGACAAAATTAGCTCAGATAAACACATAGGATTTGCATTTCCCCTTTTACCTGTAGAGCCAGCCATGACCCCATAGGAATCTGACAACAGCCAACAGAATATTAAAGGACATGTTCTTGCACAGGAACAAGAAGCTCAAATACAAAGCCCAAAAAGGTATAAAACCCACCAATTCTCAATTCCATTTTGTCAGCTGCCCAGAATCACATGTGGTTGGTGGTTCTGCTTCATCAAAAAAGAGAACCTTTCTTTCCAATCAGCCTCCAGTCTCCATTTTGTTTCCAGTGCCTTTCTCCCAGCTTGGAACTGAACCAGATGGATTTTCCTTCCAACTCTATGCTGTGGCTATTGGGGCAGGGGCTCAAAAGCTTAACATTGGGAAACCCAGGGGAAATATATTTTTAAAAATATTCATGTTTAGTCTTCCTGTCCAGAAAGAACCTTATATACATTATTAGATCACTGGTGCATTGTATATTGCACACACAAGGATAAATTCTGCAGAAATAAGTCAAAAGCCAAATCTGAAACACCTTGATTTAATGTTAACTGCTGGTAATGGAAACAATCCACCAAAGTTGTTCAGCATGAGACTACTGTGGATTTATTTCAAGGTCCCCAGGCTGATGTACCCTTGCAAGTAAGTCCTCCTTATCAATAAAGAGGGGAACTTTTGTCCCTACATTACCTTTTTCTTAATACTCTGTATTGTAATATGTATTTTAAGTAAATGAATAAAATTATTTTCAAAATCTGGGACTACAGCTTCTTTTTTTGGCACATTTTCATTCTTAACAATTAACAAAAACTATCTTTAGTAATGTGGGAAGTACATCCCAAAAGGACAGTGCCAGAAACCTCACAGCACCAGAAACTTCAGAAAACAGTGCCAAGGAACTCAAGCCAGCCCTTCCCCCTTTAAGAAAACCAAGAATCGCCAGCTGAAAGAAAAAACTCAGAGCAGCCTGCTAACGGCTATTACAAAAGTAACAAAAGCTGACCACAGAAATACTTAAGTAGGGCCATTAAGATAAGGGGAATTGACTAAAAAACGAACTCTCTAAGGTAAACCGAAACTCCCTTTTTCCTGCCCCCTGACAAGATTAACCCCCCCAGGATAGGAAAGACAAAGGTCCTGGGACAGGATTAACCCATTAAGGCAGGAAGACAGGATCCAAGGCAATCACTTTAACTAGAGGCACACAAATAAACTCATCAAGCCGCAGGAGCCTCAAAGGGGAATCAAGCATAAAAGACTCAGATTTACACTTCCAATCTGCTTGCAACCCAGGAATATTTGAGCTGTGTCATACCTGCTTTTTGCCTTCTTTCATTATTGAATCCCACTTTCTGCCAGCTGCTTTGGAATTCAGTTCTTTTCAGCGTCCATGATTTTTCCCAGCTGGGAACAAACTCAGGAAAATTTCTTCCAACAGTAATCTGGTATTCTAGTTTTAGTACACTGCATAACTACTTTCTATGGTACTTGGATAAAGTGATGTAAACCATATTTTAGGGATAGGGCTTAAAGAGAAGGGATGAAAGCAGCACAGATGGTGGCAATTTTCTGGGCAACCTGCTCTCTCACAGTGCCATGCCTGCAAAACTGATTGGTACTGCTTTTATCCTTTAAAAATGATGCATATGACACAGGAACTACCAAGGTTGGAAATCTCATTCTTTCTCTCTTAAGTAGTGTTAATTAACCAAAATCATCATGAGTAGCATATTGAATAGAACATCTTTGGGTCTATCTAGGGACAGCTATAGCATATGAGGGATGGTGCATTCAATGTAAAAAGAGTTAAATGGTACAAAACATGAATTAAATAATGGTATGTTGTGTGTCTATGAAACCAAAAGAAAAGAAAAACACTAATTTGAGTGGAGCTAATGCATGCAGAGGAGTAAAGATTTAATTGTAAATTATAAATGAAAGGGCCAAAAATATACATCAGAAAGTTATAAACTGTTATAATCTAAGCCATGGATACATATGAAAGGTTTGCAATAGCTGCATTTGCACTCTACTAGATGGTATAGGGAAAGAACCAAAGATGAGTTTTGGAGAAAAGTTGTAATGTTTTGAATGATGTGATTCAGTGGGGAAAAATATTATGCTAGGTTAAAAATAGATGAATGCATAGAAACAAGATTTATTAAAAAAAGAATTTGGAGAATCAACAGTGAAGGAGAGTGGTGACTGGTAAGAGATTGCTTAGAAAAATGATTGTTTTGAATACATAGCTCTTTTTTATATACACATGGCAAAGGAATGAATAGAAATCTAAAAATAGTGTTTAATTTTTTTTTTGTCTGATGATAGAAGACATTGTGAAGGCTACAAGAGTGATGATTACTCTAAATATGATGAATACTCTAAATTTTACTTTTTGATAAAGTAAAAATCTTGGGGGGAAAAGCTATAGAAGAAAGGAAGGATTGAAAACAAATAAAAATAATTACATTATGAGAAATCAATTTCACCTATATGAAAAATTAATTAGCAGGTGTATTTCAAAATTGTGGGAGTGCAAAATGATATAAAGAAAGAGGATGTGGAAGTGGCTTGGACATGACTCTTTTTTACTTAATGACAGAAGTATGTGGAGTTGTGGTATGAAAAATAATAAGTATGAAAAACAATAAGTATGAAAAACAATATAGCACTTGGAATAACAATCTGAAAGAGGGAGGGGAAAATGCATATAAGAAAATGATTGCAACAAGAAATGAAAATGACAGAAATATGCAATATCCATCTAAAGAGAAAAAAGACATCTGCAAAAATTCAGCAAGAATTAAAATTAAACCTAGAAAACACAGACAATTTTGATGGAAATTTAAAAAAAAAACTGTTATAGAAGGGGGGTGAAGCAGGCTGAATAAGAAGCTTCTATCAAAGTGAATGTAATAAATGATTAAATTATTGGGATAAAACTGAACCAAGGAGTACTTAAAAGATTTATAGTGCTGAAGAGTGGAACTTAAATCAATGCTATAAATGGGGAAATATTAAAAATCAGTAAGACTGCAGGTGTAGATGGTATAAATTGTAGACATGTTAATGTACAGTTATGTAATGTATATGTGAATGTAATGTATGTGTGAACACTGTTATTTTTTTTGACTTAACAAAGATGTAAGATTGTGGGAAGATAATAGAAGAATGGAACGTAAGCAGTCAAGAGATAGAACAAGTCTATTGAAAGTTCTTGTACATATAGCAATTGTCAGCCTGGTGGTAAGGAAGCTGGGAAGAAGCATTTTAAATAATTCATAGACTCTGTATCAATAATGGCTCTCTAAATGAGAGATGGAAATCCTTATTATAATCTCACTATTTTGCATTTACCCCTAAACTGACTTTAAAAATATCTTATAGAAGTCTGCATATTTCTTGCTTTCTTGATCTTGGCCAGCTCTGTGGGACTTGACAAAGATTAGAAAAAGAAACACAAAAGCTGTAGTTTGTATTTTGCACATTCTGATCAAAATAGTGCAAGAAGAGAAAGAGAGAAAAGACTATTGGTGTTTTTGAACTTTGGTGTTGAAGAAGACTCCTGAGAATACTATGGAAAGCCAAGAAAACAAACAAAAATAAAACATCAATTCAAAGTTTTCACTCTAGGCATAAATGACCAACCACAAATTATCATATTCTGGATACAGTATGCAAAGATCCTGTTCTCTTGAGAAATTCATAACACTAGGAAAGGTGGAAGAATAGAGAAAAAGAGAGTGACCAGTAGCAAGGTAGATGGACTTGATTACAGTTGTGATGAGTCCCTATTGAAAGACATGAAAGGATTGGGGGAAATCATCCGAGAGAAGGTATATATAGTCACTAAAAATTGATATTAACTTGATTGCACATACATGTAATCCTCAATTTATAATCATAGATCTAGTGAGTTTGAAATTACAATGGCACTGAAAAAAATGGCTTACAGTTAATCCTTGTACTTATGCCCATCACAACGTCCCTGAAGTCACATGATTAAAATCTGAGTGCTTGGCAACTGGCATGTATTTACAACAGTTGTAGCATCTAAGGGATGTGTGATTGGCAATTGCAACCTTCCCAGCTGGCTTTTGAGGAGCAAAGTCAACGGGGAGTCTGGATTTGCTTGACAATCATGTGATTCATTTAACAATTGTGGCAAAAAAAAGTTGTACAATTCACAATTCACCCAATTGTTTAGCAATTGAAATTCAGGAGCCAGTTGTGGCCATAAGTTGAGGACCACCTGTAAACAATCAGTTGAAGGAAAAGTGAGCAGGACTGAAAAAGTTGTGATTGGATGTAATTGACTAGCTGGTCAAAAACACTAATAATCCACTATGATGCTGAATCCACCTGGTATGATTTGTTCACAATCCAGTATGACCAGGAAAATTGATTGAGTAAAAGTACTCATGAGTAAGCATGTCATGCAAATTCAGTCACTGAATTATCTTCAGATATCATATTATCACTTCACATTTAAGAAGTGTGTGAATTAACCCCTCAATAAGAACCTAGTGTTGTAAGAAGAATAAGTTGAAGGTATGGTGGAGTTGTGAATGCTACCCTCCTTTTATAGTTTCACTGTTCAATCTGAAGTTTCTTTTATGTCCTTTCAAGTTTTATGCATGCAGGCAAAAAGATGGACATCTGACAGGCTATTATAGACTGCTCCTTTCCCAGGTATTGCCTGCTTGTTTCTTTTATCAGTGAATAGGAAATGGCTTAAAGGCACCTGTGTTATGAAGGTCTCAGGGGCAGCTGCCTGGCTACTGAATGCCTGATTATGTGTTAACATGCTTTGTCAGATATTGGCAGAATCTGTTCTCTTCTTTTGCCTTTTCAGCAAGGGTGCCATTGATGGACTGACGACCCATTTATAGAAATGTTGTCCATCAAACTGTGAGGAAGGACAATGGTGTTTTTCTGTGACCAGTGACTGTGGGAAACTTTTCTTTGGCTATTCAGGCAATTTTTGTAGCTTGTTCTGAAGAGGAGAGACTGATGAGTGCAAAAAGTACAATTAAGCCAAACCAGACTTCAATGGAAGGCTGTAGTGTAGTCTGCTGTTCTTATTTTTTTTATTTGTGTGTCTGTGTGTGTGTGTTGGGGGGGAGGAATCTATGGGTTTTCACTTTGCTGTGTGGCATTCAGCAGGGGGCTATTACAATGCTATTTTTTTTCCTGGACCACCTCATTCTAAGTAAAAATTAAATGTAATGAGAGCCACTTGGAGTTCTGAATATTTTAAAGCATAATTCCCACAGAAGGGATTCGACCTAAACTGCAGTGAGCATCAGTTGGCTAATTATAGCCGCATTTATATTACAGCAGGTGTCAGATGCAGTCATCTCAATAAAGTCTACATAATCCTCAGGGAAGAAAGAAAATGACAAAAGCTTTTCTTCAAATGTGGATACTAATTTCTGCTAGGTGTCATATGAGCAGTGATACTTCCCCTTAGCAATAACAAGGACTTTACAGCACTCAGAAATGCATTTTGCTGGAGGATGAATCAATGCTATAAAGCACTTGCTAGTCAGACTTGGCAGATGTCAGTAGTTAATGCCAGCATTGCAGAGGTTACAATAAAATGCAGAGAGTCTTATATAAATACTTTTAGATGATGGACAGGTTTAGAGAAATCCAAGTGCTGTTTCAGCTCATTAAAAAAAATCTAAAGAGAAGATCTTCATTTGCTTCATATTTTTCTCTATTTACAGAAGACCTTCCACACTGCTGGGGCAAATGTTGAGGAGCACTGTGAGAGACTTGGCAAATACTTGTTATACAACTTAGGGCACATCTTCTGATTTCTATATTAGCTGTCACTTGGCAGAAGCAAGCACAGCAGCTGGCTATGCTTTGCAATTGCAGCTGTCTTGGGGCAGCCTCTCTAAAGAACATCTTGGCAAATATGTTTGGCTCAGATGCAAAGCTATGACTTATCATACTTTCACTTAATTTGTTTTACAGGGGTTTGGAGATAGAGGATTATGCAAAAGATAAAGGGTCTAAAAACAGTGTAAATTGGCGGATTGACTTTGAATCTTAACTTGGATGCTTAGCCCTATCTAGGTAGCACAATTCTGTCTGTTATTCATCCCAACTTAGGTTTGTTGTTGTGAGGAAAATAAGCAGAGAAAGGAGTATTATGTACATTTACTACCTTGAGTTATTTATCAAATAATAAAGGCATGATAAAAAGTTGAATAAATAAAATAATTTCATTGTCTATGGAAAGAGCATTTTCTTTTCTATCTTCACATATTTGAACTTAAGAACTACTGTTTCCAAAGTGACTCCAGAAATTATATATTCATTCATTGACATGTTCTTCTCCCTAATCATTTTTCCTCACATTGAGAGTTAATTCAGGGTAAGTAATTGCAACTACAACTTCATTGCCAGGACTCTGCTGATATATAAATTTAATTAATAAAATAAATTTAACTAAATATCACCCAGGGAATTTTAGCTCTCTGTCAAGCCTAACCCAATGCTGCCATATGCTATACAAGAAAGAACAATGAGCCAAACCCCTTTTTGGAACTTTGGCTTATAATTTGTAATCCTATTCCATCGTTATTATATTTTGTACTGAAAGTTTCTATCCCATCGTATTGTTTCAATCCATAATCAAGCATTTTTCTATCTCACTGCTCTTTGACTTTCCACACAAAGATCAAGTGAACAAGATTCTCATGGACCAAATCTCCATGATGACATAAAATAGAGACATCTGACCTGATGCTACCTCTCTATTGCACCTACTGCCTAGGTTTCAGCATCATATCTGGCTTGAGTCTCCTTGTTTTCTTTACTCATCCATTGGCATGACAAAAATTTTTGATGTGAAAATATTACTCTCTGCCCACATACCCCAAAATGCACTTACTCATATATTTTCCTAGAAGGTCAGTGAGGGGAAGGAAGCACTGGTCTCACTCAAAACTGGCTTGGTGAAGATGCTATGGTGTTAATGGTAGTGGTCCATGTGGGAAATGTTGTCAGTTTTCTTAATTAGCATGAGGTATTTTGGCAGAAAATATTATTAAAAAGCAAACCAAGCAGTGTTTTAAGAGACATGTTAAAGCTGATGTAGGAAAAATAAGTTTAAAACATCCAATATCCTTTTATTTAAAACAGCTGTAGGAAGCTAATATGTTGGTGAGAAAATAGTTTTAAAAACCCTTCTTCTGCACCATTTCCCTGGTAGAAATGTGTCTTTGTTTGTGAAAGAAAGAAAAAGAATAATATCAATGTCTCAATACCCAGTGAGATGGAACTGTAGCTTGAGTGCAAATTATATGCATTAAACAAGATTTCAAATTGTGAATGAGAACATTAAGATAACTGTCCGTGATGGTTGCCAATCACTGCCATACCATTGACTACCAAGATCTGTCAAGCAGCAGCACATCTTAGATGAACCAAAAACTTCAGCTTTAATCATCAACATCTAATTATTCTTGATTTTAGTCAGATACAAACCATGCATTAAAGTTTTAATGAGAAAGAGAGGAGATACTTATAAATATCAGCAGCATAATCTTAACCTAATAGCTTTAAACGTGTTGAACAGGATACAAGTGAAGATCTTGAAGTGATCTAGGAATTTCCTATCAAAGTAAAGAAAATGAGAAAATGTATTTACATTTTACAGAGTATTAAAAAATATGCCTTCTACTCTGTATTGCTATAGAGAAGCTCTATGAGTTCATGCACCCTTTCCTATCCCCCCAAAGTTGATACATAATATTGAATAATGTTAATAAAATTCATATATATATTTATATATATGGTATTCAGCTTTGTTCAGGTATTTTCCCACGTCATTATAGTTCTGCTTTTAAAGTTGTAGCAACGTTTCGGCAGAATCTCATCTGCCATCATCAGGCTTCTGTATTGTGTTCGTATATATATAAATTAAAGTGAAGTATATTTAAATCAAAAAGTAGCATTTTCAAGTCAAATTTATTAATTCTTGGTAATTTGATGCTATTCAGAATCCCTCTAATCTGCAACTACATTCTTTCCGGGTGGTTTTCAACTTACCAGTCTAGCCAATACCCTCCATATTTCCAGTTGTCTCCAATCTAGGGCAATACTAAATACATTTGCTCTGCTTACCCTCTCAGCCTGTTCTCAGACACCTGGGAAGAAGAGTTTAAACTAAATTAAATCAAATTTAACTTTTGTCTTGATCACATTTCCTTTTCCAAGTGCAACCTATTACATGCCCATTATATACCCCTTACAAGTTTTGATATATAGCAATTGCGCACATAATAATCGTAGTTCCTTCTCCATTTGGTCTTGTTAGATTAAAAGTGAATGTAATATTCTTTCTCTGAATATAGAGATAGATATAGATCTTGATATTGTGAGTGTATGTTTCTGTAAACAAAAAGAGAACTAACTATTCCTTAGGTTTGAGAAAATATTTTGAGCATTTGGACTAAATGCATCAGTATTTACTGTAAGAGATGGCAAAATTGACAACTTTCATTAAAGAACAGACTTTTAATAATTTTACTTCTACTAGGAAACCACTTTTGGATTTTTTGAGAGAAATTGAAAGAAATGAAATATTGATTTTGGAATTTAATGATTAGAATTATTCAGGATTATAGAAATAATATAGACAAATGTTAGCCTTAGAATAACAGTTTGATGTATTTTTTTAAGTTGAATTTCTTTCGCCCTAAACAGATGACATTTAAAAAATGTGTGATTAAAATGTGGAACTGAATTGGAAGCACTTGGGCATACCCTGTGATACACTTTTGTAATGTTTTTTTTTTAATCTGGACTATCTAGAAGTATATGTAGTAAGACATAGAAGAAAGGGAGTCATACTATCTCCCACTCTGTTGTGCCATTTCTACCTACAGCCAAAATAAATTGAGCATACAGCCATTCCTAGACCAATTTTAGGTTCAATTCCAGGGCAAACTGTCTACAAGGCAGTGTTGTATTTTGTAAGCAGTCTATTAGGTTCTTCAATTACCTAGATTGTTGCTGTTTGAAGGTTTTGCACCCAATTCAATCCATCATCCCTCAAATGACAGGACTACTGAATGCTGCCTCTTTCTTTCTATTTGCTACTTTCCTGGTATTAAAGTCAGCAGCAATAGGCTTTCAGACCTGTAAGAAAATGTATTTGCTGGATATGTGACTTCCTGATGAAAGTGAGCAATTTCATGGCCTTTACAGTTCTCAGATTCTCTCTCTTCTATACCACCAATATGAATGAGCCAGTCATCCAGCTACCAGTCAGGCAGTTTGAATAAAATCTCTAAGCTGGAGGCAAAGAACTGTTCTCATTGCATAGAACAGGCCAGGATAGGCAACCCGGTGCATGAGAGCCCCATCCCTTAATGCCCAATAGGTTTCTTGTCTCACTGAACAATTTAAAAGATGGTAAGTTATTTAATTTTTACTGTAATTGAGACCCAGTTTGGTGTAGTGGTTAAGTTGCTGGCCTAGAAACCAGGGAACCGTTGAATTCTAGTCCTACCATAGACATAAAAGTCAGCTGGATAACACTGGGCCAGTCACTCTTTCTCAGTACAACTCGCCTCACAGGATTGTTGTTGTGGGGAAAATGGGAGGAGGATGACATATTAGGTATGTTTGCCAGTTTGAATTACTTATAAACTGAAAACTCTAATAAACAAAATACCTTTTTTTAATGGGAAGGTGGCATGCTGCTAAATAGTAAGCATACCCTACATAATCTTTTATTTTCAAAATTAAAAAATACTCTATGGGGCACTATAAAGGTTTAATTGGCATTCTTTAGAAATATAGTAGATGGCTGTAGCCCCAAATATTGTCTAGAAAAAAGATTATTTGTCAAAAAAAAAAAAGTTAAGTCAATGGCGTGCTGAAGTGATATGGCAAATCCTGGAATTGGGGGATGGGGAGGAATTGAAAGACACCAGCGATTTATCTTTAGTAAATAAATGTTATGTGCATGCATACCACCATGACAGCCATTTTTAAACATACCTATGGGAAGCCTGCAAAATTTCTATCTCTAATATTATCAGATGCCTTGAAATACCAGCCTAAAATATATTTCCCTCTCCTCCGTTATCATTAAAATCTTCATATTTAATTCCAAGATGTAGTTACTGTGTAGTTACCTATGCATAATAATATGCATAATTATACTGATATGTACGTCTCTAGGTATGTTGTATGCTTAATATAGAACACAATAGTTTCTCCATGTATTTGCTGTGGTACTTTAAGTCCTTGGAAAGAACTTAAAGTCTTAGAAATGTAGACTTTGCTGGCAGTGCTACATGAGCACCAGTTAAGGACAGGGAATAACTTTTAGACTGAAATAATGTTACATATTAAGGTCTTAAAAATCAATAACTGTAATATTTTATAATAATATATGTATATCAAAATGATTCTTGACTGAACCATAATTTTAAGGCTGTTTCTATGATAACATGGAAGTATTTGTATTTTCTCCTTCATTCGACTCATATTGAAACTGCCTCCATGTGTTAGGTGAAGGGATGTTTAAGAATCAGTCAGAACATATTGCTGAACAAATTATATCTGCCTGCCTAATACATAATAATTTTCATTAAATGAGCAGTGTAAAAGTACAAACTCAGACTTGCTTTGATCAAGAGCACAATCATGTACAGACTTATGATCATTTTAAAAGCTCATATATACAATAAGCTCAGTTACAGTATATTTTCAGACATTAGTTTCTTTTCTTTTTTGATTTCCATTTAGTTTTACTTTCAGCAGGTGAAAATATGTGGTCTACTTGGAGCTCCTTGATGTGGTTGGTTAATATATTGCTTTTGAATGAATATTTTGGTTTTCACCACATCGAGGGATATATTTTTCAAAGACTAATAAATCTGATTCAGAGGGAATCCCAACAATTTCTTAGTAATGAGCAAAAGGTAAAAATATTTATTTATTCATTTATTCATTTGTTTATTTATTTTTCAACAAATTAATATAGTATCCAACTCACACATGGGTGACTTTGGGTGGCTTACCACATTAAAAATCCATAATATAAAATATCTATCCTACCTTATGGCAACAGCAACCTAATCAAACCAACCACTTGATCGCCTCCATCTCCATTTGTAGTCCCCAGGCCCACTGACAAAACCACATCTTTATAAATGTTCTTCTCCATGGAAATCTTTAGTAAAAAGCAAAAGATTTATAAATCTTTAAAGAGCAACCAGATGAAAACAGAACGTGAAACCAGAAACCAGAGAGAAACCAAAATGAAGCTTTTGTTTTTAGAGGAGTAAATATTGCTGAAATTTACATGTGAAATAAGGAAAAATATAACCCAGAAATATTTTAATCCATGCAACTTATGTTTAAAAGTCAAACATTAAAACAACATGTGTCCATGTGTGTTTCCAGAATTGTCAGTTGCCAACATTTCAGAAAAGAAATAGGGCCATGACAGTGACCCTCTCAAGCACAATCTATACCATTATTTTGCCCTTCCTTCCTTCCTTCCTTCCTTCCTTCCTTCCTTCCTTCCTTCCTTCCTTCTTCTACTACCATTATGTTATCTCAGCTCCTAAAGGTATAATTTTCATAATATGTACCTCATGCAGCTTCTAGATGTGGGACTTTTGAGGAACCCAGCATGGGGAGGCCATCTCAGCAGTAGATGCCAGTGACCTTAAACAGGACCAAACTATTATTTCTTGGTGTATTATTGCCCTGAAGCCAAGAGATATTGATGAGGAGTGCAGAAAGACAGGGAAATGTTTTAGGAAGCCAATACAGTTTTAGAAAAGTGATTCTGAAATGTATATAAAATGCTGTAAAATTTATTTAGTTGGCTCATATGTGGCCTAATTCTTTCAGAAGGGGTTGTCTGTTATATTGAATGAAACTATACATCAGTTCAAATCTTAGCTAGGACTGTTTGGTGGCCTTGGATAAATAATATAGCAGTGATATACTTAGAAAACCATTGCAAGATTGAGCAAGATATGGACTTAATATAAAATGCTTTACATCTTTAATCTCAACATTAATATAAAGTGCAATTATTATTGCTCAAAATCACTTTCTATTACTTCACCTTCTTTTTATTATCCTGCCACTTTAAAATATATTAATGTGGTTTTAGGGGCCTGGGTGAAAATATCTACATTATTCTTTAAAAAAAATTCTCTTCACATGTCTCTATTCAATATACATAACTTTCACATGTACAAATTTCTGGGTTGTTTTTTTTTATGTTCCCCTAAACTTGTGTTTTAAATGTCTGTGGCATCTACTTCATTTTCCTTGTTATTCTTACCCTTAAAGAATCCAGAAGTTAGTGAAGCATGACCCTTCATTCCTGAGGCTGCACTGGCTATCCTTAATCAAGCTGTGCTTTTCTAAACGTCTCCATTTAATCTCATAAAATGCTTTTTAAGACCTCTCCCCCCTGCCACAAAGGAATCAAAACTAAATGGTCTGTAATTTCCTGAAGTGTTCCCAGATCCTATCTTAAATAATGACATTAGGTTGGCCACTTTCCAGCCGTCAGGTTGTTCCTGAATGCAGTGACTTTGTAAAACCTCTGCTGAATCTTGGATAAACTCTACCCCACTGTCTCTTACATTCTAGATGAAGATTGATTGACAACATGTATTCCATGGAATGCCCCCTCTTAACTCTGCTGTGTTCTTTAATGAAATATTCTTATATTTTTTAATTCCAATTTTATTTTTCTACCAATAGCTTCAACAATTTTGCAGCATATGAATGAAGTTCATGAAATTAAGTTTTTTTAAAAAAAAATAAGCACCTTTATAGTCACTCTAGCAATTCCTTTCAGTGTTCCTCCAAAAGTTTCAAAATTCCATCTGGATATTGTTTTATAAAATCTAAACATGATTTTAAAGCATTTTTCCTATTATATTGTAGATAAATATAAAATTCCTATTATTTTAACTTTCACATGATATCATCTAAAATATAATTGTGATTTATGGACTTACGGTAGTTATGCGTGGAGTGTTGGAATAAGAATTCAGTTGAATTAATTTTGTGAACCAATAAAGAAATCATATTCCTGCTTATACTACCATAAAATATTGGGTGAAAAGTAATTCTACCAAGGTTATCGCTACCAACAGATGGTAGTACCAAACTGCTTGAAACTCTGACATGTTCATTGGTATTTGTTCTTTCATTTTAACTGATGGATAGTTGATGTGATAAAATGTTATATTAATAGTGTTTGTGAAATGGAAGGCTGTACAGTAGTCCTTGACTTATGACCACAATTCAGCCCAAAATTTATGTTGTTAAGTGAGATATTTGTTAAGTGAGGTTGGGCCCATTTTATGACCTTTCTTGCCATAGTTGTTAAGTGAATCACTGCAATTGATAAGTTAGTAAAACAGTTGTTAAGTGAATCTGGCTTTCCCATTGACTTTTCCTCTCAAAAGGTTGCAAAAGGGGATCACATGACCTTGGGACAGAGCAATGGTTATAAGTATGAGTCACTTGCCAAGCTTCTGAATTTTGATCACACAAAGGTCATGAGCTGTGTAAAACAGTCATAAGTCACTTTTTTCAGTGGCATTGTAACTTTGAATGGTCACTAGAGGAATTGTTGTAAGTTGAGGACTATTTGCACTGAATACTTATCAGTCTGCTCTAGCCAACAATTTATGACTGAAATTTTGACTTTCTGAAGAAGTCCCTCCAATTGGAATCCACTATCAGTTACAGATTGTCTGGTGATGACTGTGCTGACATGAGAAATATGTGTTTATGGGCCCTAAAATTTACAGATATGAACTGGGAAGAGCTGTTTTTTGTGGCCAATAAATAGACATTCTGTAACAGCAACAATTTTTTCGTTTCATTTATTAAAATATCCTTGTTTAAAACAAAGTTACCGAGGTAGAGGTGCTACTTTTCTTTCAACCTCCATATAATTCAATTTCTGCATCCATGATACGTAACATCCATTACAAAACTTTGAAAACGGGATTTTTATTATCGTGCCAATCTGTGCCTGTTAGCATAACAATTAGATCCTTGACATAACTTCTATAACTAAAGCAACTGTGCTTCTTTGAAGGAAAGTGTTGGAAATGTTCTCCCATATGAAATATACCTGTATCTCCTTTTCTGCTACCTTGTTCCTTTATCAGTTGTTTTTTAAATAAAAATTTTATTTGGGTTTTCACAAAAAACATAATACAAATAAGACATCTTTTTTTGAAAATAGCATGATCCTGGGTTATCACTTCTTCATACAGACACAAACTCAATTTCATATTCATCTTTGTGTTCTATTCCATATCTTATTACTGTTTAACATTTTCTACATAGTTTTCCCCTCCTTTGATTTTCTCAACTTTATTTTTAATTATCTCATATTTCAATTCAAATCGTTGTATTTGTACTTTTGTCTGTCCTGTTTCAATTTCGTATTATCTTTTCTCATTAAACAATTTTTCCCCTGTAGTTACTAATTGGAGTATGACACCTTTATATCTTTTAATTTTATCCATTCAACTCTTATTTAAGCTTCAATTTATACTTTTAAGATTATAACATTCAATATAATACATAACTTCCAATCGAATTCTGCTTGGTACATTCTTAAAATACACACTATATTCTTTTTAAAAAAATTATATATATATATATATATAGATAGATAGATAGATAGATAGATAGATAGATAGATAGATATAGATATAGATATAGATATAGATATAGATATATAGATAGATATATAGATAGATATATAGATAGATATATAGATATATAGATATAGATATAGATAAAGCACTCATTCCATTCCAATTCAATTCTATCATTAATATTCATTGAAATCTTAACATCTTTAACATTTCTTTTTAATTGAATATCATACTTCCTTATAAACACTTATAAACTTTCCATAATTAATTCTTTTTTCCCCTTATTTCTCTTCACTTATATTTTCATAAATCATTAATAATAATTAAAATGTTCCCATTCTTTCCTAATTTAATTCTCTCATTCACTTTATTTCATTTATTTATTAACAAACATTCCACTACATTACAATAAATATTTTATCCATCATTTTAGTCATATTTTCTGAAGTTATTTCTATTTGTAATATAACAATACTATCTTATGTACCTTTGCAGAATCCCTTTTTCAATTAAATTTTCACCCATTATCTCTAAACAGGTTTATACTTTCACTCCTTATACCTTTTCCCTGTTTCTCTATATCTTGTTTCTGTCTTTTATAACTTCTTTTCCTTTCCTTCTTCCCCCTCTTCTTCTCCCTCCCCCTTTTACCCCCTTGTCTCTCTACTTCTGATTCTGTCTTCTGTAATCCCCTCTTCTGTTGCTTTCTAGTATTATACTTATTTTTCAAACTATTCTTTTTTTTGGTTGTTTTTTCAAATCTTATACTTTTCACTCTCTTTCCCCCCTTTCCTTTTCCCCCCCACATAAAATTACTTGATCATTAAAGATGACTTCTTCTTTGTCCCGATCTTCTTGTTCTGCAAGCGTTTCTTGTTGTTTCTCATATTTCCAGATCTCCATTTCTAAAAGTTGAAATACGAAGCCAAAAGAACCTCTCCCTTCTTGTGCATCTTCTTTCTGTTTTTTAAGTTCCATTTTCAGTTCTTCTAAGAGTGATAACATTTTAAACACCTTTAAACAACCACCCAATTGATTTTAGTCATTTAAATGCAATAGCCAAAAATCCAAAAATCACCAAGTAATCCAAATAATCCAAAGCTGTTTCTTCTTGCTTCTTTTTTCCACTTACTCTTCCTGGGGTTCTATTATTTTGTTGCTAAGTTTCAGTTAAAATGTATCTTTTAGGAATCTTGTTAAGGTTCACTGTAAATTCCTTTTAGTTCCAGGCAGTCTCCTCCATTTTTCCAGATCCTGCCCTTTTATTCTTTTTCTCTCCTTTCCTGCTTTTAAAAGCTTTTAAGTATCCAGAAATCTTTATTATCCCTTTGACATTTTATTTTCAGCTTAAATGCCTATTACTGTCAAAGTGGATTTTTTTTCAATTTCTTGCTTAAGTCTCTTAGCTGTCAGTATAAGGAAGGGAAGATAAAAAAAAACAAATCCTTTCCCTTCCCTCTCTCCTTTGCTGCTTCAAAATCTTCTTTGGGAGCAATGTTATTTTTTATAGTTTAAATTCCAGAGTACCTTACGTTGTTGCTTTTTCAGTTTATTCCGGTCGATCAAAACTTTCTCTTCCTCCTGCACATTCTTTTCTGGTTGAGTTCTTCTTTGAGGTGGCCATTTCTGACCACCGCTACAACCGCCTTCGGGAAAGGGAGTAATGGCCAGCTGGGGAGGAGAGATGTAGCTCTCCTCGACCCTGCTGGCAGTCTACCCTCTCTTCACCACCTCTACAGGGTGGCTTAGCCCTGAAACCAGCCGGCTCAGGGTGCTCCGGTGGCGAGCATGGATCGAAACTGTGCACAATCACGGATTTCGGTCCATTGCCGAAGGAGCTCAAACCGGAAGTCTGCATACCTTTATCAGTTTTTGAGGACTGCTGATGTATATGCATGTCAAACTGTTTTAGATCAACATTATACATAAGGTTGATATAAGACTGTCACCTTTTCTTACCAGCAATCCTGGCTGCAATAAATGAGTGACTCACAGTAATTCATTTGTATTTATTTTTAGATGATGATGATTTTATCCATTTAGTCGTGTCTGACTCTTGTCAATTTTATGGGCCAGGTTGTCTACATCTTGCAGTCTTGCACTACTTTTCTGCAAAAGTTGATTGAGTTAGCCGAGATGGCTACATTGACCACTTTGATTAAAGAAAAGAACACCATTAATTTTGATTCTTGGAAACTGCTTTCAGACTTTGTGGTTGAGGTGGGGGGGAAAATGAAACTTTGATTTGAAGTTTTGCTGTTTAGATATGTTGGTTGTTATAGAAATGGCTAGTATATGTTATTATGTAAAAGTAAAAGAATGAGGTTGTATGTTATTTACCTTCTTCCACTGGGCCAAAAGGAGTCGTAAACCACTGCTTTTCTTTTTCTTCTTCTCTTTACCCTACATTTTTTCCTCTTCCCCTTTTCCTCCCTATTTTCCCATTATTTTCATTTTTCTTTATATTTCTGTATTATATTTTGATAAACTAATACAAATATGAACAAGCTGATCTTGCACTACTTCTTTGAGTTCTTCCATGCTCTGACTGGTGTCAGTTTTTATGAGTCCAACCATCATGTTCTTTGGTGACCTGGTTTCCTTTTACTGTTAACTCTTCCAAACATAATAGCTTTCTCCAGTGAATTCTCCTGCATGACATGGCCAAAATAAGTGAGTTGCAGTTTAGTGATTTTCCCCCCCCTTCCAGTGACATGTCTGGTGCTATTTATTTCTTTCCCACCTTTATTATCTTTACAAATAATTTAAAGTGGCGAACATATCCCACATAGCTTCCTCTTCCTATTTTCCCACAAAAACAACCCTATGAGGTGGGTTGGGCTGAAAGAGAACGACTGGTCACCAAGATGGCTTTCATGGCTAAAACTGGACTTGAACTCAAGTTTTCTTGATTTATAGCCTGGTGCCTTAACGACTAGACTAAAGTGGTTCTCGATATCTCAATATGTTAGCTTGGAAAGAAAGGATTATTTGGGATCCTCTCCAATTATTCACCTTATTTAATTTTTTCCACCACAACATATAGATGTTTATGCATCTATATGCAAGTTAACTAAGGCAAGTGTATTGTGACAGCAAAAATCTTATTTTCATGCCTACACTATACATTGATTAGGCATCAAATGAAAGTGTCTATATTACAGATGGAAATTATATGCAATGAATAGAATGTTAACTTTTGTTCATGATACTGCTGTTCCTTTCCATTTAGGGTTCACCTAAAATATCTATCGTAGAAGAATAAAGTTGATCATATAAGTAATGATCAAAAATTAATGAAACAAATAACAAAAGGAAAAATAAAGAGTTATGGCAAGGTGTGCTCCATTGGGTTTCTGATAAATTTATTATGTATATATAATTGAAGAAAAAAGTTCAAATGAATTAGAATTAGAATCTGCTACGTGAGTTTCATTGGATGCCACTTTGTTTCTGGGTCCAATATAAGGTGTTGGATATTACCTTTAAAGCCCTTAATGTTATGGAACCAGATTATCTCATCTTGATTTCATCAATCCCTCTCACCTGGGCAGGCAGACCCCATCAGCTGAAGAATTTTAGGAAGAGAGCCTCTTCTACTGTCACTCCTGCCCAATGGAACATCTTGCCCCTAGAGGCAAGGCAGGCCAACATGCGCCTGACCTTCTGGAAAAGCATTAAGATTTGGTTACATCAACTTGCTTTAGGGTCCAAAGGCAAACCCTGAGATGATTGGTGGTTGAAGCACTTCCTCTGCCTTTTAATTTTGCAATTGTCCCCTTTAGTTTTGTTTTAATCTGGTTTTTAAACTTATTTCAACTTACATATCATTTTATTGTTTTATCTGTAAACCACCCAAAGGCATACAAGTGTGATGGGCAGTATAGAAATAAAAATAAAAACATTGTTTCTTTTTGAAAATGTATAATACTCCAGATTGTATACAAGAATTGAGGTTTCCTTTGTCATAAAAATGCTCTTCTTAGAATTATATTACATAGAACGTGCTATGTAATAGGTTTATCTTATTCTCAAGTTTCAAAAATCCATAGGTGAGGATAGAATGTCGTAACGTAATCCTTTGAGACACAGTATTACAAGTAATAGATTCTGATGGACTGGAAGATAAAATTCTATCACTGAAGTTATACAGTTTGGGAACAGTGGTGAAAGTTAGAATAAAGCACCACATTGCTTCCTTGTTTCTATGCCAGCTTTCTCCAAGTATAAAACATTGCCTGCCTGGACATTTTAAGGCTATTTGGCAAACCCACTGAACATACAGAATAGCAGATAACAGAAAACAGATAATCAGAGTTGGAAGGGACCTTGTAGGTCATTTAGTCCAACCCCCCACCCAAGTGGGAGACCCTACACCATTTCTGACAAATGGCAGTCCAATCTCTTCTTGAAAGTCTCAACTGATGGCGCTCCCACAACTTCCAAGGGCAAGCTGTTCCATTGGTTGATTGTTCTCACTGTCAGAAAGTTTCTCCTTATTTCCAGGTTAAATCTCTCCTTGTTCAGTTTCCATCCATTATTCCTTGTCTGGCCTACAGGCGCTTTAGAAAATAGCTTGACCCCTTCCTCCCTGTGGCAGCCCCTCAAGTATTGGAAGACCTTTATCATGTCTCCCCTGGTCCTTCTCTTTACTAGACTAGCCAAGCCCAGTTCCTGCAACCATTCATTGAATGTTTTAGCCTCCAGTCTCCTAATCATCCTGGTTGCTCTTCTCTGTACTTTTTCTAGAGTCTCAACATCTTTTTTATAATGTGGTGACCAAAACTGGATGCAGTACTCTAACTGTGGTCTTACTAAGGCTTTATAGAGTGGTATTAGTACTTCCCTTGATCTTGATTGTATCCCTCTGTTAATACAATTTAGGATTGCATTAGCTTTTTGGCTGCTGCTGCACACTGCTGGCTCATATTTAGCTGGTTGTCCACTAAGACTCCAAGATCCCTCTCACAGTTACTGCTATTGAGCCTGGTTTCACCCAGTCTATATGTGTACCTCTGGTTTTTCTTGCCTAAGTGTAGGACTTTACTTTTCTCTACATTGAATTTCATTTTGTTAGATATGGCCCAGTGTTCTAGTCTGTCAAGATCCATCTGGATCTTGAACCTATCTTCTTGGGTGTTAGCTATTCCTGCCAGCTTAGTATCATCTGCATATTTGGTAAGTTCCCTTCTATTCCCTCATCTAAGTCATTAATGAAGATGTTGAAGAGTACTGGGCCTAAGACGGAACCTTGTGGCACCCCACTGCTTACTTCCCTCCATGTAAACTTAGACCCATTAAGGACTACTTGTTGAGTACAGTTTGCCAGCCAGTTGCAAATCCATCTTGTGGTGGTGCTATCTATTCCACTTTTTCTAGCTTACTAAGAAGTAGGTTGTGGTCTACTTTGTCAAATGCCTTGCTGAAATCTAAATATATTATGTCCATAGTATTTTGCTGGTCTACTAATTTAGTCACGATGTTGAAGAATGAAATAAGATTGGTTTGGCATGATCTGTTTTTAACAAACCCGTGCTGACTGCTAGTTATTACTTTACTCGTTTCTAGATGTTGGCAGATCTGTTTTTTAATTATCTATTCCAGTATCTTCCCGGGTATTGATGCTAGGCTGATTGGTCTATAGTTTCCTGGGTCTGTTTTTTTTCTTCCTTTTTTTGAAGATGGGAACCACATCAGCTCTTTTCCAGTCCTCTGGTAGTTCCCGGTGCTCCAGGATTTTTGAAAGATATGGTGCAGTGGTTCTAATATGACCTCTGCCAGCTCCTTAAAAACTCTGGACTGTTCTCTTTCCATAATTGTATTCATCTGTATTTATTCATTAATCAGCCCTGGTCACAAACCTTGAGCAAAAGGCAAGCAGAAAGGTCCTTTTCCAATTAACTAATTAGGTGACTCATTCTGATAATAAATGAACATTATTGACTCCCTTGTACTGATTGTTGAACTCTGTACATTAATTATCTTGTTGGGATTTCTTTTAGTCACAATCTGCTCCTATCAGACATTATTAAGATAGAATGGGGCAGCACAGTAGGAAGTCTTTTCACCCGGAAGATGAGCATGGTCATCTTAGGGATCCCAATTAGGAAGATTATTGTATGATAAATAAAGTTTGCCTCTGCTTTAATGGGATAAGATAATAACTAATTGTTATAGTAGTGGGAATTGCATGTTTTCCTACTTCAAGATCATTGCATGACCATGAACTATTAGTAGGAAAACAGTAACTGTTCTTTATTCCATACAGGTTTTCCAATCATTTCAGTTCATGCATCTATTTTTATAATGAAGTTTAATATAAAGCATATACAGCTTTGTATGCATTATATTTACAGCACAATTATTCCAAATGGAAATATGAGTGAATAATCATCAGCAAGATCATCATCAAAGCCCAGGCCTCTCGGAGAGAGAGACAGGGAGACAGGGAGAGAGGGAGGGAGAAAGAGAGTGGGAGGGAGGGACGGGGGAGAAGGAAGGAGGAAAAAAGAGAGAGAGGAAGGGAGGGAGAAATTAAATTGTTATGGCCTTTTTATGTGGTCTTCTGTTTCTGTTCAGCCAGCATTCCCATATGTTAAGATTTATGCTTTGAGTTTTCTAAAAATAGATTTTATTTTAAAGTGTCCTGCTTTGTTCAAACATCCATTTCAGTCTCCTGTCCCAGTTATGCAACACAAATGAACGAATGAATAAATGAGTTAATATATAATATTATATAATTTATAATACATGTAATTCATTTCTTGTCTTCATTATTTTAATTATTAATTCAAGGCAGTTAATACACCTCCTACTCCTTTCTTCCCTATTTTCCCCATAACAACAACCCTGTGAGGAGAGTTGGGCTGAGAGAGAAGATGCTTATAAATACAAGTTGCAGGGGAAAATAATTGTGGAGATGTTGGTGTTGGTTGTTGAAATCAGCATTCCATGACCTTGGCTGTGGGAATCAAACATAAATGAGGATCACCAGCTTTGGAAAGCCATCTCTACATAAATACACCAATCACAAACCTTGCAGTCTTGCACTACTTTTCTGAAAAAAGTTGATTGAGTTAGCCTTTAACGAGATGGCTACATTGAGTTCACTTTGATTAAAGCTCAAAAGAACACCATTAATTTTGATTCTTGGAAACTGCTTTCAGACTTTGTGGTTGAGGTGGGGGAAAATGAAACTTTGATTTGAAGTTTTGCTGTTTAGATATGTTGGTTGTTATAGAAATGGCTAGTATATGTTATTATGTAAAAGTAAAAAAATGAGGTTGTATGTTATTTACCTTCTTTCCACTGGGCCAAAAGGAGTCGTAAACCACTGCTTTTCTTTTTCTTCTTCTCTTTACCCTACATTTTTTCCTCTTCCCCTTTTCCTCCCTATTTTCCCATTATTTTCATTTTTCTTTATATTTCTGTATTATATTTTGATAAACTAATACAAATATGAACAAGCTGATCTTGCACTACTTCTTTGAGTTCTTCCATGCTCTGACTGGTGTCAGTTTTTATGAGTCCAACCATCATGTTCTTTGGTGACCTGGTTTCCTTTTACTGTTAACTCTTCCAAACATAATAGCTTTCTCCAGTGAATTCTCCTGCATGACATGGCCAAAATAAGTGAGTTGCAGTTTAGTGATTTTCCCCCCCCTTCCAGTGACATGTCTGGTGCTATTTATTTCTTTCCCACCTTTATTATCTTTACAAATAATTTAAAGTGGCGAACATATCCCACATAGCTTCCTCTTCCTATTTTCCCACAAAAACAACCCTATGAGGTGGGTTGGGCTGAAAGAGAACGACTGGTCACCAAGATGGCTTTCATGGCTAAAACTGGACTTGAACTCAAGTTTTCTTGATTTATAGCCTGGTGCCTTAACGACTAGACTAAAGTGGTTCTCGATATCTCAATATGTTAGCTTGGAAAGAAAGGATTATTTGGGATCCTCTCCAATTATTCACCTTATTTAATTTTTTCCACCACAACATATAGATGTTTATGCATCTATATGCAAGTTAGCTAAGGCAAGTGTATTGTGACAGCAAAAATCTTATTTTCATGCCTACACTATACATTGATTAGGCATCAAATGAAAGTGTCTATATTACAGATGGAAATTATATGCAATGAATAGAATGTTAACTTTTGTTCATGATACTGCTGTTCCTTTCCATTTAGGGTTCACCTAAAATATCTATCTTAGAAGAATAAAGTTGATCATATAAGTAATGATCAAAAATTAATGAAACAAATAACAAAAGGAAAAATAAAGAGTTATGGCAAGGTGTGCTCCATTGGGTTTCTGATAAATTTATTATGTATATATAATTGAAGAAAAAAGTTCAAATGAATTAGAATTAGAATCTGCTACGTGAGTTTCATTGGATGCCACTTTGTTTCTGGGTCCAATATAAGGTGTTGGATATTACCTTTAAAGCCCTTAATGTTATGGAACCAGATTATCTCATCTTGATTTCATCAATCCCTCTCACCTGGGCAGGCAGACCCCATCAGCTGAAGAATTTTAGGAAGAGAGCCTCTTCTACTGTCACTCCTGCCCAATGGAACATCTTGCCCCTAGAGGCAAGGCAGGCCAACATGCGCCTGACCTTCTGGAAAAGCATTAAGATTTGGTTACATCAACTTGCTTTAGGGTCCAAAGGCAAACCCTGAGATGATTGGTGGTTGAAGCACTTCCTCTGCCTTTTAATTTTGCAATTGTCCCCTTTAGTTTTGTTTTAATCTGGTTTTTAAACTTATTTCAACTTACATATCATTTTATTGTTTTATCTGTAAACCACCCAAAGGCATACAAGTGTGATGGGCAGTATAGAAATAAAAATAAAAACATTGTTTCTTTTTGAAAATGTATAATACTCCAGATTGTATACAAGA
The DNA here is from genome assembly GCF_049901735.1 of Notechis scutatus. NCBI lineage: Eukaryota > Metazoa > Chordata > Lepidosauria > Squamata > Elapidae > Notechis > Notechis scutatus. Next base: position 288,818,937 of record NC_142009.1, read on the forward strand.
ATTGAGGTTTCCTTTGTCATAAAAATGCTCTTCTTAGAATTATATTACATAGAACGTGCTATGTAATAGGTTTATCTTATTCTCAAGTTTCAAAAATCCATAGGTGAGGATAGAATGTCGTAACGTAATCCTTTGAGACACAGTATTACAAGTAATAGATTCTGATGGACTGGAAGATAAAATTCTATCACTGAAGTTATACAGTTTGGGAACAGTGGTGAAAGTTAGAATAAAGCACCACATTGCTTCCTTGTTTCTATGCCAGCTTTCTCCAAGTATAAAACATTGCCTGCCTGGACATTTTAAGGCTATTTGGCAAACCCACTGAACATACAGAATAGCAGATAACAGAAAACAGATAATCAGAGTTGGAAGGGACCTTGTAGGTCATTTAGTCCAACCCCCCACCCAAGTGGGAGACCCTACACCATTTCTGACAAATGGCAGTCCAATCTCTTCTTGAAAGTCTCAACTGATGGCGCTCCCACAACTTCCAAGGGCAAGCTGTTCCATTGGTTGATTGTTCTCACTGTCAGAAAGTTTCTCCTTATTTCCAGGTTAAATCTCTCCTTGTTCAGTTTCCATCCATTATTCCTTGTCTGGCCTACAGGCGCTTTAGAAAATAGCTTGACCCCTTCCTCCCTGTGGCAGCCCCTCAAGTATTGGAAGACCTTTATCATGTCTCCCCTGGTCCTTCTCTTTACTAGACTAGCCAAGCCCAGTTCCTGCAACCATTCATTGAATGTTTTAGCCTCCAGTCTCCTAATCATCCTGGTTGCTCTTCTCTGTACTTTTTCTAGAGTCTCAACATCTTTTTTATAATGTGGTGACCAAAACTGGATGCAGTACTCTAACTGTGGTCTTACTAAGGCTTTATAGAGTGGTATTAGTACTTCCCTTGATCTTGATTGTATCCCTCTGTTAATACAATTTAGGATTGCATTAGCTTTTTTGGCTGCTGCTGCACACTGCTGGCTCATATTTAGCTGGTTGTCCACTAAGACTCCAAGATCCCTCTCACAGTTACTGCTATTGAGCCTGGTTTCACCCAGTCTATATGTGTACCTCTGGTTTTTCTTGCCTAAGTGTAGGACTTTACTTTTCTCTACATTGAATTTCATTTTGTTAGATATGGCCCAGTGTTCTAGTCTGTCAAGATCCATCTGGATCTTGAACCTATCTTCTTGGGTGTTAGCTATTCCTGCCAGCTTAGTATCATCTGCATATTTGGTAAGTTCCCCTTCTATTCCCTCATCTAAGTCATTAATGAAGATGTTGAAGAGTACTGGGCCTAAGACGGAACCTTGTGGCACCCCACTGCTTACTTCCCTCCATGTAAACTTAGACCCATTAAGGACTACTTGTTGAGTACAGTTTGCCAGCCAGTTGCAAATCCATCTTGTGGTGGTGCTATCTATTCCACTTTTTTCTAGCTTACTAAGAAGTAGGTTGTGGTCTACTTTGTCAAATGCCTTGCTGAAATCTAAATATATTATGTCCATAGTATTTTGCTGGTCTACTAATTTAGTCACGATGTTGAAGAATGAAATAAGATTGGTTTGGCATGATCTGTTTTTAACAAACCCGTGCTGACTGCTAGTTATTACTTTACTCGTTTCTAGATGTTGGCAGATCTGTTTTTTAATTATCTATTCCAGTATCTTCCCGGGTATTGATGCTAGGCTGATTGGTCTATAGTTTCCTGGGTCTGTTTTTTTTTCTTCCTTTTTTGAAGATGGGAACCACATCAGCTCTTTTCCAGTCCTCTGGTAGTTCCCCGGTGCTCCAGGATTTTTGAAAGATATGGTGCAGTGGTTCTAATATGACCTCTGCCAGCTCCTTAAAAACTCTGGACTGTTCTCTTTCCATAATTGTATTCATCTGTATTTATTCATTAATCAGCCCTGGTCACAAACCTTGAGCAAAAGGCAAGCAGAAAGGTCCTTTTCCAATTAACTAATTAGGTGACTCATTCTGATAATAAATGAACATTATTGACTCCCTTGTACTGATTGTTGAACTCTGTACATTAATTATCTTGTTGGGATTTCTTTTAGTCACAATCTGCTCCTATCAGACATTATTAAGATAGAATGGGGCAGCACAGTAGGAAGTCTTTTCACCCGGAAGATGAGCATGGTCATCTTAGGGATCGCCAATTAGGAAGATTATTGTATGATAAATAAAGTTTGCCTCTGCTTTAATGGGATAAGATAATAACTAATTGTTATAGTAGTGGGAATTGCATGTTTTCCTACTTCAAGATCATTGCATGACCATGAACTATTAGTAGGAAAACAGTAACTGTTCTTTATTCCATACAGGTTTTCCAATCATTTCAGTTCATGCATCTATTTTTATAATGAAGTTTAATATAAAGCATATACAGCTTTGTATGCATTATATTTACAGCACAATTATTCCAAATGGAAATATGAGTGAATAATCATCAGCAAGATCATCATCAAAGCCCAGGCCTCTCGGAGAGAGAGAGACAGGGAGACAGGGAGAGAGGGAGGGAGAAAGAGAGTGGGAGGGAGGGACGGGGGAGAAGGAAGGAGGGAAAAAGAGAGAGAGGAAGGGAGGGAGAAATTAAATTGTTATGGCCTTTTTATGTGGTCTTCTGTTTCTGTTCAGCCAGCATTCCCATATGTTAAGATTTATGCTTTGAGTTTTCTAAAAATAGATTTTATTTTAAAGTGTCCTGCTTTGTTCAAACATCCATTTCAGTCTCCTGTCCCAGTTATGCAACACAAATGAACGAATGAATAAATGAGTTAATATATAATATTATATAATTTATAATACATGTAATTCATTTCTTGTCTTCATTATTTTAATTATTAATTCAAGGCAGTTAATACACCTCCTACTCCTTTCTTCCCCTATTTTCCCCATAACAACAACCCTGTGAGGAGAGTTGGGCTGAGAGAGAAGATGCTTATAAATACAAGTTGCAGGGGGAAAATAATTGTGGAGATGTTGGTGTTGGTTGTTGAAATCAGCATTCCATGACCTTGGCTGTGGGAATCAAACATAAATGAGGATCACCAGCTTTGGAAAGCCATCTCTACATAAATACACCAATCACAAACCTATAGAAGTCTACAGAAATCACAGTCAGTTACTCTGAGATTGTTGAAAACAAGCTACATATGCAAGTCTTATTGCCTTTAACAGAATTTTATTAAACATTGAGTTCATTTTAGAAAGCTCACTTGCTTCAGTCTACAAATGCAAAGTTCGAACAATGTAAAATATTTAATAATGATTCATCTTTCATTTCTATGCACACTATGCACATACCTTATTGTAGCATTATGAATATATTATACAGTACTATTCTATTATTGCTGCATTGTTCCATAGAGCAATAATATACCATTGTTCTCTCCTTATCCTGACTGAGAATCATGGTTAATTGAAGGGCTTTTTAGACAGCCAATTCATAGAGCAATTTAAAAAAATCAAATTTATAGAGTTCTTTCCCCCCTGAAAAGTAGCAGAGAGATTGTTAGTCATCATTCAAACAATTAGGTGCTGAAAAAATTAAATCCTTGCTCTCAAAACTGAGCATTTGTCTGAATTTTGGGGCAATTAAAATTGCTATTGAATTGCTTTTTATTTTGCTTTTGATATTGCGCTTTGTTTTTTCTGTATGTAGAGCTTCTGGAATTAGGTGATCCACTATATCTCATACAATACATACATATAAATATACTTTTCAACAATATAGACAGGGTAATTTCAATGGAGGGTGGGAACTCAGAACATACCTCATAAATGTTTTCTCCTGATTGTATTTATAACAGGCATTGTATTTGCTTGTGAGTGCTAGGCTAGCAATCATTCCAGTGCCACCAGTTCCTACAACTCACAGATTAAGTACTGCTTATTATTGTAATAATTTGTCTTGCCTCCTGCCAGAGGTCAAGGAATCCATTTACTTCTGGTGGTGGAAGCAACATGTCAAGCAAGCCTTGTATAGCCAACCAAGAAGTGGAAATATTAACCTCGCTCAGGACTAAGAAGATCCTTCCAGCTGATGTTACTCAAGCAATCGTGGCATTCACAGAACATCCATGCATATAATGTTGGCATCTTTACAACCCTCTTGGGAGATGGAGAATTTATGAAGCTTTCTCATGTGGGGAATATTTCTGTTTCCTAAGCACACATATATAGCAGGAGGACCAATACATCATTTTCTCTCAGTCTGCATTGTTAGATCTGAGGTAGATCGGTTCGAATGAGACGCGAGACCATTCTAGTGAGTTCAGCTCTTTATTTAGAATAAGAACAGTCTGAGAAATCCAAGCCGCGGCAGCCCTTCATATAGGCTGGCTCGCGGCTCGGCGGCCAATGGCAGCGCTTTGAATCTCCCGCGATCGGCGCGACCAATCGCGGTAGATTCTTAGCGCTCCAATCACGGCCGGTGTTTCGACCAACCAGGTCGCTGTCCGTCCGGACCAATCAGTTGTGAGGGTTTGGAGTATGCTAATATAGTACACCCCTCCCCTCTTGGTTTCGTCTGTCGGTGCGTCGTGACGTAGTCGCGTAGGTAGGCGGGGCTTCGTACCTGCCTAGTTGACCTGCGCGGTTCAGTTCTATTGTGGTCTTCGACCGGTTCGGAGGGTTTCTCTGTCGCTCCGGTTCCAGGGGATGGAACCGCCTGGAATGGTGAGCCAGGCCTTTCCTGGTAGCTCCCACCCGGTCTACCCGGGCTGGTTGAGCTGCTGTTCCTGTCGATCCCGCCGGACCTTTCCGGGCTGGTTGAACTGGCTTGGCTGCTCCATCCAGGTGATGGTTCTGGTGTCTCGTGGTCTGTTGGTCCTGTGCTTACTGGTGAGTAGTGTTGGTTTATTTGTGGTTTATTTGTTCTGGGTGGGGGGTGTTCTGCTTGCATTATGGGATTCCCTTTGTTTCTATTTCCCGTCCCCCCCCCTTCTAGTTTCTTGCTCGGGTGTGTGGTTTGTGGCGGCTATTCTTGATCTTAGTTGGTTGATGTGCCGCTTCCAGTTTTTTCCGTCGCTTGTTTCCAGTCGGTATGACAAGGAGCCGGTTATTTGCGTGATTGTTGCTGGTACCCAGAGTGGTTCCCCTGAAAGGTTTTTCGCGTATACTGTGTCCCCTATGTTGAATTTTCTGTGTTTGCTGGAAGAACCCAGGGGTTTGTCAGGGTTGTATGTGGGATGCATTCTATCTAGCGTTGACCGTAGTTTTCTGCCCATCATTAGTTCTTCCGGGCTTCTATTTGTGGTTGCGCTAGGTGTAATATGTTGAATGAGGAGCATTTTATTGATTTTGTCTTGTATGTTGGTTGCTTCTATTTTCTGTATGGCTTTTTTTGTGTATTGGACCATGCGTTCCGCCCGCCCGTTCGCCGCCGGGTTTGCTGGCGCGGTTAACGCATGGCGTATGCCCTGGCCTGCCAGAAATTGTTCAAATGCTAGTGCGGTGAACTGGGGCCCGTTGTCCGACACTATTATATCTGGCAGGCCGTGTGTGGCAAAGAGTTTGCCCAGTTTCTTTATTACCGCCTCTGTTGTGGTTGACTTCATGGTGCTTACTTCCAGCCAGTTGGAGTAAGCATTTACTGTGATAAGGTACATGTGCCCCTTGGTTGGTCCCGCGAAGTCTATGTGAATCCGAGACCACAGTCCTCTTTGTGTTTCCCACTCATGGATTGGGGCGGTGGGAGGACTGGGTCTGGATTCTTGGCATTGTTTGCATTTGGCTACCCAGGTTTCGATCTGTTTATCCATGCCTGGCCACCATGCGTAGCTTCTGGCCAGGCTTTTCATCTTAACCATCCCTGGGTGCCCCTCATGTAGCATTCCCAATACCCTTTCTTGTCATGTTTCCGGGATTACCACTCTGTCCCCCCAAAGTATACAGCCCTTTTCGGTAAAGAGTTCAGTTTGTCTGTTTCTGAAGGGTCTGAATAGTTCGTCCCTGTCCCCTTCTGGCCATCCTCTTCCAACCCAGCTTAGGACTCGCGCCAGCCGCTTGTCTTTATTTGTTTCTCTGGCAATGTCTGGCGCGGTCACTAGTGGGTTGGATATTGTCTCTATTTGAAGTACCTTTGTTGTGGGTGCTGGGTCGTCTTCCAGGTCGGGCAGGGGTGAGCGGCTCAGGGCGTCTGCGTGGGCGATGTCCTTTCCGGGTCGGTGAACCAGCTGGTAATTGTATGCTGCTAGGAATTCAGACCACCTTGTCATTCTTGGTGATAGAATGTTCGGGGTGGCCTTATTTCCTGCCAGGATCCGTAGCAGCGGCTTGTGATCCGTGATGATTGTAAAAGTCCTACTGTAAAGGTATTCGTGAAATTTCTTGACGCCGGCAACGACTGCTAGGGCCTCTTTGTCGAGCTGGCTGTAGTTCCGCTCCGGCTTTGAAAGTGTTCTTGACAAGAAGGCGATGGGTGCTTCCCTCCTGTCCGGTAACTGGTGGCTGAGGATGGCGCTGATCCCAAATGGCGATGCGTCGCACGTTACTGTTAATGGCAGGGTCTCGCTGTACTGGATTAGTACCGCGTCAGATGTTAGCAGGTTCTTTGTGTTGTTGAAGGCGCGCTCCTCCCATGCTCCCCAGGTCCAGGTGGCTGTTTTGTCTAACAGCCTATGCAACGGTTCTACCACGGTCGCCTTCTGAGGTAGGAAGACATTGTAAAAGTTTAACAGTCCCAAGAAAGCCTGTAGTTCCGTTTTGTTTTTGGGTCGTGGTGCTTCCCTTATGGCTCTCAGTTTCTTTTCTGTGGGGTGGATCCCTTGTTTGTCTAGGAGGTACCCTAGAAATTCGACCCTCTCAGCCCTTAGCTGGCACTTCCCTTTCTTGACTTTGAGTCCTGCGTCTCTGAATTTCTTCAGTACCTCCCTCAATCTGGCTTCTAGTTGTTTTTCGTTTTTCGCGGCCACCAAGATGTCATCAAAATAGGGCACCACCCCCTCTATGCCCTGGAGGAGTCTTTCCATGAGGCTTTGGAATACCCCGGGTGCCACGCTGACTCCAAATTGGAGCCGGTTGCAACGGAAGGCTCCCGGTGTGTTACGATGGTCTGGGCCGGCGGTTGTGGTGTCGACCGGCAGTTGCTGGTAGGCTTGTGCCAGGTCGAGCTTTGCGAAAATCCGGCCTCCCCCCAGTGAGTGCAGAAGGTGCTGTACTACTGGGACGGGGTATGCGCTTTGTTGGAGCGTGTGGTTTAGGGTGGCCTTATAGTCCCCACAGTTTCTCACGGACCCATCTGGCTTGATGGGGGTGGCTATGGGGGTCTCCCACCGGGCGTGATCGATTGGTTCCAGTACCCCTTGTGCGATGAGCTTATCTAGCTGCTCATCGATCTTGGGCTTGAGTGCAAATGGCACTCGTCTGGGCTTAAGGCGGATTGGTGCGATGCTCGGGTCTATATTGAAGGAGATAGGGGACCCCTGGTACTTGCCTAGGCTGTCGTCAAAAACTTCCCGGAAGTCCTCCACGAGCGCCGCTTCCCAGTCCGCCTCTTCGATGCGGTGGATGCCGGTTACTTCGATGCCTAGGGGTGCGAACCACTGCAGTCCCAACAGGCTCGGCCGATCCCGGTCGACGATCGTCAGGGGTAGCACTTTGGTGTGGTTCTTGAAGGTGATTTTAAAATGGCCTCTGCCGACTACAGGGATGCGGTTTCCCTGGTAGTCTTTGAGAGTCAGTGTTTGGTCTTCTAATTCGTGGCGGCGGATGGAGGGTGCCAGGCGCTTGATGGTGCGCCATGAGACCATGGAGAGGAAGGACCCAGAGTCCACCTGCATGTCGCATGGCTGGTCTTCTATCCCCACCGTTACGTATACCTTTCTGGCATCGCTTGTTGAGGAATGGCCAATAACGACGGTCTGGTGTGTTTCCTCCCTTTGTCTTGCCTCATTTAGCCGCCTGTTCCGACCCTCTTGGCTCCAGCGGCTCTCCGTCTGGCGATCTCGGTGCCTGGTGGGGGTGTTTTCTCGCCGTCGGGGGCTGCCATCTCGTCGCCGCGGGCTGTAGTGTCTTTTATTTCGGCACACCTTGGCGATGTGCCCCGTTTCTCACACTGCCGGCAGATGGCATCGAGGAAACGGCAGTCCGAACGGGGGTGATCGAGGTTCCAGCCGGCGCACTGGAACCTCGACTTACGACCTCGGGGTTCCCGATGCCCTCGCGCTGCTTGCAGGCGGTGGATCTCTTCCTCCTCGTCCTCTGTTTCTGAGAATGAGTCGCCGTCGCCGTGGTGTGTGGTTGTGTCTCGATGGTCGGCCTCGGGTTGCTTCTCTGGGTTCGGAGCCGTCTCGCCGGTCGCTGGTCGTGGCATGATGCTCGATTGTCGCATCCGAGCCGCTGATTTCCTGGCTGCTTCAGCCGCGGTTGCCTCGGTGAGGGCATCGGCGAGGGAGATGTCGCCCTTCGCCATGATGCGACTCTGGAGCACGGGGTCTCTGAGTCCCAGGACGACGCGGTCTTGCAGGGCCTCGTCTAGGTCGGCGAACTCGCACAGGCCGCCCAAGTCTCGAAGCACTGCCATGAAGTCGCCAAGCCCCTCGCCCTCGCGTTGATCCCGCCCGTAGAAATCGTGCCGCTGGATGAGGATGGGCACGACGGGGGCATAGTGGTTTCGCAGCAAAGGCTCGAGATCACCACATTCCATGGTTTTGACGTCCTCTGGCTTGGCCAATGCCTTGGCCATCTTAAACACTGCGGGCCCGCAGTGCGTGAGAAACACGGCTCGTTTCTTGTGGCCGTTGGCATCCTTGAGGTTGCTACTCTCGAGGAACATCTGGAACCTATCGGTATAGGATTCCCAGTCCTCGGTAGCAGGGTTGAAGGGTGTGGGTGGTGAGTTGATGCCAGCCATGCTGCCTGTTGCTGCGCGCCATCTCGCCACGTGCTGGGTGGTCTCCTTGTCTCACGATCCCACCTTCGTCACCAGTGTTAGATCTGAGGTAGATCGGTTCGAATGAGACGTGAGACCATTCTAGTGAGTTCAGCTCTTTATTTAGAATAAGAACAGTCTGAGAAATCCAAGCCGCAGCAGCCCTTCATATAGCTCGCGGCTCGCGGCTCGGTGGCCAATGGCAGCGCTTTGAATCTCCCGCGATCGGTGCGGCCAATCGCGGTAGATTCTTAGCGCTCCAATCACGACCGGTGTTTCGACCAATCAGGTCGCTGTCCGTCCGGACCAATCAGTTGTGAGGGTTTGGAGTATGCTAATATAGTACATGCATAACCCATTTTTAATACCACCAATTGTTCTAGAGAAGATCCAGAGGCAAAAATTTACAGCACTGATTCTCCTATCCTAAGGTGGCACCTGATGGCACCTGATGGAATCATATATAGGTTGGACAATAAATATACAGCAAAACAAATCTCCATAACTCTCCTCAAATGTGATAATTTGGCATCCTTTTTTTCCCTTTGGACATGATGATGGGGCTCTGATCTAAGTCAAGGATCTCCTGGTCCTCTTTGTTCCCCTCTATGCATTGTCCTTGTGTATATTATATCAGGAAAGATAAGCAAACACATTTGCCCTTTATTTGTATCAGTTTATTTTTATTTGTTTATTTGTTTGTTTGTTTATTTATTTATTTATTAAATTTATATGCCTGCCATGGACAGGTTAATTAACTTTGCCAACTACATCAAAAAGTAATTCTTTTCATTGTAGTTCCTCTCAAAGAGGACACCCTTCATGCCATTTTTCCAATGGCTTGTACGAATTTGGTAAATATAAGGAAACCTATTCTCTTCAAACTCTTCTTTCTGCAGCAATATCTTATCATTCTGGGCATTATTTGTTTCTTAATTTGGTTTATTTTCTTAATTTGGTTTATAGCAGTTCATATTATCATCTCAAATCTATCCTATAATCATTTTGTAGATATAATAAAAATAATACATCTTTACATATTCATTATATTTTAAAAATCTACATATTTCATTGCCATGTTTTATTGTCTAACCATTGATAGAATAGATCCGAAATCTTATAAAATTGTTTATCTCCTTGTTCTCTGATTTCAAATGTCAATCTACTCATTTCAGCACATTCCAGTATTTTCTTAATAACTTCCTCTTGTGTTGGTATTTTCTCATTATACCAGTTTTTAGCAAATATGATCCTAGCCGCTGTTAATACATTTACAATCAAATATTTCAATTCCTCGCTGTATATTTCAGGTAAAATTCCCAATAAAAATATTTCTGGTTTCAAGTCTATATGCTTTTTTGTCATTTTTTCCAACCATGTGTGGATTTTGGTCCAATATTTTTTAGCATCCACGCACATCCACCACATATGGTAATATGAGCCGGGTATCTGATGACATTTCCAGCATTTTTCAGACTTGTTCTTGAACATTCTTGCTATTCTTGTTGGGGGAAAATGCCACCTGTAAAACATCTCATTCAAATTTTCTTTATATGCTGTTGACATTGTCATTTTATAATTTTGAGACCACAATTTTTGCCATTTCTCTAGATCAATCCCATATCCAAAATTCTTCCCCCAAGCAATCATTGTTTCTTTAACTTCTTCTAGTTTAATTTCTAATAAGTATCCATACAGTTTTTTAATCACCTTTTCATCAGTACTTGTCAAAATCTTATCTAAATCAGTCAATTTATCGTAGAAACCTTCTGTTTTAGAATCTTTATCATACCTAGAATGTATTTGCGCATATGAAAACCAATTCATCTTTATACCTTGTTCCTCTAGTTTTTGCATAGATTTAAGTTCACCCTTTTCATTCAGTATTTCACTATATCTAACTGTTTGTTCTTTTTTGTATATTATAGGATAAGAGAATGCTTCAATAGTCGATAGCCAGACTAGTATTTTCAAATAACATTACCTTTTGATCTTCTCCCAGTTTAACCACAGAGACTCCCGTATATAGTGTCTTCTAAAATACCCCTGTGTTTTAGTTCCTTTATACCATAAAAAAGCATGCCACCCCAGCAACAGATCATGTCCTTCTAATGTCAACAATCTAGCATTTCTTAAGGTTATCCATTCCTTAACCCACATCAAATTTGTAGCTTGATAATACAACTCCCAATTAGGCAAACCAAATCCTCCTCTTATTCTAGCATCTTGCAAAAGTTTTAGTTTTATTCTCGCTTTCTTACCTTGCCATATATATTTCAACACAATTTTACTTAAATCTTCAAAATAATCTTTTCCAAGCCTAATTGGAATTGTTTGGAACAAATATAAAATTCTGGGTAATATATTCATCTTGATTGTTGATATTCTCCCTATTAATGACAGTTGTAAGTTTTCCCATTTCGCCAAATCTAACGCTATCTGCTATTTGAGTTTAATATAGTTGTTCTCTTTAAGTGAACTATATCTTGCTGTCAAATGTATCCCCAAGTACTTAATCTTATTTGTGACCTGGCTTTTCAAAACATCCACCAATTCTTCCTTTTGTCTTGATAACATATTCTTTGTCAAAATCTTTGTTTTGTCTTTATTTATTTTCAAACTGGCCACCTTCCCATATACCTCTATCTTTTCTATCAGTTTTAGTGCTGTTTCTAGTGGATCTTCTAAGATGAAAACCAGATTATTTGCAAATGCTTGCAATTTAAATTCTTCCTTTTTAATTTTCATCCCTTTTATATCCTTTTCTTCTCTAATATTTCTGTTCAGCACTTCCAAGGTTAACACAAACAACAACGGTGACAGTGGGCACCCTTGTCTTGTTCCTTTTCTTATATCAATAGAGTCCGTCAGATCTCCCTCTATCATTACCTTTGCTGTTTGCTTATGATATATAGCTTGTATTGCTTGGATAATTTTTTTGCCAAAGCCCATCTGTTCCAGCTGTAATAACATAAATCGCCAATTCACATTGTCAAATGCCTTCAATTGAGAAAGCTGAATTATTTTACACAGAATACTTTGGAGGGAAAGAGGAGGAGACAGAAAAAGAAATGTCACTAATTGAATTCAAGAGGACTGCCATATAGTGACTGAAAAAGAAGGTGCAGTAGGTGGAAAGGTGGAAGCTAAAGAACAACGTGAACCAAGATCTATGAGAGCTGCCAAACCTACCTATAAAGTATAATAATGGAAGAGAAAAAACTGATTACAATTAACATTAATGGACTTAACTCAGCTGTTAAAAGAAGGAAAACTTTCCATAAATTAGAAAAATTAAAATTTGATATAATCTGCCTACAAGAAGTACATATTAAAAAGCAACATGAACAACTGTTGATACAGCCAAAGCTAGGGAAAATATTTACTTCTTTGACACAATGCAAAAAAAGAGGAGTGGTTTTATATATTAAAGATATCATCCCAGCGAAATTAATCCATACAGATGATGATGGAAGACTACTAATGGTGGAAATAATGGACAATAATATGAAAACACTCCTGATTTCAATCTATGCCCCGAATGACAATCAAGAAGAATTTTATAGAAAATTACATATGAAAATAATTGAACTGGACTATGCTAATATCGTTATAATGGGAGACTTTAATGGAATTGTAGACAATAAATTGGACTATACAACACAGAAAACAACAAAGCAAAACAGAAAGATTCTCCCTAAATCCTTTTTAAAAATGACAGATGAAATAAATTTAAAAGATGCATGGAGAGAAAGGAATGCTAAGACTAACAATATACCTTCTATTCAAACAGACATTTATCATGGTCCAGAATAGATATGATATGGATGTCAACAGAATTGTTTGCTAATATCCAAGAAATAAATATTGAAACAAGTACTTGGGCGGATCATAATCCAATGACAATTAGATGGAAAGGACAAAGAAGAAGATCTAGATGAACGTTAAATAACACTATACTAAAAGAAAAAGACTTTATACAGAGAATGGAGAAAGAACTGGCTTTCTTCTTTAAAGAAAATAAAAACGAAGATACATCAATGCAGAATGTTTGGGATACAATGAAGGCATATGCTAGAGGCTTGATTGTTTCTCTTTTTTTAATGTGATAGATCAGGGGTGTCAAACTCTATTTCATTGAGGGCCACATCAGGGTTGTGCTCAGGGGTGGGATTCAGCCAGTTTGCACCAGTTCGGGAGAACTGGTTGTTAACTTTCTGAGCAGCTTGGTGAACTGGTTGTTGGAAGAAATCATTAGAGCAGAGAACCAGTTGTTAAATTATTTGAATCCCTAGTTGTGCTTGACTTTGAGGGGCTGGGGGCATGGCCAGAGCTCCATTTTTGGCCACGACGGCCTCCTGCAGCCATCTGTCAGCAAAAATTGAGCTCAGATGGGCTGGGCTCCATTTTTGCTGGCAGAGGCATTGTGGGCTAGTCCTTTGCTGTTTCCAGGGTGGCCCCATGGGCCAGATCTAAGCACCCCATGGGCTGGATCTGGCCTACGGGCCTTGAATTTGACACCCCATGATAGATGTATCTGCCCTATTTTTTGGTGAACTATTGTACCCGTCTTCTAATTCTTTTTCTTTCTGGGTTTTTTTTAAATCATCAAATACAATTTCTCCATGGGAAACGTTTTACCTCCTGGTTGTGAATGGGACTTTACAAAAACTATCTGGTAAGCCTAATATGTGACTTCAAGGCCTTTTTTTAACTGATCATCTGGATAAACCCCTTTTATGCTGTTCTTTTTTCCACCTCTTTGAAGCTGTTTACATTTTTGCTACAATCATAGTTTGCCTTATCACTGTCTCTGCAGGTGGGCAATCATCAGTGAGATCTACTGTGAATACATTGCAGCTGATGTATCTAAATGGAACCTGCACTTATAGCTAGACCTGTCAATAACCTTAGAACCATTACATTACACTTCAGCTCCTTTCTGAAGATCAGTTTCTTTTTGCAATGATTATTCAGTACTCTAGGAACAAACAACAGCAGACATCATTGCTCTTTATTTATCCCCTCTTCTTTCTATAGAGAAATGTGTGGCATTTAGCACATTATTATTATTATTTATTTGAAGGGAGAATAGAAAATAGCTCACTCTTTCTCATCAGTTGATCATAACAATGTTAGCACTTTTTGAGTTTGAAGCACTCGATATTCATTATCTAATTAATTTTCAGAGCAGTTTAGAGAGGCAAACAAAGAAATGTCACCTCATTTTATAGGTGTGGGGTAAAATATGAAAATGTGGGGGCTTATTAGCATGGTGAGTGGAATCTGCAGTAGGCTGCAGATATTGGGGTGTCAACCACAATGCCAAAACAATGATTTGGGATCTCAGCAAACACCTGACAAAATGCTTAGAGAAAATATAAACTACCCTGAGCTCCTTAAGGAAGGGTAGGATATTAATTCAATGAATAACTAATGCATATCTATTTGTTAGCTGAAGATAAAAAATATTGAAGGAGACTTTAGGAAGAAAGAAGCAGGGATTCTTAATACCTGCTTAAGGTAAAGGTAAAGGTTCCCCTCACACATACATGCTAGTCATTTCCTGCTCTAGGGGGCAGTGCTCATGTCTGTTACAAAGCCGAAGAGCCAGCGCTGTCAGAAGATGTCTCCATGTGACTGGCATGACTAAACCAGTGGTGGGATTCAATTTTTTTTTACTACCAGTTCTGTGAGCGTGGCTTGGTGGGCATGGTTTGGCTTGGTGGGTGTGGCTTGGTGGCGTGGCAGGGAAAGGATACTCCCCACTCCTGGGGAAGGTTACTGCAAAATCCCCATTCTCTCCCCACCCACTAACCTGCTTTCCAGCTCCGTTCTCCTGTGCAGGACAACAAAAGAAGACCCAGCCGATCAGCTGGGACTCGAGGGACAGAGAATAGATGGGGGAGGGGCCAGTCAGAGTTCTCCAAACTACTCACCAGTTTGCCAGTTCTCCAAGCTACTCAAAATTTCTGCTACCAATTCTCCAGAACTGGTCAGAACCTGCTGAATACCACCTCTGGACTAAACGCTGAAGGCACACAGAATGCTATTACCTTCCCACCAAAGTGGTCCCTATTTTTCTACTTGCATTTTTACATGCTTTTGAACTTCTAGGTTGGCCGAAGCTGGGACAAGTAACAAGAGTTCACTCCGTTATGCAACATTTACGAGTAAACCTGCTTACTTGCACCCAATTACAGCAGCAGGAAAAGAGCTCCATGCTATATCTTGTTCCGGTGTGGTTTCTCTGTTTAGGGAATATCACAGAAACAAAAAGGCCTAGACTCTGTGGAACCTCATCTAATACAGTATCAACCTCCTCCCATTGTCCTACATTTGAGCCCACTATTTAAGAAGCATGACTGAAAGAGCATTCAGTCACAGAAGTGGAAAAATGAATTGCTATCAAGGAAGCTTCAGTGGGTGGGCTGCCCTCTCGAGCAACTCTCCCAGGAAGTGTAAATCTCTTTATAGATCTCTTTATTTCAGAGAAGTTGTCAAGAATTCTCGGTTCCCCCTGAAGTAATCTATGTAGTACATTCTTAGCATTTTAATTGATAACATTATTTAGTCCTGGAAACTGGGCTTCCCTTGTGTGGTAATTTGTTCAAGACTCATCTATTTCTGATTGATATATTAGATTTGTGCAGATAGTGATATTAAGACCTGTACAAATATAACCTAAACTCCCCTTTTAAAATGTAATAGTTTGTGGCAACCCTAAACGTAAATGTACTTTCTCTCTATTTCCAATTTCTTCCTTCCCAAGTTCTTCTTATATCAACTTCCAAACAGAATTTGAGATTAAAATTTTCTAAATTTAATACAGACCAGACATTTAAGTTGATTGAATCATTTTAATAATGATTTATTTTGCATTTACAATTTGTTTTTAGCCTGAAACTTTCCATTCAAAATGACAAGAAAAAGAAATGAAAGTTTTCACTAGATTTGGAGAGGAAAAAATGGAAGGACTGCATTGCCTATAACTGATAGGAATATGAGGTTTTTTTTCAGTCCTAGCGAAGAAGAGAAGGTGGAAAACAAAGGAATTAACATAAGGTTGCTTTAAAGTGTGGATACTTTTGAACATTAATTGGTGCTTGGGAGAAGCAGTTTGCTAGGTGAATTTAATAAATGTTGCTATGCCTAAATATAGCCCTCTACCTGCTTCCTTTCCCATCCAGATACTCTCTTCTCTCTTCTCTCATCTCCATTTCTTTTTGTTTTGCTCTTTCTCTTTTCCTTCCTTCCTAATGCAGGAGCCCATTCTTTTTACATCTTAAACCTGTTTCTTCTCTCTCCGTCTTCCTCTAGCAGAAAATGGATAGGAAACTATGTGTCTGGTAAGCATGTGTACTTGTTATTATTATTTCTGTGGATCAGGATAGTTTGTATAAAGGGACTTATGGGTAGCTAATTAGAAAAGACTCTTGAAAGGTTGATTTTATATTTGATAACTGCAGTAAGATTGAAAGAGTAACACTGAACCACCTCAAATGGTAGAATGGATTGTGAAGCTAGTGAAAATGGCAAAAACTGACCTACTTGGTGAGAAACAAAACAATAAATCCTTTTAAGAAATACTTTTATGGCAATCTTATATTTGCTGAATTTTTGGAATTTTTGAAGAAAATGAAAAAAAAAAGTGGAATAATGATTTCTGGATTTGATGACTAAGAAAGAATTGAATAAGGGGCTGAAGGGATTTTTCTAATATTAGAGAGGGAGGCAGGACAATGAATTTGTTTATTACTGTTGAAAAGAAGGTGAGAGGTCACTTACATTTTCTAGTTCTTATTTTTTTAATTTCGTCCCTCCCTCCCTCATTTTATACTTTTTTGGTTTTCTTTCTTTTATTTAGATATTATTACTTTATATTAGTCTTTTATCTATATAAAAAGTCTAAATAAAAATTATAGCATCTAAGAAGCATAATGGTTGGAGTGCCATCTTTGATGCTGGAAATTGGAATTCAAATCCTGGTTGGTACCTGTATCTTTCCAGTAGGATCCCTGGACAAAACCCTTCTAACACTTCATCTGCCTACTTCAAAACACAAAAGTGACACAAACTGGGAGAGTCACGTTGGCTCAAACATTACTCAGATCAACTAGGTATAAATCAGATGTTGGATAATCAGATGTTGAAGAATCAGGACAATCTATTGATAACTAGCCAAGGTACTAGTCAATCAGCCAGACACTGTGGAAGTAGGACTAGAAGATGGCAGTGGTGATAGATGTGATGGTGTCAAGTAACAGCAAAATCAGGTAGAAGGACCATGAGAAGCTGAAGAAGTACCAGGGCCTGAATGAGGAACTCAAGAGGGTGTGGAAAGTAAAGGCCAAAGTACTCCTTAGTGGTGATAGGAGCCCTTAGGACTGTGACTCCTAAACTGGGAGAGTGGTTGCAACAGATCCCAGGAACAACATCCTATTATACCATATCATATCTTTCTGTCCAGAAGAAAGTGTTAGGAACATTTTGCTAATAATGCCCTAATACCCTTATTTGGTGGAGCTATTTTACAAGGGGTTGCATTCCTTAATCAGGAGAATTGTGGAACACGTGGACATTCAGAAAAAAAGCTTAATAAAAATCATTTCATTTTAAATTACAGGAGTGCACTCAGCTCTAAAGATAAAGATACATTGCAGCTGGGAAATGTTTGATTTAATACTGTGCAGAGTTTTAAACATAAATGTGTGCTTCATTTACTTCAAAAAGCTTATACCATTTAGTTCAAACCTGGTACTAATCCTTGGATTTATACTATGACAATCTAATCCATTATGGGTTTTTCAGCTGCAAATATGAAGTACATGTAAATACAAGATAATAAGGGGGTGGTGGTGGATTTTTTTTAAAGTAAGGATCTAGTAGAAAGAAAAGCCAGTTCTGGATAAGCCTAAACTGAAGATGTCAATATATTAATATTCATTTCCATTTTGATATTTTTGTTTTTGTTTTTTAGGTTTTTTATTCACCTAATCCCTGAAACATTTGAAACTGATCCAGTATGTGTTAGTAATATCATTTAGGATATTTAGGATATAATCTTCTGGTCTGCACATTTGAGAGTATCAGCAAGACCTGACCAGCATTTTCCAGTCACTCAAGTATGATGAGCTTCTAATTGCATGATTTTTCAGCCATAAAAACTATTTTTCATGCTGACTTTAGATTTGTTGGAGCTGATTTCCAATACGTATTAAGACAACCAAGTTGAACAAGGCTGTTCTAATACAGGTGAAACTCAAAAAAATAGAATATTGTGCAAAAGTTCATTTATTCCAGTAATGCAACTTAGAAGGTGAAATTAATATATGAGATAGACTCATTATATGCAAAGCAAGTTAGTTCCAAGCCTTGATTTGTCATAATTGTGATGATTATGGCTTACAGCTCATGAAAACCCCAAATCCACAATCTCAGAAAATTAGAATATTACATGCAATCAATAAAACAAGGATTGTACAGAGAACAATATCGGACCTCTGAAACATATAAGCATGCATATGTACTCAATACTTGGTTTGGGCCCCTTTTGCAGCAATTACTGCCTCAATGCGGCATGACATGGAAGCTATTAGCCTGTGACACTGCTAAGTTTTATAGAAGACCAGGATGCTTCAATAGTGGCCTTCAGTTCTTCTGCATGTTCGGTCTCATGTCTCTCATCTTTCTCTTGGCAATGCCCCATAGATTCTTTATGGGGTTCAGGTCAGGTGAGTTTGCTGGCCAATCAAGCACAGTAATCTCACGGTCATTGAACCGGATTTTGGTGCTTTTGGCAGTGTGGGCAGGTGCCAAGTCCTGCTGGAAAATGATGTCAGCATCCCCATAAAGCTCATCTGCGGAAGGAAGCATGAAGTGCTCCAAAATCTCCTGGTAAATGGCTGCGTTGACCCTGGACATAATGAAGCACAGTGGACCAACACCAGCAGATGACATGGCTCCCCAAATCAACACAGACTGTGGAAACTTCACACTGGACTTCAAGCATCTTGCAGTGTGTGCCTCTCCATTCTTCCTCCAGACTCTGGGTCCTTGGTTTCCAAATGAGATGCAAAAGTTGCTCTCATCAGAAAAGAGGACTTTGGATCACTATGCAACAGACCACTTCTGTTTTTCTTTAGCCCAGGTAAGATGCTTCTGACGTTGTTTGTTGTTCAGGAGCGGCTTGACAAGAGAAATATGACATTTGAAGCCCATGTCCAGGATCCATCTGTGTGTGGTGGCTCTTGATGCACTGACTCCAGTCTCAGTCCACTCCTTGTGAAAGTCTCCAACACTTTTGAATGGCCCTTTCCTGACAATCCTCTCCAGGCTGCAGTCATCCCTGTTGCTTGTGCACCTTTTTCTTCCACACTTTTCCCTTCCACATAACTTTCTATTAATGTGCTTTGATACAGCACTTTGGGAACATCCAACTTCTTTTGCAATTACCTTTTGAGGCTTTCCCACCTTATGGAAGGTGTCAATGATGGTTTTCTGCACAACTGTCAGGTCAGCAGTCTTTCCCATGATTGTGATTCCTACTGAACCAGACTGATAGACCATTTAAAGGCTCAGGAACCCTTTGCAGGTGTTATGGCTTAATTAGCTGATTAGAGTGGGACACTTTGAGCCTAGAATATTGAACCTTTGCACAATATTCTAATTTTCTGAGATTGTGCATTTGGGGTTTTCATGAGCTGTAAGCCATAATCATCACAATTATGACAAATCACGGCTTGAACTATCTTTCTTTGCATGTAATGAGTCTGTCTCATATATTAGGTTCACCTTTTAAATTGCATTACTGAAATAAATGAACTTTTGCACGATATTCTAATATTTTGAGTTTCACCTGTATGTATTATGTCAAGTTATCCTTGAACTATATTCAAACACTACAGCTAACACAAATATTTTTTGACAACTTCGAACCCCAAGTTGTTTCTAGGCACAATTTAAGATGCTGGTTTAACTCTAGAAATTATTCTACTGTTTGAGGTGATAAAGGACTACCCCTTTCCATGCCTAAAGCAGTCTTAAACTATGATGGTGATTATACCAACACTTTCCTAGAATGTTATGAAGACAGAAGGCAGCATTACATGTTTTGCCATTGCAATGTAACTCAACATGCAGTGGCATGGATATTATAAATTCAAATTATAAACCTCTCCTAGGGTTGACTTTTTCTGGAAGAGGGATAACAAGAAAGAGAAATTACACTGAAATGGAATGTGTACTTTGCAGAGGCAGATCTGACAGTTAGATCAGAGTGGAGTTCATGGGTTTGGGAGGCAATCAGATCAGGTATGATAAATGGGAAACGTTTCAGGTTAGAGAAATTCTCTTGGTTGTCAAAATCCAGTTCAATGGATGATTTGAAAATCTGTGTTAAAATCTTTTCTGTCATAATCTGTGTTAAAACTCCTATTATTAAAGTTGATCTGAAGCTAAAATAATAAACAATCATTTTGGTACATTCAAAGGAATTTTACTCCCATGTAAATGACAAGGGATTCCTATTGAAATCTACTGAGAATTATGGATGTTGTAGCCCCTCAAGCATTGAGAGTACCAAGTTAAAAAGGTTGCCCTATACACCTATTCTTCTGCTTCTGTCATGACTAATTTGACCTTGATCTTCTTATTTAAATTTATTCTTGCTCCTCTTAACCTTTCATCCTTCAGAAGTTTTCATTTTCTCTCAATAGACAAGAATAATTTATTTCTTCAACAGCGCACATGCAGTAAATTGCAAGTAGCTATTTTTCTCCCACTAGTAAATTCATATCACACTGTTCATTTTGTTGAATAATAGGCCATGCAACTTCTTCCTTCCCTTCCCTGCCCAAAACAGAAATCCTTCATAAGCAACCTCCCATCTTCAGGCCTACTGACTCTTATTTGCGTTCCTACCCCTGCTATTCCACAGCAGGGGCACTCCGGGGCTCTCTGTTGTTGATCCTCTCCCTAAAAATAAAAATGACAGCTCCAGAAAAGGAGGCAGAATTGCAGTGAGCTACATGGGAGAACAATGCCATGAATAAGGAGCTGAACCTTGAAGGGAATCTCTATTGAGTAGAAATACAATAGGGGTGGCTAATTCAATTAGCAATTGATGCATGTCCCTTGAACAAGTTTAAGCAGCATTTTTGCAAGAGTAAGACATTAAAAAAGCCACTGAATAGATTGACAATAGACAAAGTTTTAACCAGTACAGTAGAACACCCCTTTCCCAAAAAAGTTACAAAAACCAAGCAGTAACTAAAGGTGATTTAACTTAACTTATCTAAGTTCTGATTAGGCTGTTATTGTGTCAAGTTATTTCAAGGCTCTTTAGACATAGGCTGTAATTTTATACCTGCCTTGTGTGGGAGCACACCCCACTGAACTCTTATGGGCCTTATATTTAAGGCTGTGCTGCTAGGTTAGATACAGATACAGATAATCAGAGTTGGAAGGGACCTTGTAGGTCATCTAGGCCAACCCCCCACCCCCACCCAAGCGGGAGACCCTACACCATTTCTGACAAATGGCAGTCCAATCTCTTCTTGAAAGTCTCAACTGATGGCGCTCCCACAACTTCCGAGGGCAAGCTGTTCCATTGGTTGATTGTTCTCACTGTCGGAAAGTTTCTCCTTGTTTCCAGGTTAAATCTCTCCTTGTTCAGTTTCCATCCATTATTCCTTGTCTGGCCTACAGGAGCTTTAGAAAATAGCTTGACCCCTTCCTCCCTGTGGCAGCCCCTCAAATATTGGAAGACCGCTATCATGTCTTCCCTGGTCCTTCTCTTTACTAAACTAGCCAAGCCTGGTTCCTGCAACTGTTCATTGAATGTTTTAGCCTCCAGTCCCCTAATCATCCTGGTTGCTCTTCTCTGTACTTTTTCTAGAGTCTCAACATCTTTTTTATAATGTGGTGACCAAAACTGGATGCAGTACTCTAGGTTGCTCCTCCATTTCTACCAAAGGAAGCAAACTTTTATGTGAACAGCATTGTCTTTGAGCATAACTCAAAGGCTTGTAAAATAGTTTTGTTTTATGTAGTACAAAGCAAAATACCTTGAAATATCTGAATATATATTATGCATAAAAATCCAGTGTGATTATCCACCATCAGGAAGTGATCCAGACTGATTAATTCCATTTTCAGTCTTCAAAATAAATGATGTAGCAGAAAGAGGGCTTAGTGCATGTGTGGCTGTGAGGTATGCTTGCAGTTTGCTGCATTATATAGCTCTCTTGGAGATATAAAATATGAGTTTCTTGTTTCTGGCACTACCTCCATTGTTTCATCCATATAATGGATTGTTAATCCTAATCAATCAGCCACCATCCCAACTTGATGCCTTCCTGAGGCAGCCCCTAGAAGTCCCACTTGTAAACTGTGATGTGTGTGAATTATAAAGATTTGGAGAATGCCAACTGGGAAAGACTGCCATAAGGTCCCAAAAGAACTTCCTTTAAGCTGTAAATGAAATGCCCAGGATTCTCATTCAAAGCCTGGTCTTGCATTATTAAGGATACAGTGATATTCTTCAGTTAAGGGTAGTGCCCCTTGTATCTAACAAGGTATCATGAACTGAAGAGGTATCTGTCTTGAGTGCTGGGACAGAAAAGACGTTACACCACAGAGGAAGCAAATGCTGAAAAGATGGAAGGCAAGAGAACCTTTCTGCTTCTTAAATTCTGTACATATAAAATGCTGGTAGTCTAGAAGAGAAACAAAGCACCTACTGTATCTCCAAGCTAATATAATCCTTAAAACAACATACCTCAATATTAAAAATATATGGTCAGATTGGTACTTTTATTATTATTTTTAGTCTTAAAGTCAAGCATGTATTAATTAATGTCTAAACATGTATTTATTTTACTATTCTGGGGGGTATATATTTCATTTTAATTTTTATTTTCAGTGACCTCCACACAGCTGATTTACAATTCAATACAAGCATACACTACTTCCCAATACCTTTGTCCCTACTCTAGCTTCTAAGTTTCTTATAGTCATTCCTAACAGAAATTTTGTAACTATCTTCCCATTTTATGATTAGTAAGCAAAACACAGCTATTTCTTTACCTCCACGCATTGTTCCCAGGCAGCATTACATGGTCTCCCAAACCAGTTCCCTTTGGCATCATTTTTCATACTCTTCTAAAGCAAGGACAGGCAGCTGAGCTGCTAAAGGTAGAATAGTGCCTTGATGCCCTTTTTTTAAATATTGATCACATTTATATGGCCACTCCTTTAATTAATGGAACTCTGGTGGCAAACAGGAAAAAAAAGAAAGGCATTAAAATGAAAAGAAAAACCCTCTGAGATTAAAAACATAAACCACCACCAAGTTGTAAAGCCGTTTAAAACTGTTTTAATCCCCCAGAGCTCTCCAAAAGCATCCCAACATCATCCCAACTTTCTCTTGATTTTCTACCTTAAAAGAACTACTAAAGAAGGAAAGACTTGCACAGCATTTTCCATGTGTCAAATGTTTCACCTCCAAATCAGAAAAGGGCTTAGCATTTTAGCCCTCCATCCTAAATTTCCTTATCATGTGCCTGTTCTTGAGTTAACGATTGATGCATCTGATAAATGTAGAGATGGTTTATTGTTTTTTTAATACCTCAAGTGAGATTGATCCTTTTCTTTCTGAGTCTGATTGCGAAATTTGGAAGAGCAATTTTCTTTATTTCTTCCTGGATTTAATGATTTTTAAAGATCTCGGCAGCCAAACCAGAGAGGATAGCAAGTACAGTAGCTTTGAACATTCAGTAAGGTTCTGGAGAGAAAACAGAATTAAGTATTTTTCAATTATAGATAATATTTATTCCCAATATTTATTATCAACAACAACTTCCTAGCATTATTCCGCAGGCACAGGGTTCGCTTTTCGGATCAATGAACGCCATCTTACACAATCAAAGACAGCATCCAGGTCCAACAGGGTTCATGTCTGCATTTATTGTGTATAAATATTCCCAATATTTATATGTGATGAAAAAGTCCCAGGGATATTTAGAACTTCCCCTTTAGAAATTTAAATCAGGTTATTTTCAAAGAAAAGAAACTGACTATGTCTCTGGGTCTATCTATTGCATCTATTTCCATACAAATGCTAATTTTACTGTATATTATTTACAGATGAATGTGTGATGGTT
Organism: Notechis scutatus; assembly: GCF_049901735.1. Lineage (NCBI taxonomy): Eukaryota > Metazoa > Chordata > Lepidosauria > Squamata > Elapidae > Notechis > Notechis scutatus. The sequence continues at coordinate 288,842,976 of NC_142009.1, forward strand.
TCAGAAACTGGAGCATTTAATTTAATGGAAAAGTATCACTGTTATGAAAATATAGGTAACCATTTTGAAGTCAGGCTATTCTATCACATATAAGATGGAGATACATTAGTACTTAATTAATTTGCATCATTTTCATCGTTAAACAGATGTTATCCTAATGTTACTGCACAAGAATTTAAGCACACAATTCTTGATTTTATGCTATAAAAACCAATATAAGCTACATTTTTCAGTTTCTTTTGGCGGTGGGAAGATGGGGTATATAGTTCTTAAACAAATATTCTTGCTATTCTTACAATTTTTGCCCTTGTACTTTTAGAACAGTTTACTTTCCAATGAGAAAAAAAAGAATGAAGTTAAATTATCAAAAATATTCTTTCTTGTTTAGAACTGTATTATCTTAACCTTTTTTAAATAAATACCTCTATTACCAAATCCGTTTTTCTTTAACTCTACTATAATCTGGTTGTGCCTGCTCATTTCCAGTGAAAGTTTGTATATGTGTGCTTTTTGAAGATTCCTGCTGGAAGAAGAATTTTCCCCAAAAAATGTTTTTTTTTCCCTAAGGATTGCAGGCATTCTTATCTTTACCCCTTGTCATTAATGGGCAAATGACTAATTTATTTCTGATGAGAATTTATATGGTTTTCTGCAATTCAGATAAAAAGCATAATTGCTGACAAGCCCAGGGCAATATTTAAATCACTTCCTTGTTGTCAACATATTTCTCCTTCTTAAAAGTGAATATCTCTGAAATTTGATTTGTGCAGAACCCTCGTGGACTCTTCATTCAACTGTACTGCACCTGTCACCTGTGTGCTAGCATTCTGCTTAAGGATCAATTTACATAACCTCATTTAATGGGTTCATAAATCATACCCATTAAGCCCAGCTAACAGGAACCAAGGGTTCTAATTTATGCTGCCTTTCATAGCAGAAAATTGGGAGGCTGGAGCCTGTGGATAAAGAACCCAGGTCTTGCCTTTGATTGTTGATTGTGATGGTAAATGTATGGATGATGAGAACAGATTTTCACTGTATTGATTTCCTGCCAAAGCACAGCATGCTTTATTGTGAGAGGAGGTCTTTGGCAGCAATGCTAAAAGTGCCGGTTGTTTAGAAGCCCTTTGCCAAGATGACATCGAAGACAATACAAGCGGGTAAATACTAAAATAATATCAAGCTGAAATATTAACCTTTTTTTTAATAAGGAGCCCAAACAGTCACAAAAGCAGTTTCCCCAAATTTAAAGATTTGTCTCAGTGACTTATAGGAAGCCGAGTATAGAGTAAGTACTAATGTACAGAATTATTGAAGAAGTCTTTCCCAGTTTACTTACTTGTTTATTTACTTCTGTAAATTATATCATCCTCAACTGTATACAGAGATCAGAATCCACCTATGAATAAATATAAATCCAGAACTCTCTGTCCTGTCATTGTTTTTAGCCTTGGCAGAAATTAGTATTCAAGTAAAACGGTAACATTTATATTATTGTTTTCATTCCCTGGGATCATGATATTATGTGTGATCCTGGCCCTCTGCCCAGAATCATATCTATGTATTTAATTCTGCCTAAAAATCAATGAGGAACTCTTTACCCAGATTGCCTTTTTGGCAGAATTGTTGTCATGGGGAACAGTTGCCTCATAAGGGGTCAAAAAAGTTAAGATGACAGCCAGAACCATGCAATGGAAGTCCTATCTTTGTTTATGTGTGTTGTGACATGCTAAAAAGGGGGTGTGGCTTTAAACAAATGATTGCGGCCACTGTCTTGACTTTGTGAGCTCCTGTGGACACCCCTGACTATTGCTTTGGCTGAAGGATCAGAATCAACCATATCTACTACAGTACTCCCAAAGGTGCTTTTCAAATCCATGACCTGGATGATTGAGAATCTCCATAGACATGTCTATAGTAAAATACAGTCCCTCTTAATGATCTTTGAAAGCCTTCCCTAACCTAAATATCCTGCAAATGTGGTTGCACTGTAATTCCCCAAATCCCTAACTAGCATAACAATTTTGGGTGACCCAGTCCTAACTTCTGCACATTCAATGGAAGATATTCATTTCCTAATTACAGCCATGCATACGTACATGCAGCCATAATAACCTGTTCATATTTTTAAAAAGAATGTATTAAAATTAGACACAAATTATTGATCCTGATCTCTTTATCTGCTTAGCTAGCCATGTATTGAAAATGAAGATATGGTTCTCCTAAGGCCATATCCTTATTTTCACATTCATCCTGACTGGCATATGAAGAAAGCAGGATATTGCCCAAGAGTTTGTGTCTAATCTTAAATTTATTCTAATCTAATCATCTATTCTAATCTCTAGTCTAATCTTAATGTGAAAATGAGGCTATGTCTCTTGTAAGACTTGGTGTTGACAGTGAAGATATCAAAGTGGTAGGTAGCTTCTGTCTTTTAGGATCAATCATCAATAGTAAAGGTACATGCAATCAAGACATATGCTACAGACTGGAATTTGGTAGAGCAACCATGAAGGGCTTGGAAAAGATATTCAAATTCCACAGCATGTCTATACCTACAAAATCAGATTCATACAAGCCATGATATTCCCTACAATATTCTATGGAAGTACAAGTATGCCATATATGCAAGACTGACCCTGCCACATTTTTCAATCTTTGCATAAATCTTGTTTTATGTACATCAGAGTTTGTGTGGCCAAATATATGAAAGCAGAGAGATTTGAATTGTATGTCAGAAATCCAAAACCAAATCTCATTTCTTCTATTTTAAAATATACTAAATGAAGACAATATGATATCAATCTCTTAGGAAATACTCTTTCCTTACATAAATTCAGATCAAACTATTGGATATCTGTAGCAAGGATTTAACTGTCTGTTCATTGAATAATCTATGGAAGAATGTCCAATAATATGCATTATGCATAATGGCATATAGAGGAAATAATTTGCTGTCATTATTCAAAATTAATGTTATGGTTCATTTAGCAGAGAAGGAAGAATGTCAGCAAACTCTTGGAATTCAATGACATTAAAGTATAGATGCAGTTGTAGAATAGGTTGTGTGCTTGCAGCATTCAAGATTTTATTTACTATGTTTAATTAACATTTCAAATATCACAATATTGGCACAATATTAGAAGTTCTGAGAGACTGCATATTTTGGCATTTATTTACATATACAATCAAATCTCCTAGAGTCAACTATCTCTAGGTCCCATTCCAACTGGAATGTTTTTAGAGAGGAGTTCAGAGGCAGGCTTTTTTGATAAACACTATTGATAGATTATCAGTCCAAAATAGCAAGCTCCCTATAAACCTCCATAGAATGCACTAGTTACATGGAATGGATCAATCTAATAGCTCCCATCTTTCTGCTTATTAAAGCACATTCCCTACTATTCATTGCTTGTGTTCATAGAAAGTTTGGGGCCCCAAGTAGGAAGGGTCTACCCCATGGCTGTTTTATTTTCAGGATGAATGTTATCGATTAATTTTAGAGCTATGCAAAGGTTTGAAAGGATCCTTCAGTTCAACAAAGCTTCATTTGAGTCAAATTGCAAATGCAATTGGAAGTCCTCTGATGCAGGAAATTGTGTTTCCAAATTCGAGGAGTTTTCTCTTACTTCTGGAGGTCACGACTGCATCTTCACTTCTTTATGAGGTCAATGTTGAGGGATGTGCTGAAGGGTATGATGTCCTCTCTGACTTGAGATGCGTATATAGATGGCCAATAAGTTGTGTCACTAAACGTTCTGCCAAGCTACACAGGAATGGGCTCAATTTTTTTTTCTTTCAAAGGGTATAAATTCTGTTTTGTTCCTCTGGCTCACTTTCACTGTAGTTTACCTATTTCTATTATACTGCATTGCATCAGCTCAACCAACCATTGGTTCTACTAATTTATAGAGAATGACATGTAATTACATTACATGTAAACTCAAATACCACGCTACTCCTCAAAACAACTATATTATTATTACAATGAGTGAAATGCAGCAGTGAAAATAGGCCTCCAATTAAGCAGTTAGGAAGATATGTCTGAACTCATCTGAATCACAAGCTGCCCAGTTTAACTCAGGCCCATCATTTGAATGAGATTCAAAACAGAAGTCTACAACTTACTGACTTTTTTCTTTTAACAGAATGAAATGAACTTTTCAGGCACTTTAAATTCCTCCAAGGTGGTGATGCTGATCTGATATCACAGAAATAAATGCAAAGGTTGGGAATTACATTTCTTTAAATTAAGCCTTTTTAAGAGAATTGCCTATATTCTTTCTCAATTGTGGCATAAATGCGTGTTTTATAAATATGCTGTTATCCTGTCTATGGGGATTACTCCTGCCCAATTTCAGACTCTAGGTGCATGAGGGCTCACTCACCACCCAGGCCCAGTCATTACAGGTTTGAAATGAGAATCATTTCAGTATATGGAGCAAACAGGTCCAACCAAAAGATTGCTTATCCATTTTAGGTATATCTGTATTTAAGTATATCTGAAAACCCAGCAATTTGACATTTTCATTTTTATACCTTTTTAGAAAAAAAAAAATAAGATTTTTTAAAAATTCATTACCAGTAATCTCCCTAGCATGTTGAGGGGAATGTGAAACTGAAGTTTCAACCTGATGTGCTTCTTTACCTGTAAGCAAGTTCTAATTTAATAATTACTTACCTGCCTTCCTCTGAAATCTCATATTCTAAGAAAAGTCTTACCACTTGGTATTATTACTCAGTGTATAATAAACATTAATATTTTAGCCTTCTGAACATTGAACAGAATAATTCATTGTATTGTTCACAAACTTTCTACTAAAATAATGACAATAGTAACTGCAGCCTGCATATGTTAAGATAAATTGAATTCAATTTTCATATTAGGAACTTAAGAAGAGATTCTGAATAGTCTCCTTATTCACAGAATGCACAATTTTTTTAATGTTAGTAGACTCACAGAAATATCAAGCATTCAAAAATGAATTTCTTGATTTCTGAACTTTGCCATTAAAAATAGATGTTGATAACTCTGAAAAGTAATTATTATTTTCAATTGGACCATTATAACACATACACATCCCAAGTAATTGACAATTCCTTATAGCATCAATAGATAACTAATGAAGACACATGTTAAGGCATTTCATTTATAATTGGTATATGTGTGTGTGTGTGCGTGTGTGGGTGTGGGTGTGTAAAATAAATCTCTAATATTGGGGCATTGTCGCACGTGATGAATTATTGTGAGCATGTCAGTACACTGTGGAAGTCAAGTACATTCAAACACTACTCAGTCAGAATTGAATTTGGCGTGATAGTCTCATAAAAAGGGACTCAATTGAGAGTTTCCACTTGCCTGCTCTAAACTTGTCACTTGTAGGTGCTAAAGAGCTTGTTGTGTTAGTTTAATTAGACAACAAATCGGTCCTTACTTGATTGCATGGTCGTATCACATATGTTAGCACTTCAGTGTTTGATGGAGATATTAACAAGTAACAAGAGTCTCTTGGTCTATGGACTTTAAAGAAGAGAAGCTCTTCTATATTATTTCATTTGGCCCTGCCAATATTTATTAGATCATGCAGCCAGCAGGCTGCCAGGGAGAGAAAGACAACACAAACATTTTTCAGGGTTATGCTCATCTGTATCCAAAAGAAGGGTCACTAGACAATCAATGGTAGAAGAGTATAAGTAAGATAAGTGTTCTCTGCCGCAGCTTACAAATTCATTATTGGATACAGTTTGCTGCAGACCTCCTCTCAGCTTTTGTCACTTAAAGATAATTTATGACAAGAACAGAGAGGTTCTTGAAAATGCTATAGCAACTAGAGCTGAATGATGCCACTCCGGCATTAGATGCATAGTCACCAGAGGCCAGGAGAAAGGAAGTTTGCATTTGTATGAAAAACCGTGCAAGTTAAGCATTTATCAAGGTTGGATAAAATATTCCTATTTATTGTAAATGTCTGAAAGATTGAACAGGAAAAAAAATGTTCTATGCAATAATTAAAATGCCTTACTTCCAATGATGGAGTGAAAGATAGAGAGAGAGAAAAAGAAAAGAAAAAAGGGAGTTGGGGATGATTCTCTGCAGGTTTGCAAAAGGAGCCATTTGCTCAGGATTGGTGTCACAGCAGACAAAAGAGAAATACATGCTTTACAACTTCTATTCATACAGCCACATAGGTTTTTATATAGGAACAGGGTGGTTTTTTAACCTATCGTACAAGAACCAAGTTCCCAACCCATTTCCTGCAATAAGGAGGAAAAAAAATGTGCAGGAAATCTGATTTCTAATATTCAGCCACTATCACTTTGTATTTCTCAAACCGTAAATGTATGAAGCATATTCTGGAGGAAAGAGACAGATGTTCTGGGGTTAGATGGGTCTGTAAAGAAGAGGACGGTACTTGCTTGATTTCTCTACCTGTCAAGGTCTAATGGTGTGTGTGTGTGTGTTGGGCGGTGACCTTGGGAAATGGGGTGAAGAGATGCTGCCTAGGGAACCATCAAAAAGGAGAGAGCATATCCTGCAGCTGCATAGTGGCTCAGAATGGACCTTTTCTGAATTCTTGAGCTGTAAAGGGGAGGGCAGGAGAATTTTACTTTCAGAATAGCAAGATTCTGTTAATGTAGCTTTACAGGAAAGTATAATTAACTTATCTGGTCATGTTTCCTGTCTAGTCTATCTGGTAGGGCTAACAAGGTATAGTTAGATCAAATATCTTCTGGTGTTATATTTTGATATACATTTGTACTTTATCCTGTTGCACCGTTATTGTGTGATTTCAAAAGAAAGAAACCCAGAAGGAGTTATTTGTTTGTGATAACATTTCTCTTGTGTATCATTAAGATCATTAAGATTTTTCTGATTTAATGCTCCAATTATTACATGCAGCTTCAGATTCATATCATTGAGTAAACAATAATAATCTGTGCCAGGATTGCAAAGTTTCCAAGCATATCTGAAAAATGTATGCAGAAACAGAAAGTTTTTGTGAGGCATCAACTGCATATATAATTGAAATTCTGTGTGTCTTAAGATACATAATACATACATACATACATACATACATACATACATACATACATACATATCTATGTATAAGCCGTGGTGGTGGCGCAATGATTAGAATGTAGTATTGCAAGCTAACTCACTGTTCATTGCTAGGAGTTCAATTCTGACTGACTCAGGGTTGACTAGCCTTCCATCCTTCCAAGGTCGGTAAAATAAAGACCCAGGTAGTTGGGGGCAATATGCTGACTCTGTAAACTCTGAAGATATGTAAGTTTGAGTGCTATTGCAGATATGCAAAAGTCACATGTATGTACAGGGGGTCAGAGCTTTAATCAAAACGTTGTGACTGCCATCTTGACTTTTCTGAACCCTCTCTGTGCACTCTATTGATATACAGGTAATTAAGAAATAGGATATGTTACAAAAGCATATGAGTAGGAATATTATTCCAAGTTTAAGCAAATGAACTATGACTTTTCTGTTCCCCTCCTCCTGAGATATTTAGGGTAAAATATTGTCCCCTCCAAAGTATATGGTTTATGTTATATTTCCAAGCTGACTACTACCAGTGTATGTCTCTCATCTGCAAAGATGGTGCTGTTTTCATTACATAAGAATGGGGAATTGGAAAATGAATTCACCAATAATGTAGAAATAGAATAAGAATGCTTAAATTATGAAAGGTTTGAATCCAAGAAATATATTTGCCTGAAATTTGTACAAGATGAAACAAAAAAGTTAGTGTTAGTATTCATTTTTCTAACCTCTTGAACTAGGCATACTACACAACTGCCATGCATATGTCAATAGAATGAAATTTAGTGTGCTGTTACCAATAAATTCACCAAGGAAAAATAAAGATGAGAAAGAAGAGACAGAATTAGAATGTAAGGCTGGAGGAAGGAATAAAAGAAGATAACAGGAGGTTGAGAGATGAGCTTTATTAGCACATATGTGTTAGGAAATAGAAAAGATGGGGTATGAAAGAGCACCTTGTGGGATAAATTACTGAATGACCTATGTCTGGAGAGCAAGATTGAGAAAAAACTACTGAAAAAGCTCCCTCAAAATAAAATAAGCCGTATATCTCTTTCTAGCTCTTCTGTCTGTTTCTCAGTGAGCACCTTGAGTGCTATAGGATAAGAAATCAGAAGCAAATGACTGAATCTGGACATAATTTTACATGAGCAAGTCCAGCAACCCAATAGCAAATCATGGGTTAAAATTGTGGCATTATGATTTGAATGTCATAAGCCACAAATAGAGACTCCCAACCAGAGGAGGGAGAGGGAGAGGGAGAGGAGGAAGGGGAGGGGACAGGGAGAGGAAGAGGAAAAGACCACTATGCTATAGTGTTTTAAAGTGTTAAACTAGGACCAGAGAGACAGATTCACTCTCAGCAAATTCTCTGGGTGATTTTTTAGCCAGTCACTCTTGAAATCCCAGTTGCCTTAGAGATTTGTGAGGTTAAGTGGGGAATGGAAGAAAAGGGTTGTGTTTGCCATCTTAAGCTCTAGAGGAAAGTTAAGATTTTTTTTAAAAAAATGCATATAAATAGAAACAAGAGAAGAGTATCTAAAATTGATGTCAGCAACTACAGTATCTTTAGATATTTTCATATTGGAAATGCCATGTGTTTAGGTAGATCCCTTGTTTCTGAAATCTAAGTATAATAAAATCTGTCTCACTGTTTAATCTTATAAAGGTCTAAATCATGTATTTTTAATATGAATATATAAATGCAAACATCAGTATCAGGTTTAAGGGGCCAAGACTTGAGAGAAATAGAATGGCCTCTCCTCTATCAGGTGGGTGTTGGTAACGGTGTTGACAATGCTCCAAGCACAATTGAATCTAGTCTCACTGAACTTCTTCTAATGTCCCAGCATGGTATCAATTATTAGATATTAGAATCTGGCTGGGTGCTACTGCCTTCTATCTCTAAGCGACAGAAACAAAGAGAAAAGCAGGTTAGTACAAGGAAAACAACAGCAGTGGGCTCTATTTAAGGGACATTGACCTTGACCTCCAAAACACCAGATATACTGATATATTATGTATATTATTCGTTGCATTTATTTGTTTTTCATATGTAAAAATTCTCCTTCCTTCTTGCAGATAAAGTCATGATCAGGGCAATCTTACAGTATCTAACAAAAATGAGAAAATAGCATAAGAAAAGAAAAAAAAACAAGTTTATTACTCAATTTAAAAGTTTGTGAAACCAAAAGGTGTTTGAATGGATGGCCAAAAGATTGCAAAGTTGGTACTAGTCTCTTCTCTATGGGAATGTTACTCAATAATTGGGCTGTATTAATACAAAAGACTTCTCCCTTATTTTCACATAATATATTAAGATGCTTGAAGAAGAACCTTCACTGATAATAGATACACAGCTGGAAGTTCCAAAATCATACAGTATTAACAGTGTCTCATCAAATTGGAGAGACTAAGTACAGTACTTCAGAATTTAGTCCTTGTCCTGGCACTCTTCAAAAATGTTATTAAATAATGTGAAAGAAATGCTTATCAAATATGTAGAAAGTAGAAATAAACTGCACTCCAAATATACATTGCAATGTAACCTATACTGAAAAAGCTGTATTTTCCACCAAACATGTAATTGCATTAATTCAGTCATTTAGGATGGGCTGTACTTTGTAAGCTGGCCTCTGGTATTTGAGATAGTTCAGTTAAGGGAGAGATAGCATATATGCAACAATTTTTCTGAATCTGGTTTCCTTTTCCAAAATGTTTACTTGGCTAATTTACTAATGTATTTATTTGTACAATTTATCTGCTATTGCAATTCATGTGGGCTCTAAGTAGTATATAGCACTTAGCAATAGCACTTAAACTTATGTGCTACTTCACAGTGCTTTATATCACTCACTAAGCAGTTTACAGTCTCAGCATATTGCCTCCAACAATCTGGATCTTTATTTTATTGACCTCACAAGGATGGAAGGCTGAGTCAACCCTGAGCTGGTGAGAATCGAACTCCTGGCAGAATTAGCCTGCAAAACTGCATTCTAACCGTTGGGCCACCACAGCTCTTGTATCAATACTAAATTATTTGAATTATGAAGGGAAATCTTTTGTTATACTTTCATTTTGTAAAAAGGGCATCTAATATAGACAAGGAAGAAGTCTTGGGTCATTTTGCATTCATAGGCATCTAGATTCAAAAAAAATCCTTGTCATCTAAATCAGATTCATTCATTTAACTTATTAAATTTTTCTTTGTGATGGAGACATCTACATTTAAATTTGTTCACTTACTGTAATTGTCCATTATTTAATATTGCTCCACCAAAACCTCAGACCATGCCCACGCTCTGATACTCTTAGGATTCCTTTATCAGCAGAAACAATCTTTGTATATATGTCGGTCACTCTGCCTCCCTCACCCCACTCCATCCCCTTTTCTCAGGCAAAGGGGAAATGGCCCAAGAAAAATGATGGCGTATATCTTGCAGGAAGCATGTTAAGCTATACTTGTCCAGTTTTTGCAGTATACTGTCTAATAAAATATGGAGAAGATTGCACCTAGCAGTGATGGACTTAAATGTGTTGAAGCTAATTTGTAATTTGAAGATCAGATTGAAAATAACAGAAAGTGGGAAACTAAATTTCTACCCAATTCAGTCTGGACCAGTTGCTGAAAATAAATTTGTTTTGACTATGTTGTGCTTGTATATTGGTACATTACTTATATTACATTTTAACATATTAAAACAAAATATTATAAAAGCATATTTAAGTCTATGACTATAAAATTCTGCCCTATGATTACAACCATAAACTTTTATCTGGCAATGTTTGTATAGCAATATAGCACAAGTATAGCAATGCTTGCCAGATTTTTTTTTATCCTTAAGCTATGTATGTATGTAGGTGTGTGTGTTATGGTGTGTGTGTGTGTGTGTGTGTGTGCGTGTGTGTGTGTGTGAAGGTATAAAAACAGGGAGACCACAAGCTTTAGTCCTAAGGATAGAACTATCTGGGTTGTTTTGGACCAGTTAGTATCTTTCAGCCCTAGGAAGAAGGCAGTAGCAACAATTTCTGAAAATGTTGCCAAGAAAGCTGCAGAAAATTATTGGTGTAGTTGCCAGGAATAAATATGGCACCTGTAAGTCAGTCAGCCAGCCAGCCAGTCAGTCAGTCAGTCAGTGTATACTGTACATTAATGCTTTACAAAGCTCTATTTGTATCTGTCACTATTTCTATGTGGTGTTGCAACCCCTCCTTTGCTCAATGCAATTAGTCTTTTATTATCATGTTTTTATTTTTTCTTGTTTCTACTCTTACAGTATATGATTTCTTTACAACATTTAATAACTTTTAAAAAATAGTGATGCTAATAGGACTGGTCAGTGGGTATATAATGAAGTGTGTGAAGAGAATCATATATCTATTTTCTGTTTCAGGATACTCTCCAATCAATTGCAGCTGCGGACTGCTACTGTAAACCCTTTTTACACGAGATATACATATCTCAGAGTTAAATCACCATCCTCATTTATGACATGCGTGTTACACTGTATTTATCCATTGAGTCAAGAGGCCCCTCAAACACCAATGACCAAGCCCCCTTCTCAGTACATGCATTATTTCAATAAGATTCCACCACTCTGAGATACTGTGGGGAATAATACTGTAAATTCAGATAACCAAGTGCTTTTGCTTAACTGAGTTTATGTAATAAGGTTCCTACAATGATTCTTCTCATGTGATCATTCTTTAGTATTCAGAAGAGCACTTTGCCTTCCAGTGTCCTACTGTGGAGCATTATAATAAAGAGAATGGCTGGAGGGAGCTGACTTGCTTGGCAGGGAGTCTCTCCACTGGGTCAGCTAATTTTGTTGTAGCTCTGAATAGGATATTACCAGCTTCTCTGGGGAATTAAAAAGTACATTAATGTCTGATCCTCAGTTAAAATTGGGTCTAAGTATATAACACTTTAAAAATATGCCTTGGGCTCTTGATTCAAGTACCACATCTTCCATTAAGAAGGTGAGATTTATCACTTTACGGTGTCACAAATCTTCATTTTAAGCTACCACAAGATATAAGATAACAAGTACATCGCTGGTCTAGGACCGAATGCAATCGTTCTTGAACCCAACACTGTTGGACTTGAGTGGCAATAAAATATGGAATAAGAGGTAATGTTCTTCTCAGTCTCACATATGTCTCTGATAAAGTTGTGATCGAAAATACTATATTTAGCATAGGGTCTAATTTTGCACTGGAAGCACAATACCATGGGCATTTCAAAAAACAAAAGCAAATAAAATTAACAGCCCGAAGAAAAGGAGTTTTCCTCATTCCCCTATTTAATGTGGTTAATTTAAAGTGATTAATTTCAAATGTTTAAGTTGGAAAAAATATATTTGGGGGAGTGCCATTGAGTTTATAGTGAATTGAAATTATCCATGCATACAAGAGAGTGTTTGAATAGCTATATGGGGGAAGTTCTGAAGAAGTTTTTTAAAAAAAGGAAAAAAAGCAACCTGGGTGCAGGGGCAATGATAAACACATTCCAACGTTTACCAGTAATTATAACTCCCATAGCTTTCCCTGATGGCAGTGTGTGTGGGTGGGTGGGTGCGTGTGCGCGCGCGTGCATTTGCGCACCTTCCTGTCAATGCTGATGCATGGTGACTGCCTGGACAAGTTCCTGCAGTTTTGCTGGTGAGATTTCAGAAGTGTCCTTGGCTGCTTCCTAGGATTGAGAGCAATTGACTCAATTGGCTTTGCACCCTAGGTGGAACTAGAACTCCTGGTCCCTTGTCAGGTGCCTTAACCATCCAAGGTTAAAGATGATATCCAGATACCCAGCAGGTCCTCTAAGCCAGGGGTCCCCAACCACCGGTCCACGGACCGGTACCGGTCCGTGGAACAAATCCTACCAGGCCGCTGGTTTGCTGGCGCCGCCATCTTGTTTTGATGAAAAAGTGCTTCCGGTGAGCTTTTCCGGGTAGAAAGCTCACTGGAAGCACTTTTTCATCAAAACAAGATGGCGGCGCCAGCTGATGCCGGTACCGGGCGCGGCATAAAAAGGTTGGGGACCACTGCTCTAAGCCTCTTTTATATATATAAAAGTTTTATTTAGGTTTTCACAAAACATACAAATATAAATAAAATATCTTTTTTGAGAACAGTGTGACCCTGGGGTATCACTTCTCCATACAGACATAAACTCAATACATATTTATCTTATACATTCTAATCCATATCTTATAACTATTTTTGCAATTTTTTCAATAGCTTTTCTCTTTCTTTACTTCCTATAGCCTTATTTTAAATTATCTCATTCCTTTCTTAATTCAATTACATATCCTTTTCTAATTTTTAAAATCTTTCTAATCAATGTTTTTATACTTTCATCTGTCCTGTTTACAATTTCATATTATCTTTTCTCATAAAACAAATTTTCCCTTATAATTACTAGACTGGAGTGTAACACTTTTGTATCTTTTCTCAAATCTTGTTTAAAAATTTAAGTTACGCCTTTATAGTTATAACATTCATTTTTTAACCTCTATTTTATAACATGTACCTATTTTCAATCGAATTCTGCTTGGTACATTCCCTTAAAAATACACACTAAATTCTTAAAAGAAAAAATATATATGTATATATATTCTGTGTATATATGTATAACAATAGAAAATGGAATAATTATTCTATTCAAGTACAGCTCTGCCATTAATATTAATAACAATCTTTTACATTTCTATTTCTTTTAACAAACATTACCTAGTAATATCAGTTGTCTTTCACTTTAATCATCTATATTTCATATTTTACTTATTACTTTCTTTAAATAAAAAACAAAACAATAGTTATTAACAGTAGTCAATAAAATTATTATTATTATTCAAATTCATCTTGTCAACTGATAAAAATCTTCCATGTTTCTTTTCAGTTTTTTTTAACTTTCTTTTTAAATCATTGAGAGCCTTATTCTCTTTACAAACAAATATTCCATTACACATCAATACAAAAATTTTCTATCACTTTAATCATTTAAACATATTTTCTAACCCTTTTCTATTTCTAATATAACAATGCTATCCCATGCACCCTTGCAGAATCCTCTCCTTAAGTTAAATTTTAACCATTGTCTCTGTGTCTTTTAAATAGGTTTATACCTTTAATTCTTGTACGATTTTCCTGTACCTTTATATCTTGTTTCTGTCTTTTGTAGCTTCTTTTCCTTTTCCTTTCCCTCTTCCCTCTCTTCTTCTCTCTCCCCTTTTTATTCCCTTTTCTATCTGATTCTCCCTTCTGTGATCCTCCCTTCTGCTTCTTCCTGATATTATGATTGCTTTTCAAATTACTCTTTTTTTTTTTTTTTGGTTGTTGCTTCACTGCTTAAGTTTTTAACTCCCTTTCCCCCCTTTCCCTTTTTTTAACCCCGCTCAAAGTTGCTTGGTCATTAAAGATGGCTTCTTCTTTATCCTGCCCTTCTTGTTCTGCCAGCGTTTCTTGTTGTTTTTCATAGTTCAAAATCTCCATTTCTAAAAATTGAAATATGAAGCCAACAGATCCTCTTCCCTCTGGTGCTTCTTCTTTTTGTTCTCTAAGTCTCATTTTTAAGGAGTGATGCCATTTTAAAAAATTTAAAACAACCCCCAATTGATTTTATTTTATTTCATTAGGATCCACCATCCAAAATTCCAAGAATCATCCAATAATCCAAAACTGTTTCTTGCTTCTTTTCTCACTTTCTCTTTCCAGGGGCTTTGTTATCTTGTAACAAAGTTTCAGCTACAATGTATTTTTTGGAGGACTTGTTAAAATTCCACTATCAATTTTTTTAAGTTCCAGATGGTCTTCTCCATTTTCCAGATTCCACCCTTGTTTCCTTTTTCCTTCATCTGCTTTCTTTCTTTTTTTAAGAAAAATTTTAAATTATCCAAGAATCTTTATCCCTTTGACACTTTATTTTCAGCTAGAAATAGCCTATTAATGTCAAAGTAGATTATTATCAATTTCTTATTCAAATCTCTTCTTTATAATGTTCCAAGTCAATTAAAACTGTCAATGTGAGAGGAAAAAAGCCAATTCCGTTTCCTTTCCCTTTCTCTTTCGCTGCTTAAGATCTTTTTTAGGAATAGTATTAGTCTTTAAAATTCAGGTTCCAGGTATCTTAAACAGATGTTCTCATTCAACCCGGTCAGTCAAACTTTCTCCTTTAAACTTACTCCTGCACAATCTTGTCTGGTCGGGTTCTTCTTTGAGGTGGCCATTTCTGACCACCACTTCAGCCGCCTTTGGGAAAGGGAGTAATGGCCAGCCAAGGAGAAGAGATGTGGCTCTCCTCAACCCCACTGATGGCTCCCCCTTCTTCACCACCTCTACTGGGTGGCTTCAGCCCCAAATCTGGGTGGTTTGGGGCGCTCCAGCGGCGAGCACGGATCAAAACTGCACACGATCGTGGATTTCGGTCCATCGCCGAAAAAGCCTGAACCGGAAGTCTTCTAAGCCTCTTTGTTGTCCTTCCTGCCCTATTCATTCCAAAACAGCAAGGGGCAGCCCAAGGACCACCAGATAAAAACTGACTCTGGAGAAGGAGTGCCAAATGGTATATATTGACTCAAATCCAGGGCAACAGCACTTCATGAAAATGTTCCCATATCAGATTAGTTTACTACATCCTAAAGACAGAATTTGGTAATGGCAAAACTGTTACCTCATAGTTTAGTGGAACAGCCACAGATAAAGCTAATTCATATGAACTGCTCCTCTTAAAATTTGGTGAAAGAACTGAAATATAAGAAATGAATTCCAACCTTCTATTACTTTAAAGTGCTTCTAATCTCTGAACACACCCACCCAACATAAGAAAACCTTACCACTTTACCAAAATGTATTCAGACAGTTGGAAGAGAGCAAGTTATATAGCAGTGGCAATAGATGGAAAGTAGGAATAAGCACAGACACAGGCCAATTAAATTAGCATACTAAATTATATAGAGCTGGGGTAAGATTCTAGTGGCTTTTTTGTGTATGAAATAGATAGGTGCAAAATCCTGTTCTTTGACCCAAGCAGCAGGATGCCTTGGCCATTCTTCTAGAGGTTTCATCAGAATGGACCTGAAATTAAATTTGAGCTCAATAAGTATCTGACTGGAAGTGCACTCATTCCATAAGTATAGATATACAAAGAGACATATGCATACATAACTAGACCAAGAATTCAAGACTTGATAGAGTCATCCGTAAAGAGGCAGGCTCTCCCTCCCTCCTTCCCTCTCTCTTCCACATTGTGCTCTCTAACAAAGAAGAGCAAATGCTGCACTGAAAGGCAGTCTAAAGCAAATAGCTTAAGACGATCCTCGATGCAAGCAGCGAAGAACCATGGAGCATTAGCAACATGTTGCAATGCAAGACCCTGCTATCAATTGTTGCTTATTTGGAAACTGTGAGAAACTGTAAAAACTATTCTCCAGCAAGTCCCTGCATGGAGATGAGGCAAGGGACCATTCATGTGATGGCATGTTGGACGATCAAATTCTCTCATCCACTCCCTCTTTCAGCCTTTTTTTTTTTTAATTTCTCATGGTAGAAAACAAAAGTAGAACTTCTGCACAGCTTGGTTGCTGCAAAATGTTCTAAGGCAATGCATAAAAATAAAAAGCAGCACAAAAGAAGGAAATTATTTGCCACAGGAAAGATTTAGCACCTTTGTTCACCCAATTTACTTTGAAAACATCCCCTGCTTTATCATTACTGTTAAAAAGCTGAAGGAGCTTGGGAACATTTGGCTGCCAGGGAAAGTGTTGTCCAATAATCCAATTTTCCACGCGTTTCATTAACTTTTCTCCATGACAGATAGTAGATTGAGTGATCTGTCCTTTGTTGGTGAATTCACTGCTGACATTTGACCATGTGGACTCACAGAGCTGGCAGGAATCAGCAGACAGTGCAATTCTAAGATGAGCTGAGCTGATAGCTACAATTGCAGAGGAGAATTGCAGAACACCGAACTTAAGGGCACTTCCTACTCATCAGAAGTGGAGGCCAATTTTCTTAAGATGAGAAAGAGAGGGAGAGAGAGAGAGAGAGAGAAAGTAACTGGACGTCCTGATGCTCCCCCATACAGAAATGATTCAGCCATTCATTAAATGTGTGAAACTATAAAGAAATCCCCTTCCTTTTTGGGGGGAGAGGGGGGGGAATTGGCCAGGGACTCACAGACAGAAATAAGCTGCCATTCTTGCATTTGATAGCCAGACACTGCCAGTTGTTGCTAAGATGGTCATGCTGTTAAATTAGGTCTAATGAAGGAGTAATTGCTTTAGGTATAGTGAACCATTTGAAAGAAAACAAGGATTCTAATTGATTTGCAATTTGTTTGGCACATTGCTTTGTCTGGAGCTATTGATTAGTCTTCTGAATTTCACTCTGCATGTGTTTCCCTTTATTAAGGGAATAACAGGTTACTGATTACTTTCCTTCTGGGTTTAATGTAGCAGTTAATGTCTACTTTGTTCTTGTGTCATGTCACAGGCTACGGAGGAATAATATGCAAGTGGGTGGCCCTTTGCTAAGAAACTCCCCTGCTGCTTAGAGCTGTGTACTCTAAGAGCTGAAAAGCAGATCAAGAGAAAGGGTTAGAATAGCAGGACTCACAGGTTACAGCCTGAGTCAGACTAGACCCAGCCTGACAACTTAGCTTTCCTTCACAGTCAAAGCACACCATTGGGATGGAACAGCTGGTGGTAGTTTTGGCCTTGCAACCTTAACAGCATGTGAGTGAGTGAGTGAGTGAGTGAGTGAATGAATGAGTGAGTGAGCGAGCGAGTAGGACAGAGCTACCAAATTTTATTTAAACAGTTATTAAATCTTTACAATGAATATAATTGAGATGTTTAAAGTGAGATAACTCAGAGCTCATATCCAAACTACATTCTTGATATTAGAAGAGGCATTCTGTAGTATTATGAAGATATGGCTCAAAAATAGCTTTATTAGACACCCCAATGAAAGGATGGACTGTAGAATTTCTTTGCTGGCAAAGTAAAAAAAAAAGAGGGTTATGTTAACCCATATGATTTGGTATTGTCTGTAAGTAGTTCCTTTTTGAAATAATATTCTAACATACCCAAGTAGATACAATATATGGGCAAATGTTTTTATTTGAATGATGTGAATGTTATTTGAATTATATTCCAACATTATGGAACTGATCTTCTTGTGGAATTAATTCTCTGGACTGGACTAGTAGGTTGGGTCAACTATTTTAATTTAATATGAAAATTCATTGGGTTTTGCTTATTCTTTTTGTTTGATTTCATAATATAATTTAGTAATTACATTATTTGTTGTATAGATATGCATTCCCTTTTAACAAGGTTTATTGCTTGCTTTTATACCTTTTGTTGTTATAAATGGTTTTCTGTGTATTTTTGTTAATTTTTTTTCCTTTTCATATATTAAAACATAGAAGAAAACCAAAGCACAAGCAAGCAAGCAAGAATCAGTTCAAAATCAGAGAATGAACATCATGAATCCAAGAGTGGCACCATCTTCCATCATAGTAGAATAATATTTTTCTTATGCTTATGCTCCATGCTTAAAAGATCCATGGTTCTTCACCTACTGATAAGTTCTAAATGTTTAATATATGCTTGGTATCTAATTTGTGCAAACAAAGTGTCTTATGGGCTGTCTCTTTTACATGTAGGTTTGGATCATAAAGATAAAAGTATAAGCAGATGATGAGAGGAGAGGAGAGGAGAGGAGAGATTGATTGATTGATAGAGTTAAGTATTACTACTTCTTTGGATTCTTCCAAAATATCCAAATATTCGATTGGTATTGGGCTACTGCATTGCAATATAATATTTTCTAATTAACAGATAGGTGCAGTATGAAACAAGGTACATTTAAAAAGTTAAAAAGCACTACATAGAAATCTGAAAGTTGGTAGGCAGCAAAGTAAGACATCCTATTTTCAGAAAAATCTAATCAAGAAAATATGTTTATAATACAAAGTAGCATTCTTGATGAACTTTACACAGGTAAAATGAAATGTTATGCTGGTAAGCCATTACTTTTTCATACCCTTCAATTCATTTTGGTTTGATAGATAATAAATACAATTATGTATTTATCTTCACTGGCAGAATGCAAAATGTGTCTACTTCTATATTCTTAAGGGTCAACTCAAGATCACAACAATTATGCAATTTTTTTTCAGATAACAAGGAAAAATAGTAAATAAATATGTGGAGGAAGAAAAGAAAAATATTTTGTCTTGATCAAGCATAGGCATCAAAAGATGAAGGTAAAAAAAAAAAATACCCAAGATTGTATGATTGAACACCCCACCTTTTTAGAGATTATAAAAGGATATAAAAAGGGATGGGACTTGATTGTTTAATTGTGGGTGCCATATTATGTTTTCTGACTCCTACCACACCTATAGATATCCCTGAATTCAAACTATATCTCTACATTGTATCTTGCCTTAAATAACCACCAAAGAAGAAAAGCAGGACCTAAATTTTACAATGTAATCGTTACAGTCTATTGGAATGTGAAAGGAAGTAAGATAAAAGCAAACAGAATGATACCATGTGCTTAAGATGGTTTGAAGTTGAACCAATAATCTTACAAGAAATTATGCGGTAGTGGGAATTTTTTAATGGCCTTCTGTTATCTTATTTTAAAAATTATCTCAAACTCCATTCCATTCTTGAAATATAGGATAAAAATGTGATAACTAGAGCGAAGCTATTCCTTCAACTATGGAAATTACATTTTTAATGTAGTTTTCATAAGCAGAGCAAAGGAAAAATATCCCACCTTTCTGTTATAATGTAGGGTCACTGAAATTTGAATATGAATAATTAATAAACAACTCTTGTTTTTCTTATTATGAATATGGTTATTTTTCAGAGTATGAACTATGTTGACAAAATATTATGTAAGGTTGAATCAAGAAAATGTTTTAAATAAAAGGCCTCTGATCTTATTCAGCACAATGTGTTATATACTGTAGTAATCAAACTGCTATTATATGAGTGACAATGAAATCTTAATATATTTGACCCCTTACAAATGTTAAGTATTCATTAATGCCAAATGCATATTAAGATCAATCAGTGCTCTTTTCAATAATTTCTAAGCTTATTTTCCATACATTTACACTCTAATTCAGGGATGGGAGACTTTTGCTCTACAGATGCTGTTGAACTACATCTCCCAGCAGCCCCAGCCAGCTTGACCAGTGCCACCTTTATATATGTGCGATCTGGGAATGCCCTTTCATGTGTCAGATGAAGTCAACTCCAGCCTACACAATTCTTTATTATTTTTGGAGTCAAATTATATTTTCTGAAGATAATTTTGGACATTTTGGTCAAAGTAGGAGATACATCTCAAAGAAAGAAAACCTGATGTGAAAGGTTATTTTAAAGCTCTCAAAATTAAAGATTGACATGTTGGGAACTGTAGAATTAATAGCATATTAATGAGTTCTAGTTTCAATGCAGCAAACAATTTGCCAAATCAAAATTAAATGGGAAAGATCATTCAGACACCAGTTTCTTCTTTTGTCCTATATTCCACTGTAGTCCCCATTTTACCACATTCTGATTTCTTGAAATCACTACTGTGGATTTACCCATATGCTAAAAAGGAAGTAGATAATGGGCCTTTTTATCAGTTTTTTAATAGAACAGAGTTATGTTCCTGAGTAGATGTAGAACAACTAAACGGTATAACAGCCAGTTAAATCTTATGTATTATTACAGACCCATAGCATTTGTGGTCTTTCAGCTTGCCCTATTGGCCTCAGCTGCAAAGGCATTCATTGGATTGGTCATTCACAGTTCTACTTCTATTAACCATTGTCCAGCATATAAAGCCTTGAGAGGCAGTAGTTATCTATTGAATACATCAGTTACCTGGCTTATCTAGCCCTGCTGTGAATAAAGCAAAAATGAGCTGGGTTTGCATTGGTGGGTGTTGTTAGTCTTAGTGAATATCTATGTTCACTTAGCTAATCTGTTCATTTTCTAGAAATACCTTTGTGCTTTAAAATGAATGCACCAAACAATTACCACAATTTATTATATCCAAGAAATGTATTAGAAATCCTATGCTCATATAGCATATTACATTACCTGTTTGAAGTTTTATTCATCTCAAAACATACGTGGGTGCATATAGTTGACATTCTAATGTACAGAGTAATTTACAATACAGTTAAGGAAATTGCTGAATGACAAAAATTCAAATTACTTACTGGGGGCTTCCGAAAATTTCAACTCAAATGTTTAAACTCAAAAACAAATTGAAATGTAGATAAATGGGAATAATCATTGAGTTGGGAATAGAAGTAACACTGATCTGTTTATAGAGGTCAACGATGTATTTGGAATCCACACAGAGATCTTGAAGAGAGAGGAAGTATTACATTGCAGAGATTATTTTTAACACATATAAAATATATTGGCCCACTTCCCAAATTGGATTTGTTACTTGAGCAATTCCATTTTTTTCTATATACATATACAGATATTATTCTATTCCCACTTATATTCTTTGAAGCCCAACCATTTGGTTGTGCTTAATACCATTGAAAAACTTATCAGAGGAAACATTGTCCACAAATAAATTATCATCAGCAAGAAAAAGTTATGTCACAAAAAACTGGCTGGGAACTAGAAGATGAAGAGTTTGGGGAAATACAATTTGTTCAAGATTTCTTTCACCTTCTCCTGTTACATGAAGTTTCTCTGCTCATGACAGGAAATTGACCTAAATATGGCCGTTCTATATTTTGTGGTTCTTGCATAAAGACAAAGATCAAGACAAATACTCTAACTGTATGTTCCTATTAATAATTATGCAGAGTGGAGCTGAGGTAGAGAACCATGCTTTGTAAGTTGTGGAGAACTTTGGAGAGTGTCCCTATGGTCGAGAGAAGGATAGCAATAGCACTTAGACTTACATATCACTTCACGGTACTTTACAGCCCTCTCTACACGATTTACAGAGTCAGCATATTGCCCCCAACAATCTGGGTCCTCATTTTACCCAACTCAGAAAGATGGAAAGTTGAGTCAACCTTCAGCCTGGTGAGATTTGAACTAACAAATTGCAGGCAGCCGGTAGGCAGCAGAAGTAGCCTTAAGTACTGCATTCTAATCACTGTGCCACCGTGGCTCTTGTGCATTCCCTTTGAGTTTTTTAGAGCTTGCTTCACAATTTCCATATGTTTTCAAGCAATGATAACCTTGTGCTGCCAATTTTTAGTATTAATAATTGAAAAGGATCCATAGGATATAAAAAAAGGGCATAAGACCCACATGTATCCCCACTAGGACTTAAAAAACCCACATACAATAAGGAAGAATATACCTTGCCATCTATATCCAATTGATTCTAACCTATCATTTTAAGATTGTTGTTGAATTACAGGTAATATATGTTTAGCTTCAGCTTTCCTTTTTGTTTCAGCTGCCAAAGTCATAAATGGCAATTGGTCCTAAAGTCATGTTTTCATCACTATTATAACGGTGGATATGACTAAATGAGGCAGTCACTAAATGAAATATATCTGTACATATAGGACACTGGTCAGTGCTTAGATCTACCTACTTAGCATACCCAAACCTAATATGTCACACAAATCTACCCAAGACCATCTCCTTATCTCTTTTTCATCTGCACAGCACCTGCTGGGTTCTATGAGCTACCTGTGTTTCCCCAAAAATACAAGCTACTCCAAAAGAAAGCCCTAGCTTGATTTTTACACATGCACCCAATGTAAGCCCTACCCCCCAAAATAAGCCCTAATTAAGACACACACACACACACCATTCCAGGGTGCACAGGTAAAAATTAAGATAGGGGGCATGGGGGGGTGGAGCTGCCCTATTACTCTATTACCCACCTTGCAGCAAGGCCTCACACACTCCGAAACCTGCCTTGCTGCCCCATTTCTTCTGCAACAGCAAGGCTTTCCTGAAGGCCTCTGTAGCCAATAACAGAACTCCGGATTGACCCGGACCTCTGTTATCGTCTGCAGAGTCCTTCAGGAAAGCCTTGCGGGCCCTGCCAGCCAAAAAAGTTCCTGAAGGCTTCTGACAGTGAAAAGGAGGCAGGGGCGATGCACGCAAATGAGGTGAGTCAGTGGAGGGCATCCCTCCTGAAAATAAGACCTGGTACCTTTTTTGGTGGCAAAAAAAATATAAGGGTCTTATTTTCAAGGAAACACAGTATATATGTGTGGCCTCATTTAACACTATTTTGCAATAATGATCCAAAGTTTTGTATTCATCAGTACTAAATTTGTACAGAGGTTTAGCACTCTCCCATGTAGATGTACCAAACAGCTTACAGAGAAGCACAGTATTAAGTTGATCTTGCAAAATGCTTCATAATGAACTGGTAGCTTCTTCACTCAGTTCAAAGGAAATCTCTTGCTTTATTACTATTGCTTTGAAAAAAATTAATGCTATGTATACAAACCAGTTTAGAAAGGAGACTAGCATCTTTTATTTACGTATAAATCTTATGAGCACAGAAATCCATGAATAAAAATCTTCAAAAGAGTTATTCTGAATTTGCCAAGAAAGTGTATTATTTCTTAAGGCCTGTTGACTCTTTGAGACGATTTGTTAAAACTGTGCTCAGGCCTTAAGGTTTTACAAAACAAAGAAAAAGAAAACTGATAAACTGTCAGAACATACAAGGATAATCCCAAGTAAACTGCAGACTGCAAAATAAGAATTGCATGTTAGCTAATTGTTAATTTAAGCAATTGCAATGGCTAATTAGTGTGGCACATGTTGACTATTAGCATGATGCCCCAGCACCTGCTTTTCCCAATGAACCAATTTCTTCACTGCTCGTGCAGGAGCCAAATGTGTAATTATTGGCCATCGTTGGGGCAATTTTTTCAGTGATTCTTTTGTGTGATGTGAATAAAGCATAATGACATATTTTATTAAAGGGCAAATAGCTGTTTGTTAATGGAAATGGTTTGAAACCCAAGAAACTCAGAGCTAGGAATATGTTTTCAGTATCAGCATGAATTCAAACGTATTCCCTTTGCACCATATAAAAAGAACACAGAAATCCAATCTAAACTTAATATGATATATTAAATGGTATGTGCAAACACAGCATTGATTAGCTGCCTCTAATGTATTTCAGTCCTGTGTCATTTGACAGTTTTGGAGGCTGCCAAATTTCCACTTTTCCAGTTTGTAAAAGCCCTTTCTCAAAAATGACGTAATAAAAAAGAGAGTGCATTCCACCCTTAAACAAAAGAGCTCTCCAAATATGTTCTAGGACAGGGGTGGGCAAACACGGCCCGCGAGCCACATCCAGCCCGTTGGTCTGTCCAATCCGGCCCGCCCCTGAAAAAATCGCTGGGCGTGGCGTATTGCCCTGCGCCGCGTGGCCCCCAAAGCTGCAAAACAGTGCGGAGCGCTCTCGGGTAGGAAAGAAAAGAAGAACTTTGCAAAGGCCTCGGCTGGGAGTTTGAAATCACCTTCGAGTGCGACCTCTCCGAAGGTGAGTCCCCCCCGATCCCCCTTTTTCTGGGGCTTCCAGGCTTAAACTTTGCAAAGGCAAAGTTTGCAGGTGGGAGCGTCTTCCGGCCGAGGAGCGGGAAGGGTTCCGCCCGGCGGGCGGATGGGCTGCTTGAGCGGGCTGCTTGGAGCCACCTAAAGCTAGGCTGCTGCTGGTGGAGCCTTGCCCTGCCTTGGTGCCCCGTTCCCGGCTCGGCGGTCCTGCTCGGGCGGCACTTTAAAAGCCTGCTCCCAGCCGCTGCTGCCATTGCAAAGCACCGCCGCGGCTCTTCCTTTTTGCCTTTCCCTTCCCAAAGCAACGCGGGACTGGAGCGCGCTGAGCCACGCCGGCGGTAGCAACTCCTGACTCAGGAGCCTCCGAGGGAGGGGGAAGGAGGAGAAGGGGGAAAGGATGGGGGCGATTCCCAAAAATCTTGTGCTGACCCGGCCCGTCTGCCAAATTTTAAAAGTCAATGCGGCCCCCGAGCCAAAAAGTTTGCCCACCCCTGTTCTAGGACATAAAACAAGTTATAAATATAAAACATATATCTTTAGCAAATAATGTTATATAAGGTGAGAATTAACCCCTTGAAAAACATAGGTGAGTGTGTATGTATATGCAATACACAAATATCAGCAGCAAATTAAATTAGTCCTAAAGGCAGAAGTATAAACAAATAAATTGTCAAATAACAGAATAACAGAGTTGGAATGGACCTTGGAGGTTTTCTAGTCCAACCCCTGCTCAAACAGGAGACCCTATACCATTTTAGACAAATGGTTGACCAGTCTTCTAAAAAGCCTCCAGTGTTGGAGCACCCACAACTTCTAAATGCAAACTGTTTTTGCCTTCTAACTTGCAATCTTTTACAATCCATGAGAGATTATGGATCTGGTGGCAATAAGGTCAAATAAAATCTTTGACAGAATAGCAGTTGCATAAATGCCTCTACCTGGGTATGTGTATTTTTGTGAATATATGCTGATGGGATGTCATTAGAACCAAAAGAATGACACTATTGAGGTGAACTGAAAGTCAAAATAAGTGTTATAGGTACATGTTTTATTATATCCGGTATCTCCTTAAGCTAGTGCAGCTGTTATTGCTAAAATGGTTAGAATGCATGTAGGTTTATATGAGTTGTGGACTGCTGTAGGCTTATATGAGTTGTGGACTGCTCCCATAATAACCTATTACAGGTTGTAATAACTTTATTGTAATTATTTTGAAACATTTTTGCATAGTTTGAACAAAATCTAACCCAACATTCTTTTAAGCTTATTCATTTAAAAAAAAACAAGTTAACATGTTATTTATATTTTTAACCCGCCTTTATTATTTTTGTATATAACTCAAGGCAGTGAATATATCTAATATACTTTGACCTCCTATATTCCCCACAACAACTAGCTTGTGAGCTGAGGAGGGCTGAAAGAGAGTGACCGGGCCAAGGTCACCCCACAGGCTTTCATGCTTGAGGTAGTACTAGAACTCACAGGCTCCTAATTTCTAGGGTGCCTGAGGCTAAATTGGCTGAACTCTTTCTTGTTGAAATCTGTCATGCCCTTGTTGGAGTCTGACTTTGAGGGGGAGATTGAGGAACTGACAGGGAATGGGAGTGTGGCTCCGGTGGCTGTGGAAGAAACTGGGGAAGAGCACAGTCCAGCTGGGCATTCAGAGGAAGACCTCTTCATCCTAGGGCACGCAGGGAGGAACAGAGAAGGGAACAACATGGCTTATGGGAGAGGAAGCGGCCATGATCCCCCTCATTGGTTGCAGCTGGGAGAACAGGATATAAGTGGGGCATTTGATTAAATAATTTAATTTAATAGCTCTTTGCTGGAAGCAAAGCATGCTTTATCTTAGTCAAGGCTTATCTGGGTTTTGGCATCTTCCCAACTGTGGTTGCTGCGTTATCTTGTGGAAGTCTGAATTTATCATCCTGGCCTGCAATGTTAATGATTCCAGTTGGTTTGTGTAGAGTTTTTTTTTATTTCTAATTATCTTTACTTTTGGTTCGAACTGCATTTACTCTCTTCGTAGACTGTTTTTGGAAGAGTTTGATATCAAGTTGAGGATAATTGGACCTTGGGGCCCAAGTTGGAGGCATTCAAGGGAATTTATTTTACTTTTGTGACTGTGTTATTTTTGTGTCATGCCCCGGGTCATCGCAAAATCACTAGAACTTTAATTTTGGAAAGAATATACATTTGTTTTATTTTATATTATTTCCTTTCATAAATATGAATTTTTGTGCCCATTAAATTTTGGAGTAGGTAATTTGGATGTTAAGTTATTCAATATATTTTTATTTTGAGTGAAAAGTCCAGTGCTTTCAAAGGACTACTTTTCTTATAGAATAGAATAGAATTCTTTATTGGCCAAGTGTGATTGGGCACATAAGGAATTTGTCTTGGTGTAAATGCTCTCAGTGTACAAAAAAGAAAAGATACAGTCATCAAGAGTCAAGAATCATAAGGCACAACACTTAATGATAGTCATAGGGTACAATAAGCAATCAAATCATACTAGGAAACAGTCAATATAAATTGTAAGGATACAAGCAACAAAGTTACAGTCATACAGTCACAAGTGGGAGGGGATGGGTGATAAGGAGTGATGAGAAGATTAATAGTAATAGTAGTGCAGACTTTGTAAATTATAAGTTTTGTCTTATTTTTACACTGATCTTTTTTCCTGAAGAGGCCTTATTTTGCTTATGTCTAACCACATGACAACAAACGTCAGAACCCCGACATTTGGAATGGATTGGAAAAGGCTGAGACATATTGAGGATGCCAGAAGGACAAAGAATTCATTCTGTTGTCAATCCCAGTAGAGCAATCCCAGCTCTTTGGATTATCAAGCCTAGAAGAATAAGACAGATAGACAACAACTGTTCACAATATCAGACAGATGTCCTTCACAACACAACCTCATTAACTGAAACTTCCAGTGTTTGAAATTAAGATCTACCCTAATGGATAAGAAATATTGTGTGTTGTGAGCTTTGGGAGGTACAATCCACCATGCATTTTCAGTGACACATTTTACATTTCTATGGCCAACTCACTTTTACATTCTGAATGGCTAGACACAAGCCAATCTTTCCCACTTTGTCACTTCAAGATGTATTAAGACTATAATTGCTTGAAAATCCATCCAGAAACTAATTTTCGAGACACCAGTTTATAGAAGATGATTCAGGCAATTAATGGCTCTGTGTTCAAGAGATCAAGGGCAGAAATATTTTGCATCAGATATATGTGCAGAGAATGTTTTTTATAAAAATGTAATACTGTAGCTGTTCCCACATCATACAATAAACTCATAAGAAAATGCTATCAGTGGTTTTGAAGGTTACACATGGAGAAGCTGGTATAAATTTTTTTTTGAAAGTTTTATTTGGGTTTTCACAAAAAGAAAATACAAATAAAACATCTTTTTTGAAAATAGCATGGCCCCAGGTTATCACTTCTTCATACAGACACCAAACTCAATTTCATGCTCATTTTTATATTCTATTCCATATCTTATTACCGTTTTATATTTTCTACATAGTTTTTCCCCTCTTTTAATTTTCTCAACTTTATTTTAATTATCTCATCTCAATCAAATCATTATATTTATACTTTTGTCTGTCCTGTTTCAATTTCATATTATCTTTTCTTATTAAACAAATTTTTCCCTGTAGTTACCAATTGGAGTATGACACCTTTATATCTTTTAATTTTATCCATTCAAACTATTATTTAAGCTTCAATGTATACCTTTAAGATTATAGCATTCCATATAATACATAACTTCCAATCGAATTCTGCTTGGTACATTCTTAAAATACACACTATATTCTTAAAAAAAATTTATATATATATGTAAATAAAGCACACATTCCATTCCAATTCAATTCTATCATTAATATTCATTAAAATCTTAACATCTTTAACATTTCTTTTCAATTAAATATCATACTTCCTTGGGAACACTTATAAACTTTCCATAGTTAATTCTTTCTTTTTATATTTCTCACTTATATTTTTATAAATCATTACTAATAATTAAAAATGTTCCCATTTAATTCTCTCAATCATTTTAATTCATTTATTTATTACCAAACATTCAACTACATTACAGTAAATATTTTATCCATCATTTTAATCATATTTTCTAAAATTATTTCTGTTTATAATATAACAATGCTATCTTATGTACCTTTGCAGAATCCCTTTTGCAATTAAATTTTCACCCATTATTTCTAAACAAGCTTATGGTTACAATCCTTATATCTTTTCCCTGTTTCTCCATTTCTTGTTTCTGTCTTTTACAACTTCTTTTCCTTGCCTTCTTCCCCCTTTTCTTCTCCCTCCCCTTTTTACCCCCTCATCTCTCTACTTCTAACTCTCTCATCTGTAATCCCCTCTTCTGTTGCTTTCTAATATTATACTTATCTTTCAAATTCTTCTTCTTTTTGGTTGTTTTTTCTAGTCTTAAACCTTTTACTCTCTTTCCCCCCTTTTCTTCCCCCCCCCCCACTTAAAATTATTTGATCATTAAAGATGGCTTCTTCTTTGTCCCAATCTTCTTGTTCTGCAAGTGTTTCTTGTTGTTTCTCATAGTTCCAGATCTCAATTTCTAAGAATTGAAATACGAAGCCAAAAGAACCTCTCCCTTCTTGTGCATCTTCTTTCCATTTTTTAAGTTCCATTTTCAGTTCTTCTAAGAGTGATACCATTTTAAAGACTTTTAAACAACCACCCGGTTAATTTTAGTCATCCAGATGCAAAAACCAAAAATCACCAAGTAATCCAAATAATCCAAGGCTGTTTCTTTCTGCTTCTTTTTTCCACTTTCTCTTCCTGGGGTTCTATTATTTTGTTATCAAGTTTCAATTAAGATGTATTTTGAGGAATCGTGTTGAAATTTCACTGTAAGTTCCTTTTAGTTACAGTTCCATTCCTTAGTTCCAGGCAGTCTCCTCCATTTTTCCAGATCCTGCCCTTTTATTCCTTTTTTTTCTCCTTCCCTGCTTTTAAAATCTTTTAAATATACAGAAATCTTTATTATCCCTTTGACTTTTATTTTCAGCTAAGATGCCTATTAATGTCAAAGTGGATTTTTTTCAATTTCTTGCTTAAGTCTCTTAGCTGTCAGTATAAGGAAGGGAAGAAAAAAAAACCCTAATCCTTTCCCTTCTCTCTCTCCTTCGCAGCTTCAAAATCTTCTTTGGGAACAATGTGATTAAATTTAAATTCCAGGGTACCTTATTTGTTGCTTTTGCTGTTTGACCTGGTCAACCAAAACTTTCTCTTCTTATCTTCCTCCTGCACATTCTTTTCCGGTCGAGTTCTTCTTTGCGGTGGCCATTTCTGACCACCGCTACAATCGCCTTCGGGAAAGGGAGTAATGGCCAGCTGGGGAGGAGAGATACGGCTCTCCTCAACCCTGCAGGCAGTCTCCCCCTTCTTCACCACCTCTACGGGGTGGCTTAGCCCCGAAACCAGCCGGCTCGGGGTGCTCCAACGGCGAGCGTGGATCGAAGCCTCGCAGAGATGAAATTTCAGTCTGTCGTCGAAGAAGCTCAAACCGAAAGCCCAAGCTGGTATAAATTTTACATGGAAGTATTGCACAAAAAAGGTAGATCAATATGGTGTTCTATTTCCACTTGTAGAAGACCATGACCCAAGAGTTTTTACAATTTCTCACAGAAATATGAGAGCTCCAATAGTACTTACCTATTTTGCACTTGATGGACTCTTGTACAGAAACATTCATAGTTGTTTGTAAAATATCATTACATTGATTCTTTGGAATCCATCAAGCTATTGAAAAGTGCTTGTTCCAACTATTAAAAAATTATTTACAAACATGAGGAAGAAACTCTGAATAGGCACTTTATTTTCTCTCCAAGGGCCTATAGATTCTCCAATGATGCAAGATACACAGATATACATTCAGTATTCAAGTTCACTGTTTGACCCATTAAACTAGCATTGAAGTATAATTTGTGTGTTTTCCCAGTATGGCTGCATGTAGAATGGGGCTAATTTCCACAAGTTTGAATAAATTTATCCAGTTCAGTGAACCTGTTGTTAAGCTTAGCAAAACTCAGTAGGTGGTTTTAAAGTCCTGTAATTAGCCCATTCCATAAAATCTGTACTTTAGATTTTTGCACATTGGTTAATAAGTATAACATGCTCCATATATATATAAATAACATTATATTAAATGATGCTACATAAAGGAATTAATGACCAAAGTAGTTAAGTAAAATACGTGAAAGAGAACTTAAATTAGCATGTTTAATTCCAACTCATTGAACAGTAAAAGACCTGCAGCCTTACTGTAACATTTCCAAATGACAATAATTGGCAGAGAAAAACAAATTTGGCTTTCATTTTTTTCAATGCAGTAGGTGTATATGTCTAACTTTTATATCTAAATTTAGCAATTAATGAAAATTTCTGTTGACCTTCTGATAACTACAGTACATCATGTGATGAGTTCCCTCTATTTCTTTGCCTAAAACATTTATTTATCCTTTATGCATATCTAATACTTACAGTGAAATCTTCAGCATTCTTATTTAATTCAGTTAGATTTATTCTCCAGTAAATATTCCAAGGATTCTAGTCATTTACCTTAATTAACCTTCAAAAACTAAAAGGAAAGGTGGCTCTAATTGTATTTATTATACTAGGCAGATATTACAAATCAGACATCATCATGCAGAAATTCGTAATAGCGTATTAGAAAAGTGTGACCTCGTGGTTTTCATGCATTATGAACATAAAGTGAATTAGCTTTGTAAAAAGGTGGGTGAGAAAGCATACAATAGCACTATTCAAATATCTGGAAGAAGGTTAAGATGCGTTTTTCTCAGCCTACAGAGCAGAGCAAGTTATAATGGATTGGAGTTTATAGGAAAGCATATTTCAATTGAATGTTAGAAGAAACTTCCAAACAGTCAAATAATTTGATAGTAGAGCCAGAATGGTGGTAAGCTTGCCTTCACTGAAACATGTACAACCAAATTGTAGTTAACCTTAATTTGGACCCAGTAGCCTCTTCAAATGTTATAAACCTATGGTGGTAAGAGCTTCTTACAGTTATTAAGAAGTTGAATCCACCCGAACAGATTTAGGGAATGTGGCAAGGGGAGGTGAAGTGGCAGGAACCAAAGAAACTTTCTAGCTTTTTCAACAGCATTGGTACATAATTGTACCAATAAAACAATTTGATTTCATGAATAGAATTTTAAAATCCATATGCAAATCCACAGGTAACTTTAATAAACCACTGTGTTATTCAAATTGTAAAGGAAAGAAGTGCACACATCCAAATAATATACAGAATGGCTTTATCCTCCCTTTGTGTAATGTGTAAGTGAGATCACACTTAATTGATTAATATTTCTTACAAATTCAGATATTTATGTTTATGGCTCCCCCACTGGTAATCTCTGCTTCCTTTAATTTCAGGAAGTGATGTTATGTTGGATAAAAAGGGTTCCATGTGAAACATGTTTCAAACAATTATATCAACACTTAAAATAATTTTAGGAGTCTTTATTTTTACTGTTGGCTGGTTGGTTAGTTATTTTTCTCATTTCTATACTGCCAAAATCAAAGGACTCCTGGCAGTTTACAAGAACCAAAGCATAAATCAGTACCAGTAAAAACCCAATGAAACTACAGTGAAAAATAAAATCAACTGGGACTATTATTTCAATCATCAAATGGCATCTTAAACTAGTTTAAGATTGAATGTGCTCTAAAATTAAGCCAGGCTTGCTACTGATCAGATCTCTATGGGAGCCTGTTCCAGAGGGCAGGGGGCTCTTGTGGGTTGGGAGCCCACAATATCCAGGATAAGTGGATTAGATGAGTTGGTTCTAACCGGAGATGGCAAGTACTTAGCAGTCAATCTATTTAGAGCTTTAAAAATCAAAAGCAACATTTGGCATGGTACCTGGAAGCTTACTGGAAACCAGTGCAAAGCCTGGAAAATAGATGTCACTTGGCTGTAATAGCTTTTGCTCATCGGCATGCAGGTCATTGAATTTTGCACCACTTGCGGCTTCCAAGTAGTTTTAATTCTCTGAGCCCAAGAATAAAAATGGATGTTTCCAAAAATATTATAAAAAAATAGATGAACATTTCTGTGCTATCAAATAAGCAATCAGCATACTCCCATTTATTTATTTATTGTTTTAACTATTTATATATTGTAGCTGTTTATCTTGCTTCTGGAAGTTTGGGAAGCCAGCAATAGATTAAATGATGGATTGGCTGATTATATATGTTCATAGTGGCCATTCAGACAGATTTTTTTTCCCTGGACCATCTGGTTCTTTAGATTTTCTAAACCAAGGGTCCCCAACCCCCTGGCCCTCGTCTGTTAGCAACCGAGCCGTGGAAGAGATGGGCAAGTGCATATGCCCATGAGCGGAGAGCACTTGCCCATGAAGTTCCACTCATGGGAGTGGGGGGTGCTTACACTCACGTGTGAAGCTCCATTTGTGTGAGTGACACTTTGTATGCAGGCACAAGCGCCTCCGCTCAAGCACAAGTGCCTGCTGCTCGCATGAGTGGAGCTTTGTGTGTGAACGCAAGCACCCTCTGCTCGCACACGAAGCTCCATTTGCACGAGTGGAAGGTACCTGCCATTCACATGCCCCCTCCCCCCCTCCCTAAGCCACCAAACTGGGAAGGTTCGGGACCATTGTTGTAGATGGTGCATCCATCACCACTATAATTGAGTCCATCGACCCTGTGGCTAGTTGTCCTTCTTTTCTCTTACCTTCCAACTTTTTCAGCATTATATATTTCTCATGAAAGTTACGTCTTCACATAAAATATAATAAGCACTTCTTGTCACTTCAAAATATGCCTGGAGTGAAAACTCTGAACTTACTTGTTCTATCATCCATTTGTTTGCATTCTTGACTACTCACAGTGTTCTCAGGAGTGGTCCAACACATCCAAAGTATCAATATTGTTTTGCTCCTGCTTTTTCAAAGTTCATATTTCACTTCTTTAGAAGGTCATGATTCTGATACATCTCAGCATCTAATATCTTTCCCGAGTTCTGTATTTCTTGAGATACGGTTTCTTTACAGTTGAGAGCTGATCCTAAAAAGCAGAAACCTCCCACCACTTTGGTATCTTCATTGTCTGTTCTAAAGCCAATTTCTTTAATACAAATAATCTGACCCTATGCCATGTTGGGCTTTATAGATAACAATCAGCACTTTGAATTGCACCCAGAACTCCATTGGGAGCCAGTGCTGCTTACAGAACGGAGGCACTCCATGGAGATACTATGGAGTGCTTCAAACTGCCCATAGTGCTGTATTCTGGACCTCTTGCAACAACTTCTAAATGTTATTCAAGGGTAGTTCATATTGAATCAATTGCAAACCAATTGGGTCTGATAAGTGTAGTAGCTACTGAGATCCTATGGATGGCGCTAGATGCTAGTAGCAAACTGCAGCTGTGTAGAAAACCTATATGGGGCCTCTTGGCTATTTGCATGATCTCATTCCCTATATCTTGGTGAAGGTGGAAAGTCCCAGACTTTCCGGACTTATAGGTGACTTCATTTTACTAACATCACCACTAGTCTTAAGGATTGGTTGGGAGGTTGTACCAATGTAGTTGAGAGGTTTCACCCATGTGGGATCTCCAACCCAGGTGCTGCATCTATGCTGCCTTTGTCTTCTTGTAAAAACCCTATAAATGTAATAAACACTGCCCATGCAGTCAGACATCTTGGCACCCTGCACAATGACTGGTCTTTGAAACCCATCATTTTGGTGCCCGAACAGGGACATCAACCCTGCAGGGTAGGGCCATCAACCCTCCGGGGCAGGCAACAGCCAACATGCTTACCATCGTCTGGAAACAGACCCCGAAGGTGCGCACCTTCGTCCTACAGGACCCCAGGTCCTATGGGACCCATCAATGGTAAGTATGGGTTGCAATCTATCTCAGCAACAGCATAAACATGTACAGGAATTAAGATTCCTGTTACACAAATGAGGCGTTACAGCATCTGAGGGGAACATAAGGAAGCTGGTTGGGAGATAGGGAAATGGTATCCTGAGCGGAATAGAATAGAATAGAATAGAATAGAATAGAATAGAATAGAATAGAATAGAATAGAATAGAATAGAATAGAATAGAATAGAAGGTTCAGGATACCCAAGGCTCCAGTCCAAATATTACATCGATGGTATCAATGCTGTCATGCAGTGGAAACATCTGGCTCTGATGTCTCAGCAAAATAATAATTGACTATAAGCCTCCCTCCTGATTATGATCAGGTAAAAATTGTCACTCCAAAATCTTCTCTAATTGGACTTTCAGCTCCTTCTGAGCAGGCTAAAAAAAATTTATTCTCCAAGGCCATTGTACACCCCAATAAGGCAAATATTAAAGGAACAATTAGAAAAGGGGGGAGATTCAAGCTAGAAACCCAGGACAGAGACACATAAATGTATTTCTTTAAAAGTTTTATGTTTAATCTTTTTAATTATTTAATGATTAAGAAAATAGAACAATCGATGTAACTTGAAAATATGGTTAACTTATGCTGTTATATATGTGTTAGGAAGAACTAAGAGAAGAAGAAAATGTTTACTATTCTTTTCATGATGTGATTTTCATTAAAACTTCTTAGATGTGTATGTATAATAATGTGTTATAATTGCATGCAGAGTAGAACTTAGTTGTGTATGTATAATACTGTAAAATAATTGTATGCTAAATGGAATAGGATTGAATTGAAGAAAATATCCTTTACCTCTGTATAGCCCTAATTGGAATTGCTGCAGTTCAAAATAAATTAATTGTAACATATTTGGCAGCCAGAGAATTAAATTGGCTTTTTGGATTGGACTTAGAGCTGTGGGAGGCAGATAGGCAATGGTTCAGGCCCACAATTGCCTTTGTGATTGGAACCACTCCTTGAGTTTTCCCAGTGCTCCGAGAACAAACTATAGGTTGTCCAAAAAAAGAAAATGTGGAGATTTAAAGGGACAAAACCTCCCCAGGTCTGGAAATGTTGTGTGTGAGGATGTGTGTATGTAATCATTTCCAGCCTTGGAGGATGAGATCCTCTACAATGGAGCTTACTGGCTCCCAGAAAAGAATTTCCAAGTATGCAAGCAGTATGATAACCATGTAAATGTGTGAGTATGTTGATGGTAAAAAAGTTGGTATAAATGTTTGTGTGTTGACCCCCATCCCAGATTGAAAGGAGAGTAGAAATAGTGTGTGCAAGGAAATATGAATGGTCCGGACATGAAGATCCCATGGAGAAATGTATGTGATTTACTGGAAAGAGATGGTTATTTGTGTGTGCTTTACTGATAATGAAAGTTATTTGTGTGTGCTTTTTCCCCCCTTTGCAAATAACTTTTTCTTTGTAATTTTTGATAAAGTGCAGTAAGGTATAAATAGTGAAGTTGTGTAAATCTGATTTTCAATTTTATTTTTAGAAAAACTTATCTCCTCAACGTCCTTTGCTTGACTATGTAAACTGTATTGTTTGTCTACAGATCCTTGGCTTGCTTGCTTAATGAATTCTTCCTTTCCTGTCCTTACAAGGATTGTCAGGATGATACCTGGAAAGTGTCCTGCTATTTTAACTTTCAAAAAATTTTCTCAATAGCCTTTTGATTTAATCTCTGACTCTCATTATGTGTGTTAACTTACTTTTAATCTTCCAGGTGCTTATATTACGCCCAGGATTGTCCCTAATCTTATGACCCTATTTTTAATTTTGCAACAGCTACTACAAGACCAAAGATATTTCTTACATACGTAGACACTCGCCCCTTTCTGGGCCTCTTTCTTAAGGCTATTAGCTTTGCTGATTTTTTTTTCAGTCACTCTTTTTTCCATCAAAATGCTAACAAACTTGCCATATTCCAGTTAATCAAGCCAAGCAGATTGTTTCATCATCAACTTTGGCAAATGGATGTTACCTACTAGGCAAGCCCTCGTTTTTACAAACATGATATTTGGCTTTTTTGCAATTTTGTACAGCCTGGAATATAGCCATAATGGAACATGTTCATCCGTCATTTAAGGCCTGCCTCCACAAATAAGTAAAAAAAGGAGGGAAAGGGTCTCTAAAAAGTTTTTAAAAGTATTATTTACCTTACCACAATTGAATGCAATTTAATGTTTCTATTTACCTTAAATTAATTGAATGTTTTAGTTAACTACTTGGGGGCGAGGGGGCAGGGCTGTGTTGTTGTGTTTTTTTCCTACAGGATCTTTGTGGATTCCAGCTTGTTGTGTCCACCCAGCCAAGGATGTCTACACCAATCCCCGGATACGGTCCCAGTCCCAGGAATTTGACTTTACAGATGGCACAGTGTCCAATCCGGGCTCACTTGTTTATGCTTGATTGTTTACAGCTGTTATTTGGCAACAATGGCTGTTATTCCACACAAACACTCACTTAAACGAATGAAGTAAAACTTATGGGTGCAATTGGCTAACATCACACAGAATAATGTCTTTTGCTTATAATGAAACTTATGATATGGAACATTTGTTTTCTATATGTTTATTTCCTGTCTGCACTTCTTCTGCAGTAATTCAAAACTTCAGGATTTGCTGCCTATTATGCTTTACACACCTCAATGGTAGCGGTCCCTATAAATATAACTTGTGCAAAAGTAGTTAATTATACATTTTTGAGTAAAAAACCTCACTGTCATTGCATTAGCTCACCTACTTTGAACTGCACAGCTTTTGAAGAGACTTTCTTTCACTTTGCCCATGTCTGACTGCCGCAAGGATGGTTGTTTATATGTGGTCAAGAAACTTTTAATTATATTCCTGGTAATCTTAGTAAAGCACAATTCTGCCTCAGCTGGCTGATTCCTGTTTTGCTTTCTAAACAACAAATTCATCATTCAAATCGTTCTCGACATGGGGTCATGCTAGATAGCACCTGTGACTCTGAAACAACTTTACTTAATAAAGCAGAATATGTAGTGCTAGCTTTGTCTATAGTGGGCGTGCCAGCAATTGCTGCTCGTGCTTACCTTAATATTAACTCTGTTGCATGTAATTTAGCAAAAATAATTAATGTTACTTCTTCAGCTATCTCAACAATCAACCACGCGATGCAAGCGTTGAGGAAGGCTATTCTACAAAATCTATATTGTTTTAATTTGTTTGATGGGTCATGAACCATCCAGCACCAGCTTAATATTTTTACACAATTTGGCCTTCGATTTGAAAATTGATAAATTAGGATCTTGGTGGGAAAGCTTTTGGGCTTGATTGCCCACAGGCTTAATGGGAAAAATTTTACACTATGTAATCATTATTTGTGCTTTAATTAGTGGGTGCTGCTTTGTTCAATGTCTCCCTTCTCTTTGCAACATATGTATCAAAGCTTTTCACCCTAAACCCTTTTCACCCTAAACCCTCTCCTACATTGCCTCAGGGTCAGGTATATGGCCTGTATAAACAACTGCAAGTGTGCTCTTCTACTGATTATTATAATTCCCTTACTAACCTCTCTTATGACTATTCTTTGTCTAAACAAAATAAAAAAGAGTGAAATGTAGTAGCTACTGAGATCCTATGGATGGTGCTAGATGCTAGCAGCAAACTGCAACTGTCTAGAAAACCTATATGGGGCCTCTTGGCTATTTGCACAATCTCATTCCCTATATCTTGGTGGAAAGTCCCAGACTTTCCAGACTTATAGGTGACTTCATTTTACTAACATTACCACTAGTCTTAAGGATTGGTTGGGAGGTTGTACCAATGTGGTTGAAATTCACCCATGTGGGATCTATTCTCCAATCCAGATGTTGCCTTTGTCTTCTTGTAAAAACTCTATAAATGTAATAAACACTGCCCATGCAGATAGACATCTTGGCACCCTGCACAATGACCGGTCTTTGAAACCCATCAGATAAGAGCTACTTAAGCAGTGCCTCCAATCCTCAACAGTTAAACACAAATACTGTAATTGTTTATTTTAAAGTCTGCTAAGAGATCATGTAGGATAAAGAGAAGTCACTCTCCTCAGGTCCAGGTTCAAAGAAAAGTTATTGATCACAGTGACCAATACAAACTCAGCTACATGCTCAGATCTGAAAAAAAAAGTCTAGATAAACTGTTTATTGTAGAGTACTGTATAGCTGGAACCATACTACCTTTTTGACAATCTTCCCTAAAATAAGATTTTTAAAGATCATAATTATCTAATTTGCACAAGTCAAAGAGGGTCTTTTCAAAAAGGAATGCATCTAATTATTTAAAAATAGTTAGAAATACACTGTCACCAGAAGGCATTGACCATTTCCTTGATCCAGCTGTTCTCTATTCCACTGGCCAACCAAATACTTTGCTATCCTTATTGAATGTAAGTTCAAATACAAGTTCTTCTGCCATCAAATTCATTTTTGGTCTTTCTCCAGCAGCACTCAGAGTGATGTTTCATCTCTTAAATGCCATGGTAATTCAGGTCTCTTGATAGAATTTGCACCCCTTCCTGGACCAAATGAGTGCTAGTTCCCTTCTACCCACAACATACAACCAGATGCTACCTCCAAACTGCTAGGAATTAGTTCAAGCACTTCTTAAAAACCTTTCAGAATCAGAAGCAGCTGAGGCAGACAATACTAATTGCTCCTCACATCCAATGAGGATTTAGGTGAGGACAAAACTCATTTGGACCAAAAAATGATCTAACCATTGCAGTCATATTCCGTACCACCAAATCACCTAGCTGCTGCTCTGAGATCCATTACGCATTTATCTAGGTGAATTGGGCACAAAGTTACTTGGTTGCCATGGAAGCCATAACATCTTGAGTCCTATTAAATCTTTTCCCTAAGGCATGGAAAGTGAAGTCTTAAATAGAGGAACTACAGGACCAGCCCAGGACAAGGTCCACAGCTCAAGAAGAAAACTGGACAGCAATGTGAGCAGTATGTGAGTAGTCCAATCTAATATGAGTGATTTTTGAGTAGAGCCATGTTGGCGAACCTATGGCACATATGCCAGAAGTGGCATGCAGAGCCCTCTCTCTGGGCATGCGAGCTGTTGCCCCAGCTCAGCTCTGCTGTGCATGCGCATGTGCTCCTCCCACCGGTCAGCTGGTCTTTAGGTCTCTGCTGCACATGCACGGGGGGGCAGGGCGCACATGGGAGTCATGTCCATATATGCAGGGGAGGTCATGCATGCATGTGCAGGGGAAGGGGTGCGTGCACAGGGTGCACACGCATTGCATTTTGGGAATGTGTGCGTGCTTTGGGCACTTGGTGTCAAAAAGGTTAGCCATCACTGGAATAGAGCCTCATGGTCCACGAAGAGTACAAATGATTCCCAACACTAAGCTGTGCAAAGGCTCTCTTAGGCATGACTGCCACTTGCTCCTTGAATCTAGAAGAATCCCCAGAATGTGCACTTAATCTATCTAGGACAATGCTACACCATCAGGTACTAATGATGATTGGGGTTACGGTGGCTCACGTGGTAAGATGTCAGGCCTGCACACCGCTGAGGTCGACAGCTCAGTGGCTCGATTCCCATGAGTGAATAAACCATGGAGGGACAAGAAAGGACCCCCCCCCAACTGCCTACTGGCATTCAGTTGTCCCACAGGTAAAGTTAACAATGCCCAAAAATATTCCTTTCACAAAGGCAGGCAGCCACTTTGGTGATCCCTGGCTAACACATGCCGTA
The DNA here is from genome assembly GCF_049901735.1 of Notechis scutatus. Lineage (NCBI taxonomy): Eukaryota > Metazoa > Chordata > Lepidosauria > Squamata > Elapidae > Notechis > Notechis scutatus. The sequence goes on from NC_142009.1 coordinate 288,883,269, forward strand.
CGCTATATAAATAAATTAATGATGATAACTACAGGTAGAACTAAAAAAGTTTTTGGATAAACAAAACATTTTCCAAGGGAAAAGTCCAGTTGCTTTTTGAAGAAAAGCACTTTTGACATTTATTTTATTTGTTTATTTTTATTTATTTGATTTGTTAATCGCTTACAAAATAATAGGTATAAGTATAAACATGAGTAAGAATACAGAAAATATGTATGATTAAATGGGGACAATAGGACAGGGACGGGAGACACGATGGTGCACTTATGCACACCCCTTACAGACCTCTTAGGAATGGGGTGAGGTCAATAGTGGTTAGTTTGAGGTTAAAAGAATGGGGGTTTGAGGATGTAACTACAGAGTCAGGTAGTGCATTCCAGGCATTGACCTGTTACAGTGAACTCTGGCATTCATGTCAGTGAGCTCTGACATTCTCATTATGTCACATTAAACTTTCAGAAAATTAAAGAAAAAAGGATCAAATCCTTATTAGTTCATACATTAGAGAGGAAAAAAACACAACTGCCAGTTAAACATGCTGAATTAGTTATAAATTCTGGCAAGCCAGGATTAAATTCTAGAACAGACTTGGGCTGACAACCCTTAACTGTATTTGCATGTCACACAGAACAACCCCCATTTCATCTGTAATTCTTCCTTCCAGGCTTACAAAAAATATCAATAGGGAGACACAGGGTCACCTAAGCCAGCCTGTGAGTAAAATTAAAGTAGCCCAATGTCTAAACATTTAACCACAAAGAGGAAATCTTCCAATCTACCCAAACCGCTTTCTCCGGCAAACTGTGCTCAAACCTCCATTATTCATATACCTCCAAGTAATTTGTAGCCTCCATACAAAATCTAATTTCCACAAAGAAATTACTATTTCTTCACATTTGTTCATCGCCTCCCTCCCCCTAAAATGCTGGCTAATTGCTGCAATGGCCATTATAAAAGCATAATTTTCGCTTAGTAGTAGAAAAGGGAAGGGAATGAAGAGGACATTTTCTGGTTTTGTTCCATGGCAGAGTCTCTATTCAGGCCTGCCTGAATGCACAGTGTTTCACTGCAACATTTATTATGCTGAGAGGTCAAGTATTACACAGCATCTTGTATGACGCTTTGCATGCTAAGCATTTCACTTCACAAATTGATCCTTTGGTGTACTTACCACATAATGCTTTAAAAACCCTGCTAAAACGCAGGACAATTAGCAATACTTTGCCTCTCACCGAACAATGGGGACACCAATGTAGGTGATTGCATTTACAGTGCTCGCTTTCTTCCCCCAAACATTTTTGACACATTAAGGTACTTTGGAAGTGTGCAATACCAGTCACCTCACTGCCTTGAATGGCTTTTTCCAGCACGGTGGAGACAAGGGGGGGGAAAAAATCACAGGTTGCAGTTTGAGATAAAATGGATAAGAATTTCAGGCACAGACCTCTGAAGCACCAATTAAGGGGATATTATATCATAAAAAGCTGTAATATCCATTCTCAGCTTCACACAACAGCTGATACCAAATAGGGTGTGATTTCAAAAAAAGGGGATGTGCAGCTTGAACTCTCAAGACTGCTATATTTAATTAGAAGTTCCCAGAGAAAAGCAGAAGGGAGAATGCCTTCTTTAGAAGCACATGATCTGGGCAGCCTACCTATCTCCAAGGAAGAAAGACCACCAAGGCCTGGGGTAGTGACTGGTTCTTAGCAGTTGGCTTCTTGAAAAAAGATGACATGGCTGAATCCAACTGGGAAATTGGGCCCTTTGACCTAGAAAATTTAACATCTTAAAGCCAACATGATTAATGTACTCACAGTGTGAGATTTTTCTTGTTCTTCCTCAGTGTTATCTCTATTATTAGTATGGCCTCTATGGCATGGATGTCTGGTTCAGCCCACTTCTCAGTACAAAAGCTCATAACCTCATAATTTCAAAATTACACGAAGCTATCTTGGAACACAGCTTCGAAGCTGTAGTTGGTGCACAATGAAGTGGCCTTGGTGCTGATAAAAATATGTATATTTAGAAGCATTATAGCTTTCTTTCAAATGTCAATACACTTCTGGAGCCAATTCAAGGCCCAAGCTTTAAACTATAGAGGCCTACATGACTCAGCAAATGTATCTCTTTAGTCCAGACTCAGCCTATATGTGCATCCAGATGAAAACTGCTGTGGGTTTCTACCTCAAATAAAGGGAAGGAAGATGGGGCCAAGGGCCTGCCTTCCTGGTGTCAATCCATCATCTATGGAATGCTTTGCCATCTGACAAGCACTTATTTTGCCTGGTTTTAGCAGTGACTGCTTTTATTCTGACAGTGTTTTGATGTAGCTGATGAACCTTGGTAGCTTGTTTTGAGTAGAGGTGATTTGGTTTGTTGATTATTTTCATTATGCTTGTTTTATCATATTTTTTCACATTGTGAACTATTTTGAATCATTTGAAGTAGGATGAAGCATCCTTGATTGTCCAGCTTCTATTAAACTTTTCCTGTTATCTCTCAAGACTGTCTGTCCCTTTATTGAGTAGTTTTTATTTAATATTTCTCTAACAAGAAATCTCATGCGGCTTTAAAATGTTCTTCAGTTCCTATTTTAAGTGCAGAGAAAGCTTTTGCGAGCATCCACGGTGCTATTTATTTCTTCTGAATGTTCTATGCCCTTTCCCAAGTATTGATGTTCTTCAAATCAAGAGCATCTACCTATTTTTTAAAATGAGATATTATTCAACTAGAGCCCATAGAAATATTCAGTAAATTGGATACTGTGGTTAATGTTCATGGGGGCGATTGCATATGTGAATATGTTGAATGTCTGTGTGTGTCAGGGAGAAAGTAAGATAAATGTTTTTTCCCCAACAGATTTACTTTGCATGTACAAAAATGCAGTTCAAACATGCAGTTATCTCATAAGCATGTTGTCAAATGACTGACTTATAATTCATAAATCCTATGATAAAGTTGCCATGCAAATGAAAAATATAGAATGTTGTAGAATCAGATTCTGCTAAAGTGTTACTGTGCTCTGAAACCACAGTTGTAGTTGAGTTTTTAATGTACTACCTTTCCTTTCACCACATTTACTGTAAAAATTGTTGTGTGGAGTATTTACTTATACGTATCTGAAAGACACAAGGCTGAGGTAAACTGTTCTAAACTTTCCCATAATAATTAACAGAGATATATATTTATTGCAGCTATCTGACCTTCAAGAGATGTCCAACTAAAAGATGGATTGAAATTAAAAAATAGTTCATATAATACATTTGTGAGACTTTTTTTTAAATCTTCAAAGAATTAAAGCAAAATGTTCTTTTGTTATGACGGCATTTGGATTATGGATACTGTATATGGAGAACATATACATCCATTCTGAAGACTTGTTCTGGGAGGCTTTTCCATCTTTGTTAAATAGCCTGATGAAGACATCAGATGACATTTTTGGTTGCTTTTCTTTCAGTATGGAAATCTAACAATTTTCATATGTATAATAGTAACCTATCACAAAGCTTGTGAAAGATTCTGCACCAGAAAGATAGAAATAATGCTTCTGCCCCAGATTTGCAAATATTCCTGTCCTGTTTCCACTCTGATCTTACTCAGATTGATTTCTTTTAAAGTGCATCCCTGCCCCCCCCCCTTAATACAGTATGCTCTCTTGTACACATAATTCTGTCAAACTGGGGCAAAGGTGAAAGCCTAATTTGTGCTTTATATTTAAATAATTGAACTGTTCTTGGAGGCCATTGTATCAAGTAATAATAATCAACACAGAGCTTTGGAAAGGTGCAATGCGCTGGGCAGGCTTTCAGTTTGTCTAATTACAAAGCCTGTTAATCTTCAATCAGGTTTCCTTAATATGTGCTAGACAGACAGGCTTGTTCGCCACTTGCTTGGGGGAGCTACTATTTGAATACAAACATAGAGCTATGGAGAAAGCGATGTAAGTGGGGAAGGGAAGGCTCTGGGTTTCCAAAGAAAACTGAACCATGTTCTTCCTCTCCATCTATCCATACCTTGATGTGGTGTTGCTTTCTTGTCCGTGGCTGCAATCACAGGATGAAACAAGTTTGTATAGCTGCTAAAGATGGAGCTATCATTGGAACTGTTTGGGGGAAAATTCAAAGTAACATATTTTCAGAGGAGGCATCTGCAGTTCTATTCTAGGCTGCCATTTTAAGAAGCACTTCTTAGACGTTTCCTGGCAAAATGACTGAAAGTACATTTGAAAGAGGCAATTCATATTGTATGTGCAGTCACCTCTTCCTGTAATACTATCAGACTATACATTCATTTCATGAAAAAATCTCCCTGTGTAGGATTATATTCTCCAATCCCTCTCCATTTCTCAGCTTCAAAGAATTTTGAGATTTATCAGTTGTGTCATCAGAAATTCTTTAGCTAAAGCCTTTATTTTTATTATTATTATCTGTATGGCCACTTACTCTGGATGATAAACATCAAATTACAAACAACAATGAAAACACAAATCAAAAATTAAAGTACATATTCATATCAATAACCCCATAATAACGGCTCACCTAACTTTCTGGCCTGGTTCCTGAGGAAAAAGTCAATCTTCTAGTGCCATAGGGTAAGCCATCATGATCAAGGCCATCCATATTGAGGATATAGGTTGTTCCCCAAGGCTGTGCTTCCTAGGTTCCATCATACACTATTGGTTAATCAAAGGGATCTGAAGCATGTCAGATCTCATGGGAGTATTTTGAATGCTGTGCGCAAGTGTGTTAGACATGCGTCCTCACAGAACCTGTTGTTAAACCGGTTGTAGCCCACCACTGGTTAAGCTGATGTTTTCATAATGGCTACCATTCAAGGAAATCTCTATACTTCTCTTGAATAGTTGCATTAAATGTCTATGGAGATTCTCAGTAATCCAGGTCATGGTTGTCCCAAGAGTGGTTTTTCAAGAGGCAACTGGATTTTCTAGATTTTCTTTGTAGACACTTCTCATCCAAGAAGCTTGGACAGAGTGGACCGCTGTTTGGAAAAGAGGTAAAAGAGGCCATCTATGTCAATATTGAACAGCCCTCTCTCAACAGAGGGAGAGGGTATGACATCATCTATCTCCAATTTACAACACAATCCTTTGTACTGTTCCAAGAAGGCTCCACATCCATTTGCACCACTCAGGTGGCCCTGATGACACAGATAAACCTCCAGGTGACTTTAATGACCCACTAAAAGAATGCAAATGACCAGTTGCCTACAAGGAGTATAAATCCTTTCATTCCCCACCATCCAGTCAGAGCTGAACAAGCTTCTTGGATAAGAAGTGAAACATCTTCAAAGAAAATTCAGAAAGTCCAGTTGTCTCTTGAAAAACACCTTTGGAATATATTGTGTTTCAAGGCTCTGACAACTGGGAATTCAGATTGAGGGAAAACACATCCTTAGGTAATATGAGAGCTACCATATCTAGGTAGATTTGAACCATCCTGTGCAAATACGTTTAGTCAGCAGGTCATTACCATTCAATTCCCTAATCTACCCTTTTAGAGAGTGAAAACATACCATGGTTTATAGGGCAACAGTAATAAAAGCAGACTTTAGAAGATTTTTTTCCTCTTAAAAGCAAAACCCATCAAGAAAACAGACAATTGATGCAGAGTAAAAAATGTTTTTTAGGGGCTTCATCATAACAAGTCTGTTTTTATATTGAGTTGTTCTGTGCTAATTTTTTCTTTCAAACTCTGCAAGCAGCTATTTTCTCTTTCTGTACAGCCAGTCCTTTACAGGCTTGTGATCCATTCATATACTCACCTCTATACCTTTCTAAAATTCCAGCTCCCTTTATGGAGGTAAGATAAATAACAGGCAGAGGCATGTCAACACCTGGGAGACTTAAAAATCAGGAACAGATTCAAGATTCTGGAGACCCTGACTTGATATTTAGGATAAGAACATGAATATATAATACTTGAAAAATTCACACGGCATTGCAGATAAAGTCTTTACCCATGTCCTTAGAGAAAAATGGTATTTTCTTTATTTTTGATTCCTACATGGAAATTGATCCAATGATCCCACATGTTTATGCTTAACCATGATCTCTGACATATAAATTCTGTACTGTTATATGGGGAAAATGTTAATCAACTGGTCCAAATCACTCAAGTTGCAGGATATTGTTCAGCTATAAGAGGATTGGATGGCATGCAAACAAATAAAAGAAAAACACCTACCAATACCCACTTAAAATCATCTTGCAATAACTCTATCAACAGAAATAATTAATACAAAATACAAATACAAAAAATAACACCTACCATACACCTACTTAAAACCCAAACATAGGAGATATTTTGAATGCTTGGAAGTTTTGCTTTGTTTGTTTTGTTTTTTATTCCCTTAAAATCACAACAGAACTTTAGAATTCTTGATTTGAGAAAAATGTGAGACTAAAAGCCAGAAATTACAAAAGAGGATGGCAGAAGCTGTAAATTATGTTTTCATTGTTAGCTGCAAAGGGGGTCAATCTTATGAATGGATTGACCAGGAAATGGCAAAATTAAGTATTGGAGAACCTGTCATAGCTTCCAGAAAATTTAAGTGTTTTGATTTAAGTAGAATCCATCTAAACCATCCTTTTCCTATGTGGTTCTCTTCAAACATGTTGTATTACAAATCCTGTTGTTTCCATTTGACATTATCAAATTTGAAGGGCATCGGGTTGGGGAATATTGATCTAATATCTGGTCTTTTATCTTGTTGCTAATGTGCTGAATAGAATAGCTTGGCCCTTAAGCAGGAGGTTAACAACTGAAAGTAGCAGAGCTCTTATTTGGAATCATATACCAAAGTGGTTGGAATGTGTATTGATTGGAATGATGGTGGTCCTTCAAATTATTTTTGATTGTTGTATCCATTTTCATCCTCATAGACAGACATCCTGTTCTAGACAATGATCCACAGATCAATTTAGTCAAACTAGGTATTGGAAACCATCTGGTTAAGTTGTTGCTCATCCATATCAGTACAATGTAAGTAATAAGCCCCAAGTTCATCTCAGTTTGGATTCATCAGTTGGACGGTTTAGAAAACAGCCTGATTTGATTTAATGAAAGTAATTTTGAAGTCCAATAACCACTTTTGAGAAGGAGACTTGTAAACATTTTCTGAAAAATAAATACATAGATTCTGGTGCCAGATTATTAATGTTGTTGTTGTTGTTGATGATGATAGGATTTATAACTTTTTCTATTTCTGATAGAAAAATATGCAATCTCATTCATATTAATTTCTCTTGTGTAGGTTGTGTTGCCCAGATTCGATCAGAGAGATGTAAAGGTTTTTGGGTGTGTGTGTGTATTAATTCTAAATTCATGGAAAGTAAAGTCTCCAAAACTGAAAATATTGTACAAGTGCCTCTTGGAAATAAACCTGCCAAACTATGGAAGGATTGGTTGAAAGGAAGGAACATAAAGAAAGAAATCTGAAAGGATTAAGAATAAGTAAAACTATACCCACGTGTTAAACTCATCCTATTCCCCCAAAATATAAATGGGAAAGTATATTCTTAAAAGGCATTATTTTTTAGCCAAAGAGAATTGACATAGAGCAGACAAAAACAAACAGCAGAGAAATAGCTCTTGATTATCTCTTCCATGTGATTCAATCACTGCAATTCATCCCCCCCCCCCCCCGCATCATTTTACAGAGGGGAGAAAATTAAAAATAGAATTACTTGTAAATACGGGGTCTGTTTTTGTTGTTGTTTTGCAGGATTCTGTGTGGTCTAATAGTACAAAGATGATAATAATCCCAGTTTCATTCTACCAGCTTTACTGAGGCCTTGCTTTATTTTACTAGCCTGCAGGGTTTGTTTTAAATAACAGAATTGGATTCAAGATTGGGGTTAATCCAAATCCAATAAACAACATAATGGAGATAACATCAATCTCAAATATTGTACACTATGAGAAAAACTGACATGAAGTGAAATTTTGAAGGAGGATATTTCTAATAGTTTTAAATGAGCTAGATTTCTAATAGTTATGATGAGCTAGATTTTGACCATTATAAAGAATTAACCTTAATAAGAATACACAGATAGTCCTTGAAATAATGGAGCCTCCTCATTATGGTCAAATGTCATGAGGGCTGTTAAGCAAGACCACCTGCTTTCCCCCATGTAATTATTAAACAAACATGTGGGTTAAGCAGTACACAGGGTGCTTTAGAGGTGGGGGAGGCCTTAGGAGGCCTTGCACAGGCCCATGTCCATCTGCCTCAGGCTTCCCAAGGCCTTCCCCATCTCAGGAGACCCTCTGTGCTGTGCTTCCAATCCCTTGGGCCCCTGAAAGCCTTTCCTTTCCCCAACAGCTCCCCACTGGCTTTAGGCATGATTCCCACCCACAAGGCCTCACTCACTTACCTTTTCAAGAACACCAAAGTCTTCCATAGCACTGGAACAGGTTGCTTTGTCATTTGGCCTCAATCATTTAAAAGTCCCAAAAATATTCAATAAATTGTTCCTATATATTTTATAAATAACATAACTCTAATTTGATAAATAGGTTGAACAATTGGCAAAAATCTGTTAGTTTTTAAATGTTTCCTGTGATTCTTCTGATTGACTTGGTAAACTTGGTAAGGTTAATACCAGTCTAATTTTCAGAGGGAAATTACAAGACTGTGAGTGTTACGTTTGGAGAGTAATGGAGACCAGACATCTGACCAGTGACTTCAACTCTTTATTAACAGTAAATAGAACAGAACAGAGCAAGCTATGGGCAGCAGTAGCCCCTTTTATAGGGTTGGCTGCTACCCTATTAACCAATACTAAGTGCATCAAGTTCAAACTAATAACCAATAAGAAGTGTCCTAAGCTTGTCCAATCAGAGGCTTGTTATGAACCAATCCTTGTTCATTGTTTAAGGACCAATCAAATGTGCAGGCTTCCAAAACCTGCTTTGCATTTAGGATTAGTAATTTTTATTCATTCACAACACCCCTCCCCCTTGGGTTCTGTTTGAGGGGAGCTGTAACAAAATCTTCAAGGTAGACAGGCCGTTTGGTCTGTCTGGATGATTTCCGTGGCTCCACCGGGTTTGTTCTCAAGTCCGGTTCCGGTGGAGCGTTTGGATGATCTTTATTAAGTTCCGTTTCGCTGCACGGTGATTCCGTGCTGCTTCCGTTGTTGTTGTCTCCGCCAATCAGTGTTTCTTGGGGTTTCGCAGTTCGGTTTCCCCGTGTTCAAGTCCCATGGAAAAGTCAACTCCTCCCTGTTTCAATCCCCGGTACTTCGCTGGGCCGAAGGGTTTCCGTTGGCCTGCTATCCGTCATATCGAAGTCAATTTCCTCGATATTTTCTCCCCCCTCAGTTGGTGAACCCGGGGAGCCATGGGCGCTGGGTAGTAATCTCGAACGGAGTTGGTCTATGTGGCGTTTCCACACCCTCCCATCGTCTGTTAGCAGGCGGTAAGATTTAGGCCCAGTGAGGTGGGTAACGGTTGCGGGTATCCATAAAGGGTCGCGGAGAATTTTTGGCAAAGATTAAATCGCCTACCTTAAATTCCCGGCATTTGCTGCTGGAGCCGAAGGCTTTTCGGGTGCGTATGCGGGGTGGAGCCGGTCGAGGTGCGATCGTAGTTTCCGCCCCATAAGAAGTTCGGCGGGCGTTTTGTTGGTAACGCTGTGGGCGTGATGTGCTGCAACAATAAAATCCGATTGATTTTCTCATCGATGTTTCCGAATTCCATTTTGTGGAGGGTCTTTTTACAAACTGTACCATGCACTCTGCACGCCCGTTTGCCGCAGGGTGCACGGGCGAGGTTAGCTCATGGCGGATGCCCCGGTCAGCAAGATATTGTTCAAATGGTAATGCTGTGAACTGTGGGCGTTATCCGAGGCGAGGACGTCCGGAAAACCATGTGTGGCAAATAACCTGTTCAATTTGTTGATAACTGAGTCCGTTGTAGTTGTGCTCATTCGATGGATCTCGAGCCAATTTGAATAGGCATCGACTGTAATAAGGAAAGTGTGCCCTTTTGTAGGCCCCGCAAAGTCAATATTGATATGGGACCATGGTCCTCTCGGAGTTTCCCATTCGGTTGGGCTTGCTTTAGGTGGGGCGTTGCTGACGTCTTGGCAAGCGTTGACAAGTAGCGACCCAGGCCTCGATTCTTTTGTCAATTCCCGGCCACCAGGCGTAGCTCCGTGCGAGTGCTTTCATCCGCACGATGCCCGGATGTCCGTCGTGCAATACCGCTAAAACAGTTTGTTGCAGTTTGCTCGGGATTACGACTCTATCGCCCCACAAGATGCAGCCCTTTTGAGAAAACAGTTCGGTTTGGCATGCTTTAAAAGGCGCCCATTCAGGTGAAAGCTGTTCTGTTGGCCAACCACGCTCAACCCAGCGTAGGATGTGTTGCAGGACCGGATCTCGTTTTGTCTCGAGGGCAATGTCTCTCGCTGTCAATGGCGGCGCGTGTAGAGTCTCAATTTGCAACGTTGTGATGGTTGGGGCTGGATCTTCAACCGATTCTGGAAGCGGTGTTCTGCTCAATGCATCAGCGTGGAGAATTGATTTACCGGGCGGTGTTGCAAGGTGTAGTTATGCGCCGCCAAGAATTCAGACCAGCGGGTCATTCTGGGGGACAATATATGCGGGGTTGGTTTATTACCCGCAATAATCCCCAGTAGTGGTTTATGATCAGTAATTATTGTAAACGCATGCCCATACACATATTCATGAAACCTTTTAACTGCCGCCACAATAGCTAAAGCTTCTTTATCCAGCTGACTATAATTTCTTTCAGCTTTAGCTAAAGTTCGTGAAAAAAATGCGACGGGAGCTTCTGCTCCGTTCGTATCGTGGGCCAGGATTGCTCCAACCCCAAATGGTGAGGCGTCACAAGTAATAGTTAACGGCAGAGTCTCGTTGTACTGCATAAGTACAACATCAGAAGTTAGCAATTTCTTTACTTGTTGGAAAGCATTTTGTTCACGTTGTCCCCAAACCCACGTTGCTTTTTTGTCTAAGAGTCTATGTAATGGTTCAGATACGGTTGCTTTATTGGGTAAAAAGACGTTATAAAAATTGATAAGTCCAAGGAACGCCTGTAGATCTGCCTTGTTCCTTGGAGTGGGGGCCTTCTTAATTGCCTTTAATTTGTCCTCAGTGGGATGGATTCCTTGACTGTCCAGGAGGTATCCCAAAACTCCACCCTTTCGGTACATAACTGGCATTTTTTTTTTTAACTTTGAGGCCTGCATTTTGGAACCTTTGTAAAACTATGCGGAGTCGTTTTTCTAGGATGTCTTATGGTGGTTTGACATTTGAAATGAGACACAGGGACTGTCTCTGAGAAAATGCCAACCCTGAGAGAACTCAGGTAGCAGTATTTATTGAGAAAAAACACAAGCAAAATACAGTCTGCATATTCAGAAAACAATGACCTCAACAGGAGATTACTTCACCAGCATGAGAACACACAATCTTGGAAAGTCCCAGATGTTACCTTGCTAGGATGAGATCATACAGCCACGGAAAGTCTCATGGGAAAGTTTGGAAAGTCCATGAGGAAAGCACAACTGTGTACCTTGTACCTTGAACTTTCACCCATTTTCCTATTCCTTCTAAACTGGCAGAATCAAAACAGAATGAGGCACTCTGAGCAAAGATACTCCTACCCCACCAAGAATGCCCACATCTCCTAGACTTACTGCTAGTTATACAAAGGCCTTACAGAAAATGATAAAATGATCAATAGGTTATATTACCACATTCCTCCTTTTTATTTATTCAAAGATAGGGGTGTTTTAGTGGCATAGTACACAGTTCCCCTCATGACCTGATCCCTCACGCCGGAAGACTGAGGTACACATTTGTAATGAGATTAGGAATACATTGAATAAAACAACATAATAAGATACATATAGCAATAATAATAACAACCCCTTGCAATAAGGAGCGATGAAACCATGATCCATCAGGAAGCCAGGACCACAGACTGTCCCAGAATGATGCATTAAACCCATCAGCTCCAGATTGATGCTGAGCAATACGATCTTCCATGTCCTGAACAGTCTTTGTAATGTTTGGCTCATATTATGTATAAAAACACAACAATGTGAATGAATTAAAGCACAAACTCCTCCTTGAGCAGCTAACATAATATCTAAAGCATATCGATTTTGCAAAGTAACTGTACGAATTTCAGACATTTCTACATTAATCATCTTAATATTCTTTATAGTCATAAA